>NC_135497.1:501910702-502213192 GCF_052857255.1 Amblyomma americanum
GGCGCCATCTGGTACCCCTCTAGGGAGATTTTTGTCAATATGGAACTAACAAATATACAGCCTATTTTGATGATCATGATTCTGACTGAAAACGTTCATGGCGCAAGGGCTCTGAGGCCAAAGTACACTATGGAACAATGTATTTTGGTCTACTGACAATGAATTTGGCGGAAAAAAAAGGACAGCCCATGCCACCAAACACTGCAGTCCGTATAGTGACATTGTCAACGATATAAAAAAACCAAAATCAGCTTCCTTAAAAGTGCATGAATGCTACTGCATTCAGCTTGTCCAAGATAGTGGAGTTCCTTTCAAGATTATTAATAATGTTCAAGTAAATAAATTTTTTTCAACCTTTTAGCTTAGCCTTCAGCTTATGCTAAAGCTTCCAGCTTTGCTTGGGAGTGCGACTCTTGTACTGTACGCGGGACGGTTTAGGGTGCACCAGCACTGGTAGCCATACCTGAGATTTCGGGAAATTTTTTCAGGAAAATAAAAAAGACCTTAATGGTGGAACTGGTGACTCAGCGATGTCGCAGGGTTATGTCTCTCTTTTCGCGTGCCATAGAAGTTTGGCAGAAGGTTGAGGCACTGAAAACCATATGTTAACATGCTTACACATTTTTTCTCTTTTTCCTCTAGCATTATAATAACTCGGCCCGTAAGTGCAGGCGTACAGTATAATACAATGACATTGGAAAGCGCGCATGTTCGTTCAATCCTATATATGCGGTTTGCAACTGTAATCATCCACTGCAATCTTTCCCTATCACACAACAAAGGCACGTTTTCCAGCATTATCTGTCCCAAAGAAAAAACTCACCTCGAATGCACTTGTAAGTCCGGGATAGAGTAACAATGCGAGCAGCGTAGTGCTCAGGTGTTTCGAACATTTTCTATAATAGCCTTAACAACCCGAGTCTGAGTGTTCTACACATTGGCCGAGCAAGCTTACCGGCCAGGTGCAGCCGCCATTTTCGATGTCGTCCACCTTTACTCCCTGATACGGGCCGAAGTGCAGTCCCTTGGGCAGCGCCTTCAACGTGAACACTCCCACAGGGCAACCATTGACTGTGGACTTGCCCAAGGTCAGTAACTCGGGGCAAGCTCTCACCGACGAGACTGGCATCTTGTGATCTCACCTGCGTATATAATTCCGTTGCGTTTACCAGCCGCTCCACTGCAAACTGGGGGCTGGGGTATACAGGTTAAATTTTACAGCGCTGATTGTTAAAGCTAGGTCGTCGTCGTCATCCCGATGCGAATTTGCGATTTAATGTCCGGTAGCCGCCTACCCCCTCTTTCAACTCCCCCATCAAAATAAACGTACGCGTGAAAATGGGTTAGTCGGGCAGCCCGCCATAAGAGTGAAATTGGCGCTTCTGAAGTTTGGTAGAGATAGCTGCACCGGCCGAAGCTTGTGCCCACCAAAAACGCATGAAAATGTGTACACGGAGGGACGATTAAGTATATATAAAACATAAATTACCAGGCACTATGATTTGGCGAGTGATCTGATACGCACATTAGGTGATCAATTTTTGTACTGAGTATTGAGTTCAAGCAGGTTTCGCTACGTTTTTGAAATGTACTTGACATTTTTTTCAAGATTTATCCGATTTATATCGTGCTTATCTAGAAAAAGCTATCAAAATGCAGTCGAACCTCGTTAAAACGAAAGAGTTGTCAACGAAACAAAGGATATAACGAAGCAAAGATGTTCCCATTGGATCTTCGGTCAACACGTTCTATAACAAATCTATGTCTATAGCGAAGTGACTGCCGAGCCTTTCAACGTCGTTATAACGAGGGTAAGCTGTATGCCTTACGAAAAGCTCTTCCTACCGTAAGGAAAGGAGGCAGCGGCGGCCGCACTAAGCAATGCCAATTGCAGCTAACAACTACAGTGAAACTTAACAACAATCAGGAAATTTTATAAAATAACGGCAGTTGATAATTCATCGCGCTCGTTCCATGACGTGCGCCAGCGTAGCCGGCATGACTGCGTATATGCGATCTGTATATCTCACAACACTTTTTTTTTTCAAGTCAATTACTTTACCCCGAGTAACGAGTAGTGAGCATTGTCTCTTCTCTCGTCCGCAAGGCCGACTGGCACATTTAATTCGTGCACGAGTTTTCCGCTCCGCACAAATGCGCAGGCCGGAACTCCGGTTTGTCTGAAGACGGTCGCTGCCTCACCAGTCACACTGACGATCGAAAACAGTCTAAGGGCATTTAAGATTAGCGCGCAGAATCTGCAGGTGCAGCAGCAAACATTTGGCGATGAATATGGCGCTGCCACGCATTTGCTACGGTGCCAGAAGGCAGACCAAAGATCACGAGATTGTGTCATGCAGCGTGTACCGCCTTAAGGAAACTGATGAAGTTCAAGACGCCCATCCGCCGAAATTTTGGTGCAACATATTGAAGCCTAAGTGTTCAAAGTTAATCCAGAAGTTCAAACTGGACGCCCTCATACCTGATGATATTTGTATGACCCACACAATTTCCTAAGCGCCCCCCGCGGTGGCTTACTGGTTATGGCGCTCAGCTGCTGACCTGAAAGACGCGGGCTCGATCCCGGCCGCAGAAATTGAATTTCAAAGGAGACGATACTGTAGAGGCCCGTGAACTGCGCGATATAAGTGCATGTTAAAGAACACCAGGCGGTGCAAATTTCTGCAGCCTTTCATTATGGTGCCCCTGATATACCCTTACTCTCTTTGGACGTTCAACCCCAATATAAACAAAGTAAAACAAATTTATTAAGCCTTTAAAAAGAGCTCAGGCCATCATGTTTGACTATGCAGTGCAGATCAAGGCAAAAAGGGCAGTGTGAAGATGGAATGCTGTCCTCACCTCATTGGGCTCGACAACCATAGGTTCCTCTTCTCCAGTGCGGACACCTTGGACGAAATGCATGAGGACATGAATAAGGTGTGGCAAAAACCGCAGGCGTAAATGCTAAATGTGGGATGCTTAAACGAAGCCGCTTTGCACAACATACACCCATGTATTTATCAGCTGTAATGAGAGAATTCGGCCCATCATGTTACACACGCATCAAGCGCACCACCAGCTCTTATGGGGTCCATGTCGTTGCAAGTTTATGGAGCCTGATCTGTCATTCCTACATCGCGGACATTGCAGCTGTATTTGTTAGTTGCCTAAACGTGTTTTCTTGGGGCAATTCTTAATGCGGTAATATTGGCAGCCTAATCAGAGACAAAAATGCGTCTTCGGTCTTAAAATTCGCTGAACGTCAGGAGAAAAGTGATGTCACCAGGACAGATATTGGCATTGGCGGGAGAGAAGTGACGTCACCACTCTGGAAATTACACCACTGCCGGTAAAGGCATTATTAGCGCCTTTCTAACGCTGTCGCAGTACCAACACTATGTGATTAGGGGCCGCTGTGCAATATTTCTCTGCATAATGCTGCAGACATCTTAACCGCGTTCAGGAAGGAAGGGCGCAGAACAGAAAAAATTGTTTACATCTGCCATTACAGCAAGCCTTCGAGTAACGGTAAAAAGACCCTGTTACGCAATGTGAAAGAGAAGGCGACAATAAAACACGCACAAAAAATTTTACATATAAATATTTACTTGATGACCTGAAGAATCCTCTCATCACTAAACTTTTACAACGAAAATATTCTACTCGTTAAGCCTGCATGGAAAACAGCGAAATGAATGATTTATTTGGGCAAAATATGATGCTGTGCTGTAATTGAGCTGATGGCAAGCGCTGTGCATTATTAAAAACTGAATTGAGTGGGGGACGTTTGTAGTTTACCGTTTATTAGCTGATAGCAGGCCAGCTTTACGCAAACACTAATAGGCCTGATTTTGAGCTTTTGCCATTCATAAATTTGGAGATTAGGTTCGTTTGTACTTGGTTACTATCAACCTTACAGCGCGCCGCTGTACGTTTCCCAGTTGAGCTGTTCCCATCTTCTATAAAAATGCAAATCATATATAGCCAGAATTTAGCCAGCCAATATTCTCGGAGCTTTTTCCTAGAGTGCCAGGTGCCCCTTTTTGGTTGAAATAAAGACTGATTTTATCTGATACTTCTCAATTTAATAGCAGCGTATTCAATTTCAGAGCCTGTAATTATGCCAAAAGACGTCCTCCTCCCTCACCAGCTCCGCTTTTTAGAAGGGAGGTCTCCACGGAACTACGTCTCAGAGAAAACCAAAACAAACCGCGATAACCCTTCACGTCTTTGTCCTTCGATGTACTGTCGTCTCGTAACTATTGTCACGTGGTTGGCACGACAGCGAGGACGCAGGTGCGGATGTAATTAGACAAAAGTCTCTCGGTAAACACGAAATGTTTATGAGGTGAACTAGCACTGGCAAATACAACTTGCTGACGGTGAAGAGCAGCAGGTGTGCTCGAAGGTCGACGAAGGTGAGGATAATCATCGCTCTAGGCAGCGCTGAAATTAAAAAGGTTACTAGGAACCTTCGAGATAAGGTCCCTGAATAGCTTAGTACAATTTTGAACATAATGAAAACACCTTTGTGCGACTACAGTTATTTCAGGTGAACCTTTCTACTCTAGGCTGCGCTGAAATTAAAGAGGTTACTACGAATCTTTGAGATAAGGTTCCTGAAAAGTTAAGGACAATTTTCAACATAATGAAAACACCTTCGAGCGACTACAGTCAATTCTGGCGAACTTCTCTCTAGGCTGCGCTGAAATTAAAGAGGTTACAACGAACCTTCGAGATGAGGTCTTTAAAAAGTTTAGCACAATCACCAACTTAATGAAAACACCTTCGTGTGACTACAGTTATTTCAGGCGAACCTCGTCAAGTCTCGTGTAACAGAAAAAGACAGGAGCGCGTGCTCGTGGCTGTGTGCACGGATCATGAACAACCACCGCATTTCTATCGTGCTCGCACTGCATTAACCTTCCAGTGAGCGTACCATAAACGCGAAAAATGTGGCGCCTTCCCGTTGCACTGTTCGAATATCTTTTGATCGCACTTTTACTTGGGTGGCAAGAAAGGCCGACACCATCTGGAAGACGTTGAAGTAATGAGCGTTAGTTGTTTTGTTTACTAGCCGAAGAAAGCGAAGAAGAACGCTCCACTCGTCTCGAGAAACGGAATGTAATGCCCTTTGAAACGAGGTGGAAATCCACCATGGTAGGCTACACGTGCACGCACAAAGCCAAGCTGACCTATCGCCGCCTAGCGCCATCTATCAGAGTAATTACGGTGCACGTGTACTCATTGCCGAGTTACATTCCTCAAGATACTTAAAAAACGGAATTTGCTCCTTTGGGGGGTCAAGGTGGGCCTAGAGTTCGGCTTGCGGTGCGATATGGTAACACTTCAATTAGTAATTGCATCTATACAGTGTTTATCGATCATTTAATTGGGGTTTTCTTTCTATCCTACAACCCATAGAGTTTTATTTGCCTATCAAATTCGGTATACAACTGTCCCCAGATGGGTGCCAGTTGTCGGAGCAGAACGAATGTATACATGTATAGCGGTCCTGTAGCAAGACAGTTTTCCTACCTGCTTTAGGATATTTTTTGGTAAAGCATGAAAAAGGGATGAGAGGAAACAACCAATTTTAATGGCCGCCATCTTAGATTCGAGAAAGGAAAACTATGCCGCCAATTCACCCCCTGACTTCATACTCATATATTTGCAACTCTATCCACCATATTGCACCATGACGTCACCATTAGCACGCAGCAGGTGGTTGTTTCTATCACGCTATTGGAGATGGCGCTACAGGTCTCAATGCGAGAAGAGCTGTTTTCTAGTTGCAGCAACAGATAGTGCTTTGATCTTACAGTGGTAGGAGAGCTCATGAATTCTCGAAACGTGATGAGTCGTTTCTGCCACAGATGACGGTGTGATCAAGAGTGGTAGCAGACCCCACGAAATCTCGAAACCTGATGAGTGAAAGCTTACGCTCTTAAAAATGGCAATGGTTTCACTTGGCAAAGCCAGGAATTCAGCGAAAAGCAAGCAGGCTTGCTAAGCGTCTGACGCTTGTCCACGGCAGCTCCGCTACATGCTCGTGACAGCCGTTCTATATATAACCACACAACCACGTGGCTATGTCGTGGTATCACGTGGACTTACGCCGCCCCCTAATAGGTTGCCATCACATGCTTCACATCCTCCATCGGACTTTCTTAAAGTCAACGGTCAACCCAAAGATCACCCATTGCCACAGGTCAACTCAAGCTTAGAGGTCAGCGCAACTAAGGTTCTAGCAGCGATCAGAAATTGTAAATTACATGTTTTAACTTTTAAAACGAGTACAAACTTACCTTTCCTTTCCTTTGTTGATGCATCTTTGTCGACGTTCCCGTAGCGCTTCTTGATGTCTTCAGGGAGTTTACGCCATGTTTCGTCCGAGAAGTATACAGGCTTCAAGCTATAGTGTCCTTTGGTGGTCATTTCTGCTAACAATATAAATAGAAAAGGAATAGCATTGATAAATGTCGCACATAAGATTAAGTATTAATATACATTTTAAAAAATACGTGCTCAATGTGTTTCTGATGATAAGCCATGCTACTGCTTCCTGGCATCTACAGCTTCTCAGTCAACAGTGAAGCGATGCTGCTGCAGTGAAGCAGGGTAGAGTCCGAGCGGCAGTCTCTATTGAATATCCAAGCAAATGCAGCATCGCTCGTATGGCAAACGCCGTTGCTTATATATCGCCATGCACGACCAAATGCTTTAAAGGACACAAGCTCACATGACAGTTCCCGCAATGAAGTCGACAGCAGCACGGTAAGGAGTTCCCTGAGGAGAGGAGGTTACGAACGAAGGCAAGCCGTTTTAATCGCGGGCACCTGCGTCTACTCTGTGAACGTTCCACAAAAAAGTATTCAAGAATGGAGCGCCACAATATTTGCGAAAATCAAAAATCATCCACACCTTAGGACGTGTCGTGAAAACGCTCGCACCGTCATCTTTCAAGTGGCTGCTGTCAACACACAAAAATGTGGATCGTAAATGGCGTCAATTGGATCTAGCTGCAATGATGTATATTTCAGAGATAAAGTATACCCCCTGTGCACTGTTTACAACTAAGGAAGCTCTCTTTTGATGCACGAAGTGGGAATTGTAATAAATCAACAGGCCTCGTGGAGAAAAAAGTAATTCTAGACATCACACTTCTAAAAATTCGGACTTCAATGGACGCTACAAAAGCCCCTGTACAGAGAATGAAAGCAGAATTCCTGTACTCTATATTTTTGTAAAAGGCTGTACCGTTATCGGCACCACATTGCCACCGTGACATCGCCGCTTGCTCGCGCCCGCGCTGGTTTCTTTTGCAATTCGCCCTTTAGATTAAATATATTTCAAACCTGGCGTTCGTCTTATTCGGCTCGAGCGCCGATGCCCTAGACTCGCCTATAGAAACCAAGTGTAGCCTCTCACATACCTAATGTGTGGTGCATGTCCGTAACTTTCCTTATAAGCTTGTGCTGAACACAACCAAGGGAGGAAAAACGGAGAGGACAATAGAAACAAGTGCCCCACGTTTGCCACATGCCGTGAGCTACCGGGAGCAGATTTTTCGAGAACCAGACAAAGCGTTGATATCGGTGTGTACAATGATTACTAATGTCAATAAATATCATGAAGATAACAGTACCACTGGATCATGATGACATGTAATAATAGATGAGTACCAGTGCAAAGAGGCTCAGAAGGAGATTTCGCAGCAATAGCTTTTAGTGCCAATTCTCTCATTTCGTGGCATGTGGAAGTGTCCACATAACAAGGCATATGAAATCATTTAGAAGGCGGCATTACTGTTCGAGGTGCGACACACGCCATGTGCAACGATATGAAGGCAAGCTTTAACTGCCCATCATCTAATGTTACTGACATGCTTCGACGCTCCTCTTGTCCGAAAATGTATAGCTAGTAAACCGGGAAATCAATGAGGGCCAGATTAAATGGTCGCCGAGCACACAGAAAGGAGCCTACAGAAGGCAAAGGCAGCACAATTTATGCATCATCATCATCATCAGTCTGATTACACCGACTAAAGGACAAAGACCTCTCCCATGTCCCTCCAATTAACCCTGCAAATTACCAGCTGTATCCACTCCTTGCCTGCAAAATTCTTAAACTTATTCGCCAACCTTACCTTCTGCCACCCCCTGCTATGCTCAGTTTCTCTTCGAATTCACTCCGTTAACCTTAAAGGGACACTGAGAAGAACTCTATCATTTTTTTTATTAGCAAAATCTGATAGTTCGGCATTTCATGACTTTGTTGCCGCTTGTCCTGGCGCGAAAGATGCATTTATTTCAAAGAAATTTGGATTCGAAGATGAAAAAGTTTTTCCCGCCGCTCTGATTCAAACTTAGGGATTTCTTATGACGCCACGGCCACTCTTATGACGTCTCAGAAAGGAGTGACATGAAACGTGACGTTAACGCAGACTCCGTGATTTCTGACGGCTAGCGGTGCGGTGCGCAACCTTCCTTTGCCAGCCTCAGAGATTCGTGGCTACCATGAGGTAAGGAAAATTCCTCCAAGGTGACGCCTCTTGTCCTATGAAGTCATCACGCTTGTTCTTGCGAGATTGGCCTGTGGCGGCGACACCTGTTTTTTGGTTCATGCTATTTTCTACATTACAAGAACTTTGTTTTCAGTAAGAGTGGTGTTTTTGTGATCAGGAGCTGCTATTCTATCGATACAAGCCAACTTCAATTTCTCCTCAGTGTCCCTTTAAGGACCAGCGGGTATCTTGCCTTCGCCTTACATGACCTGCCCAAGCCCATTTCTTGCTGCCTATTTCGACTAGAATGTCATTACCTCGCGTTTGTTTCCTCGCCCACTCTCCCTGCTTCCGGTCTCTTACCGTTACAACGGTCATTTTTCATTCCATGGCTCGCTGCATTGTCCTTTAGTTAAGCTGAGCCCTTTTCGTTAGCCGCTGCGTTTCTGCCCTGTAGGTGAGTACCAGTAAGATACAGTTGTTGTACACTTTACTCTTGAGGGATATTGGTAAACTCCCATTCCTGATCTGAAAGAACCTGCCATATGCGCTCCATTCCAATCTTTTCCTTCTACTTATTTCCCTTTCATGATCCGGTTCAGCGGTCACTACCTGCCCTAAGAATTCCTTTGCCACTTCATGCGCCTCGCTGCCAATTGTGAACTCCTGTTCCCTTGCTAGAATGTTGACATTACTTTGGTTTTCTGCATGTTAATTTTTAGACCCAGCGTTCTGCTCTGCCTGTCTAACTCATTGGTCATGATTTGCAGTCCACCTCCTCAGTGACTCACCAAGGCAATATCATAAGGGAATCACAGATTGTTTAGGTATTTTTCATTACCTCTTATTCCCAACTGTTCCCAAGTCATGCTTCAAACATCTCCTGTAAACAGGCGGTGAATAGGAATGGCGAGATGCGTCTCCTTGCCTGATGCCTTTCCTTATTGGAATTTTGTCGCTCACTTTTTGCATGACTATTGTAGCTATGTAGCTGATATATATATATTCTCCAGTATATTGACTTACGGCTCTTATACACACTGATTAGACAATGCCTGTATGACTGCTGAGGTTTGCAGTAAGACCATTTGGTTGATTAAATTCTAAGGTTGCCCTGACTCTATTAGCGATTTCCTTAGTAAATACCTTGTAGGCAACGAATAGTAAGATGATTGGTCTGTAACTTTTCAAGTCCTTGGCGCCTCCTTTCTTGGGAATTAAGATAATGTTTGCATTCTTCCAAGCTACTGGTATGGTCGAGGTCATAAAGCATTGTGTATACAGGGTGGCTAGTTTTTCAAGCACCACCTCCCCTCCGTCTTTCAGCTGATCTGCTGTTACCTAATCCTCTCCGCCTGGTTTTCCCTTTTCCATTCCTCCTAAAGCTTTCTTTTCTTCCTGTTTCGTTACTGGCGGGATGACGCATTGCTGTGTGCTACTCCCTCTCTCATTAACGTTCTGATTACATTGACTAATGTACAGATATATGCAGAACCCCTCGGCTACTTTAGCTATTTTATCCATAATCCCAATTACATTGCCCCGCTTGTCTCTTAACGCATACAGCTGGTTTGTACCTATGCCTAGTAGCCTCTTCACCGCTTTTAGGCTACCTCTGTTTTTTAGACCATGCTCTATTCTCTCCATATCAAACTTTATGTCGGCTGCCTTGTGCTTATTTATTAACTTCTATATCTCTGCCAGTTCTATTCGTTGGTAGGGTTAGACACCCTGATGCTTTGGAATTTCTCAATCTGATCTTTCGTCACTTGAGGAAGATTGCCGGTATCCTGTCGAACTGTCCTACCGCCTACTTCAACTGCGCACTCCGTAATGATATATGTCAGATTGTCGTTCAGTGCATGAACAACAAAAACGTATATATATATATATATATATATATATATATATATATATATATATATATATATATATATATACAATCAACGCAGTCACAAGTTCGGTGAGCTTAAACTGTTGGTTCTTCAATCAGCCTTTAAATCTGCAAGGGACAAAAAGCAGAGAGACATTCCTAATCCACAACTTTAAAACCTTACAACGAGCAAGGATTAACATACCCAGAGGAAACATAGATCTCTCGTGTATTGTAGCACTGGTAATTTTTTAAACAGATCTTGAACATCGTTAGAATATTTACAAGCACTTCGTACCTCCGCTTTATCGTTCCTTTAACCCTACCTTTCCAGCCGGCCCCTACCAAGCTCCCTCAATGACAATTTTTTTCTCTCCATTCCTTCAATTTATTTTCAGCTTCTGCTCTGCTTCTCTTGATATCATTTAACAGGGACACTCGGCTTCGGCATTCCTTACATGCATTCTATGAACCTATTTCCATATTTTTTATTTTTGCTTTATTTTATTCCTTTTTAAGGTCTTTTGTTCAGCCCTGCTGACTAATGCCTTATCTGAGTTTTTCAGGTCAATGCAGCCAGGCATACCAAGCCCACTGATGCAGCCCGACACACAGCCTATCAATCCTACACTCTATCTCTCCACGCTCCGCACTACGGGATTCCTTTGTCCTCAGCCGTCCATTTTCTTTCTACAATTTTGCAGGTCAGCTGCTTAATCAACTTGAGTAGCCATCAGGCCTGGACAAGATTAACCCTCCCCATCCTAACGCCATTCCCACCTCATGCCTTCCTCCCCCTCCAGACACCTTCCTCCTCGAAGTGATGACCTTAATTAAACCCTTCCAATAATCAACGCTTTGCCCTGACGAACACAAGTCATTATGGCTTAACGTTGGCAAGCATCCTGAGCTTTTCCCCCTCTTGTTCACTTTGTAATTATCAAGAACCACCTGATCAACCTCTCGCTAGCGAATAATCAGGCAGGCTTTTATAAAGGGTACATGACGATAGGCCATATTCACACTAACTATTAGGTGCCAAGGAAATGCACTGAATATAACACAACACTATATACAGCCCTCATTATTACGAGAAAACATTTAACTCAGTGGAAACTTTTTCAATATGCAGGCACTGCGGAATCTTATGTAAGCCTTATGTGAAAATATTTAGATATATCATAAACAATTTCTGAGCTACCATAGTCGTACTGAAAGCCAGCTACATAATTCCAATAAGAAGAGTTGTCAGGCAAGGAGGCATGATCTCGCCAATGCTATTCACTGGCCGTCTACAGGAATTATTCCGAGGCCTGGATTGGGAACAGTTGGGAATAGGAGTTATTGGGCAATAACTAAGTAATGTGCGATTAGCTGATGACATCACCTTGCTTTATTCACCAAGGAGAGAAAATGCAATGCATGGTGAATAAGTTAGACAGGCAGACCAAAAGAGTGGGTCTAAAAATTAACGTGCAGAAAACCAAGCGAATTTCAACGGTCTCACAACAAAACAGTAGTTCCCAGTTGGTAGCAAGGTACCGGAAGTGAATACGTTTACTTAGGGCCAATAGTGACTGCTGATGCGGATCATGAGAGGGAAATAACGAGTAGAATAATAATCAGCTCTAACAGATATGGCAGGATCTCTGAGAACAGGAATGGTCGTTTACAAATGGCCCTCAGAAGAAATGTATGCAACACCTGTATCTTGGCGGTACTCACCTGTGGGGCATATACGTGGAGGCTAACAAAAAGGGTTCAGCACAAGTTAAGGACAACGCTGCGAGCCATGGAAAGAGAAATGATAGGTACAAATTTAAGAGACCGGAAGCGCGCAGCGGGTGAGGGAATAAAAGTCGATTAATGACAACCTATTCGAAATTAACGGGACGAAACGGTCTTGGGCAGGGTTGTGATACGAAGGCAAGACAACCGCTGGTGCTTAAGGGTAGCGGAGCGCATTCCAAGGGAAGGCAAGTGCAGGGGGGTGGCAGAAATTTAGGTGGGCGGATGAGATCAAAAAGTTTGCCGGGATACTGTGGTCGCAGCTGGCACAGGAGAGCGTTAATTGGAGAGACGAGGGCGAGGCCTTTACCCTGCAGTGTTCGTAGTCTGGCTGATGACGATGATGAGGCGCAAAGACGGGTTCAGGGAATTGTGGCGGAATTAAGATGGTAAAACTGCATTTCTTTTGCAACTGATCTGCGAAGGAACTGCATCGCATATGGCTCGGCTATTTCCCGATGCAGCTATCGAGCATCTCATAGATAGACTGTATTGTAGTGACTACATGCTTATACGTACAATCCAGAGTCACTAAGGCGACTGCCCTCACCTTCCCCCACGCGCGATTGTCGTGGGCATGGCGCCTCTTGGTCCTCATTGGTGCTGCTTGTTCCGGGAGCGACATGCTGGACTGTTGAAAATCTACTAGTGGAAGTTCCCGGTACGTTACTGGTCCAGCTGTTCGAGGCGCCTTGGGATGCCTGATATAACGGCACCTGCAGAAAAACATCCAAAAATTATCGCAATCTGTTTTCTTCCAAGGTACATAGATACCCATTGCTGAAAGCTCAACGCACACAAGGTGGAACAGTGTATTGGAGGCCCAGAGTAACAAGGACATTTTGCACATTTGTTATTCTAGGCGGTACTTTCTGAACGTTGCTCGGGGTTTTCCGTGGAAGCCAATATTTACTCAAATAATCGAGCAGGCGATTTCGCGCTGGTGCCGATTACCAAGATTTAAAATAAATGCACAGAGGAATAACTGGTCCCGCTTGCTATCTAGTGTTCGAATTCCTTATAAGCGTTATTCTCGTCAATCGGATGTTACACAG
Source organism: Amblyomma americanum (assembly GCF_052857255.1). Classification (NCBI taxonomy): domain Eukaryota; kingdom Metazoa; phylum Arthropoda; class Arachnida; order Ixodida; family Ixodidae; genus Amblyomma; species Amblyomma americanum. The sequence goes on from NC_135497.1 coordinate 501,923,928, forward strand.
CCCTTACTAGGCACGCTGTTTTTGTATAACAGCGCTGCGAAAGTGTATTTGTAACTACTCGGAGACCGCTATCTTGAAGTCCTCCTATTCTTGATTGCAGGGGGTCATTGGACAATCAGCTTGAAACTAGCAGCGCTACGAGTCGAAGTCACCTGAGATGGTGCGCACAAATGGTAATACACAAAAGGAGAGTAGGATGAGGACGTCGTACAACGCTTTTAAATGATCAAAAGGTAGTCTTAGGCTTTATATGCCCAGCATTTTTGCAGAAAAGTTTCGAATACTCATGTAATGTCCCCTGCTGTTACGGAAATATTTTAGGTAATGGTCTATTATTCCGAAGCGCAACAAGATCTTTCATTTAAAGTTTCCCCATCGCTCTCATCGCAGCATTTAAGAATGCCTTAGAAAATTGATGGGAAACAATTTTGACGATAGGAAAAAAGGTTAATAGCGAGATCAGCAGGTATATATACTGTAATAGTGAAATCTTTCACTATATGACTAAACTGGTTTCAAGAAATGGTCCTCGTAAAAAAAGCTTCTGTGTAGAATTCTTGGCCATGATTCACTTTGCACCAAATATCTGCACCAGCATGAGGTGGCGTTGTAGCCCTGCTTGCCATTTATGGGTGTTTTCTGGTCGAATAGGATAGTGCTTGCATTGACAACTTCAGAAGCGATCCCATAGGCGCGGAGAAACACGCTCCTCACATAACGTGCTCATTTCTATCGACCAGATCAATATAACTACAATCTGCAGCCAGCAGGAAATGTCTGGAACTTAAATTTACAATCTAATCCTTAGACATCAACATTTCAAGCACTGCGAGTCGATCGCAGGACCTCCACTCTCCCTCTAATGAAACCTACACAAGGCGCGTTCTCATTTCACTTAAGGCGAAATTAAAAGTGCGCCAATACTCAATGTTTCGTACAGCGCGAAAGAAAAATTGGTTACTGTTTACCCACTTTGGCGGTTCAATGGCGACTGTGCAGGTTTTACAGAAAAAGAAACTATCTAACTCTGGACTTCATGTTTATAAGAGCAGTGCATAGATTTCCATAACATAGTGGAATGAGGCCCTCACCTGTATGGCCTTGGGTCCGACAATAGGCGGCAGTTGTTCGCCTGTAACGTAGATTTCTGGAACAATGTAACAGTGCAGATGAGTCCAGAGCGTTGCAGACAGTGGACTCTATTACGAACATGTGAAATGTTTCCACCTGCGCAATGCACTTGTCGCCAGCCACGCTAGAAGTGCCTCGCTCCAACTCCGTTCGGCCTCGGCCAGCCCAATTATTTTTTTACAATGACAAAAGAGGCTTCAGAACAAAAAAAGTCAAACCTGGTTGCCGGTACCTTGAGGGTAGCAAATAATTTCATCAACGTGATTTTTTATCTCTAAGCTACTACTATTTCGCACGCATGAAGAGAAGTGCTAGAGATGCTACAAGCTCTGAGTTTCTCGATATTAGAGAAAAAGCTGACACTTTTTCTGACATTTACCATGCAAAAGGCGCAGAAATGCCGGAAGCTTGAGCTTTCGTATTTGGCTTGGCAATTGTTAGCCATGAATTCAGCTGCAACAATATAAACTTTCCCGCGGCAAAACCTCGAAGTGCTCTCAAGTGTTCCACACGAGCCTTACACCTAAATAGAACTCGCGTTAAATGGATCGAAGTGAACAATTGCACGTTTGAAATAATTTATTCCGCGTACAGCCGTCAGCACTTCGGCAAAGCCTCCACATGTATCCCGCATTCGAGGCAGAATACACGTTTTCGACCGAACACTAGCGAAAGCCTCGTCTTCCGGCATTCTCTACGGAGATGAAGCACTGCTTACGAAATTCGCCCAGACAGTGGTGGGAGTTCTCAATGCAGCCATCAGTGCCGAACTCTAGAGCGCCATGTATAATATTCTGGGAAACATGGCGCCTCCTGTTTGAGCTCAAATGCTTCGCTTTCGTGTACATTTTTGTCAAGATGTACCCTCAGCATCGCGTGCAAACGAAATGCAACTTTGTTCATTCAAAGCAGCTCTTAAGGGTAAGAGTCTGCATTTTTGATTTAAAACGCAGCGTTTTAACTTAACCATTTCTAATCTCCGAGAGGGTGCAACACAATCAATGCCCGCTCTTTGTTCCTATGCTTCGCGCAGCTATTTTCACCGGTTTCACGCATTCGATGTTTCAAAGCAATCAAATATTGTATAAAATCTAAAAAAACAAGTTTTTCTCGAGTGAGTGACAGGCGTTTGAACCAGTGTCCTTGTGTTGCGGATTCTTACAAGATGTGTACTGTTTTCAGGGGCTAGATGCGAAATAAGAGGAGGCAGGGGGACCATGACACATGTTTCTGTTAGTCATCAGCATATTTGTGTGCTTAATGTATAAACGAGCGTGCCTAGGTTTTTCTGTCTGACATTCGCCTCAAGGCGGAGATAAAGTGTCCTCCGACTTAGGATGTCTCCTGAAGTGTCCCTGTCCAGCCCAATCGCGAGGGCTACAAAGCGCACCTGATAATAACAAAGCGTGTACGGTGCCAGGAAAGAGTATTGTAGTTTGGGAATATTAGACCCTCACGACACGAAGGAAAGAGGGAGATACAATTATGTCAGCCTGCTCCGAAACATTACACGCATCAGTATCCAACACTTTGTAGTTCTCGAATGAATGTGTAAAAATGGTCACAACTGCACATTTACTTCCTTTCTTGGCCAGCCAGTCCGAAGACAACGAAGTTCTTCTTTCTTTTAGCGATCAGCGCAAAGAGTTTTCATGATATTTAGCTGCTTGTACGTAGAACGCCCCGTAAGTGTTAGTGCATTTTTACCTTTTTGGTTGCTAAAACACACTTCACCAAAATACTGAATACTTCAGTAAGCCGCGGCTGCCAGACACAGTTGGCACGCCACTGGGTCTCAGCTGCATCATCCTCGGCTGCATCAGTTGTCTCAGCTGCATCGGGAAGCGCGGCTATCTCAGCTGCATCATCCTCGACATAGCATATCTCGGCCTCGCCTCAGCAATTTTCATTTGTTTGTTGGGCTGGTTGGTATAGCATACCAAATGCCGAAACCAGAGGTGAGGACAGAGACTAAGGAAGTTGAATTGACAAGCTGCACAAGACCATAGATTCGTTAAGGTAATTTGTCGGTCAACATTTGTCGGTCAACATCGCCGTCAGCATCGACTTGCGCAACGTAGTCACCAAAAGCAGAACAAGAAAAGATAAAAATCGCGGACACACAACCTACAACGCTTTTGGATGTTGCTTTTTTCACTGCACGCAATGTGGCGTAAGGAACCTTTATTATGCTCGGCGCTGTTCCCAAGGGGAGACGATGAGGCAGGCCTTTTCGGTATATGCCTGGTCTGGGAACTTGAATGATTTCCATCTCAACGCGAACCGGAAGGCTACTCAATGAGGATTTCGAAGTTTTCATGCTGTCGACAATATAAACTACGAATCGTCCTGTTATGGAGTGTGCGAGATGCTTGAAAGTTGCGGTTACCACGGCTGAACCTAGCAGGTTTAATTCACGCCAAAGGTACCTCGGTTGCTTTGTGTTCAGCATGCTTTCGCTCTCCCGCGCTATACCTCTGGGAACTTTCGTTAAAAGAAGTTTAAGTTTATTGCAAGTATCCTACCGCGGCAATTACTGCGCTTTAAGCAGCCAAATACCACGCCCACGCAGACACTGACATCCCTAAACTGACGTCTTTGGAAGCTATGCACTGTTATTGCAAACACAGAAATATGCGCAAAAAATGGAAGGCACCGTATTGGGTCACATTCTATAGGTAATGATGCATGGAAAGGACGTGGTATTGCTACCAACGACTGTTACCGCTTATTACAGTTTTGCTCGTCTTTAACAAGAGGAAATCTTCACTCGGTTCGTGCACCTTAAAAGACGCCGCTTGACTCCAGTGATTATCTACACAACAAGCCGCTCGTCTCAGGTCGGGCTGTCAGCTCACTATATACGCAAGTGATGCTGTATGCATTGTGCGGGAGATGCAATAGAGCGTCCCGACCATCTTAGGGCGGGTCCCTCATGACAGCTTTGACAGATAGAATGAAAGTATTTTTCAGCAACAATAGAAAGGTTCGAGAATATAGCCGAATCCCCGCACGCACTGCTTCTTACAATGACTGCCGTCTGAATAACAGCTAGTATATATTTCATAACGCGCCCATCTCTGCGAGTCCAAAAAATTGCTGATGGTCTAGCCATGGTTAATCTTGGTCGAAGGCGAAAAGCTCCATCTGTCTGGTTACGTTTGTGGCCGAGGAACTTGCGGTGCCTACCGCGTCACACACACCTAGCTTTAAGCTAAGTGCATAAAAGTTCACCAGTGTTTTATGCAGAACAAACATTGATGCCCTGCCCATGAGATTCCAGCAGCCGCTTTCCGGCTTCGCTCGGTCAAGGTGTGTGACGTCAAGCAGGAAGTAGGCAGCACACCTTGTATGCCTCCTTTCCTCCCCTCCGCAACGCGGTGACGGAGCGCACATCTGCTGCTCTCCATGGTAGGAGTGGCATCGATCACACCTAGCGTTCTGCTGAACGCATCAAAGTGCAGCGGAGTTTTATGCAGAACCCACTTTCATAACCTATGCATGCGATGCCGGCAGACGCTTTTCCGCTTTTCCGCTTGACCAAAGGTCAAGGTTAAAGGTCAAAGTGGAGATCAATGGTGCAACAGCCGCTTGTGTCGCCTGCTGTAGCTGACGACATGTTTCGAACCTGACTACCACCAGTTATGCTCATGGTTTCACCTCTAGCTACGTTACAGGTCAAACTTGCGGCCCCGCTGACCTGGATCTACTTTCAAGGCCAAGCTCGCGGCCCCGCTGACGGCTTGAAAAGCTGGCGCAATGAAGTTTTTTGCTCGAACAAAATCGCAGACACTCACCTTCCGCGACGCGCCACACTTCTCGCGAGCTTCTTTCCACTGCAGGATACGGTCTAACGTTTCCAGGACTCACTTGTGCGAACAGAGACGCAAAGGATGGAATGGCAGGCAGTCCACTGCTCTGGCTCCTCGCTGCAGCTCCGGGCAGCTGAAATTCACGGGTGCGCATTGCACAGAGGCAATGTTAATGCCCCAGCTGAAAGTTGGTCGCGTACAAGGCGGTGAAATGCCATAAGAGGAGTGAGTTTAGCATCACAAACAGAGCTCCAGAAAGTTATCTGACCGCGTGCGTGTTCACAAGCTTTCCGGAGCACACGCGTAAGGCCCATAACTGCCAACTAGACCAGAGTTGGGGCGTCGCACTAGCTCTATTAAATTCAGTGAGCGAGAAAAAAATTGTGCGTGGGCTCTGGAGGCTTTTAAATGATCAACAAGCCTGCTGCTTCCACTGTCTAAAACAATGTGGCAATTTGAACTGTGTGCAAATCTTGAAGGCATCTTTTGTCTTGCATAAATCACGTTTAAAATATTCTCACACGCATACAATGCAAATTGTATTTGTAATGGGAGGTGGTAAGTACCGAAAATTGCCTCTAGCTGACTCCCCTGAACACCTGTCTTCATACCACACACAGCGGCAATGTTCCTGAAGCTGAGAAAACATCGGGTAATTTATTCTCGCTTCATTCACCTAAAAGCCCTTTCTCAATAATTTTGTTTTTTTATATGTCTTGAGGGAATCAGAACCTTAGGTCAATATGGAATTTAAAAACCGTGTGTTTGCTCATCAATGACGTTCGGTGCTAAAGAGAGCATCCTGGTTATTCTATCGCAATCTTGCATGTCCCAAATTCCTCGCGAGCACACGTTAATCTGAAACATATCGTTTATCCCTGCCACGTAGCAATTTATCTCCTTCAGTCGGCACTCCACACCCCCATTCAAGCGCGCCTGGCTGACATCGGACCAACTCACGGACAAGCTGGCCTTGGTGACTCTGGCACAACAAGTACTCGACGCTTCGTGCTTTCTTTGAAGCTTTCGCTTCATCCCAGTGCACAAAAAAATGTATAGCGCAACACAGAATATAGTTGCAACTCAATTGTGTCATGGCAGTCTTTCTTCCTAATGTTTTCATTGAAAGCACGTGCTTGTTTTGGGTGGAAAATGAGCCATGTAAATGACCACTTATAGACATCAAATTCAAGAGTATGCAATCCCTCACGGTAGAACTTCCTGTCATAATTATAGGTGATTTTACATTAGCTTGCTTCGCCCATCACATGCATCTGGCACTTTCGTTGATATTCTGTCTTGTTATGACTTCTCCAATGTTATAAATGCCCCGACCCATGTCACTTTCAATACTAAGTCATTAATAGACATCTGTTAAGTTGCGATCACGAAAAACCAATAGCTGGTGTTCTTACCAGTGGCGTCAGCGATTATTTATCTATTTTCGGTTTTGTACCAAGAGGGCGGTGTATAGATTGTCGATGCACAAACACTGCACGCATTACTCGAATAATTACAAAGAGAAGTAGTGAACAGTGTCGATCTCTTGTAGCTGCTCTAGATTGGCACAACCTTTCGGCACTCCAAAACCCCAATGACTTGTACGAACGATTCCTAGAAAAAGTAGTAAAGTTATATGATATCGCATTCCCCTTTTTAACAGTAAAGACAAGCAAAAGAGCCAGGAAACCTTGGATTAATGGCGAGCTGCAGCTAAGAATAAAAGCTCGAAATGCCCTTTTTCAAAAATTTTTATCCTGCATAGATAAAGGGTTGTTTGCGGAATACAAAAAAAACCGCAACAAGTTGAGAGCAATATAAAAAAGCACGCATTCGCTATTATCCCAAGAAATTCGCTGACATTTGCTATGATACTGGAATGTCTTGGCGCGTTGTAAAAAGTTTACTTAATGAACGTCATACCTTTACACCCGCTGAATTAAATATCGGTAACCAAATGTTTGGCGATACTAATCTGAGCAATGAGTTCAATAGACATTTTTTTTACCTTTTGTATCTTTTACTGCTCGTGGTTCTTATGAGTTCGAGAAGTACATTCAATGTAAACCATCCAACTCCATTTTCCTTTACCTGGCCACAGAAACTGAAATTGTTTGCCTAATCACCGGGAAAAAAAATAGCAGTTCTGATTTTGATGACAATTCTGCGGTGCCAATCAAAGCTGTTTCTGATATTCTCTCTAAAGTTCTATGCCACTTAAAAAATCTGGTATTATCTATTGTAATATTTCCAGATAAAACGAATATCGCTAGAGTCATAGTTCTTCACAAAGGCGGTGCTGCCAACTGTATCAGTAACTACCGTCCAATATCGGTGCTCCCGCTGGTTTCCAAAAAAGTAGAAAAAGTGATTAATACAAGGTTAAGTAAGCAATGAACTGAAAATGCGCTTCTCTCTGAAGCCCAGTATGGTTTCCAGAAAGAAAAATCAGCTGAATCTGCTTTAATATTCATTAAAGATAAGTTAGCATATAACATAGAAATGCATCTGTTTACCATAGGAATTTTTCTGGATTTCAACAAAGCATTCGACTGAAACATTAAATTCTTTTACAAATATTGCCGCACTACGGAATAAGAGGCATAGCACTCCAGCTACTTCGCAGCTCTTTGTCCAACCATTCTCAATTTGTCATTTTGAATGATATTGCCTTGGATTCGGAGTTCATAAAATATGGGGTTCCTCAGGGTTCCATCCTCGGCCCTTTAATTTTTTATATATATATTAATGGCATCATTGCTATCCCTGGAACTACTAATCTATTCCTCTATGCCGATGACACTAGTGCATTTTTTGCCTCACAAAACTTATCCACTCTATTGTCTGTGCCAAACAAATGACTCGAAGATCTGTCGGAATGGCTTTGTGCCAACCTGCTTATGTTCAATATTAATAAAACGAAATATGCAACTTTTTTCAGCAGTCAATAAACCAATAATTAACTCTATCCCACTTTCCTTCCAGTGTAGCCACGTAGAACGTTTGTCAGTGCATAAATATTTATGCGTGCTGTTTCACGAAACCTCCGCCGATGTTACCAAGTAACCTTGTAACCAGCAAATCTGCCCGATGAATTGGTATACTAAATAAATTTCGCCCCTTTCCCCAATACATTTAGGAAGCAACTATATTTGTCCACGATCCTGTCTCGCGTGCAGTACTGTTTGTTAGTATGGGGAGTAGGCATGAAAACAAGCATAGAAAATATTTATATTCTTCAAAAAAAGGGTTGCGTTTCATTTATAATCTATGATGATATGACTCTATTTTAGCGTACTTTAAAATAATTGAGATATTAAGTATAACAACACTCTATAATCAACGACTGTCCGAAATTATATACATGCAATACAAAACTGATTGTGTTGCGTTTTTAAATACGTTTAACAGCAAAGATACACACTATGGTTTAAGAAAAGTCAACTTTCTAAAACCTCGTATAAGAACCGGGTTTGGTGAGCAGTTATATCACTGGCAAATCTCGAGCTTTCTGAATAGTTACCCTTGCATATTTGATCTTCTTAAACAATCATCATCCTTGTCATCTTTCAGGAAAAAACTAAACTATTCTTTGTGGAACATATGTGATTATTTGTGCCCTATTCCTGCTGTGTCCTCGCATTTCTGATTTTTTAACAGTTCGTTTGATGTACGTAAAGTGTTGTATTTTTTAAATGTTTGTAAATGCAATGTATCCGCGACCACTTTCTGACAGTTTTGTTTTGATCTATGCCCGGCATCTTGTGTTGCACATGTAATCTGTGGTGCCGAAGGCCGTGTCAGGTGACTTTTACATCACCGTTAGCATCGGTCCCATGGCAAACATGTATTTCCTAAAAATTTCAATAAACATTAAAGAGTATAAACAAAGAGTGAGGAACAGAGGGCCAACACAGTGCGGTCCATCGAGGAAAATATAGTGCTACACAGTGACGGATCGTAGGGCAAATATATAGCATGGTTAACAAGTAGTAAGCCACAACCAAGCCTTGATTGTGGTGCACTTGTTCCAACATTCGCATGTCGAAGTCGCCTAAGGATATTCTCCAAAACACCACCATCCCTCCTGTTGTCTACGCGTCCTATATAAAGTTCAGGCGCCCAAACAGCTTTTCCAGAGAACACGCTGTCCATCGCTGTAACTCTGTCACCATAACAAAAAAGGCGGCCTTTAGCTTCATACGCACAGATTCCGCATATTTTCAAGAATTCATTTTCAGGAAGTCATTCATTCTATGCACACTCATCGAAAGAAACTATTTTTCATTAAATATAGGTACCAAATCGAACACAACTAAATTTAAAGTGCTAATCTGTGGTTCGATGACAAGCAACTTAACCCACAATCCTAATGATGTCATCCTTTCTTTTTTGCATTCTTTCTTTTTGATCTGAAGACGCGCCTGTTGCGATGATTGATTACGCACCCTAAAATTTTGTTCCCATGCATTTGTTTAGTTTTAGCGATTTACCTATACTTATCACTTTATAATCTAGTGATAATACTAGCGTTGAAAAAAGATTTTTAGAAAATTAAGTAAAAAATTTCGCGTATATTTTTGTTTAGTTATTCTTGCTTGTTTTCGTGTGTTCTTTTAAGTATTATGTTGTGACGAATATTTGGATTTCTACTGCTCCTCCCCCCTTATGTAGTACCTTTGAAAGAGGAACCTTAAGGGTATTTTAATCAATAAATAAACGCACACTAATGTCACGCTAATATCAAGCTGAGTAGAAGTTCTCGCCATCAAGTCCTGCCCCGGGCGATAGCTCTCGCATTTCAATGCGTATAATGTAAAAACTGCAAGCATCGGGAAATTTCTTTGTGTGACAACTGGCCCGAGTGACTGCTGTAAATATCGATCCCCCTTTATAACGTGTCCAACAGGTCACACTGCTCTCTTGGGATGCAAAATTTATTAGGCACCAACAATTATTATCGACTGCTAACTTTGCACGTGACAGGCACAATGCAATAGGAGTAGTGCTCGTGGGCAATGCAAGGTCCGTACCTGAAAGGGCTTGAGTTCCTCAATAACCCAGTCAGATGAAACCAGTGAATCTGAAACAAAATGCGCAGAGTTAAGAAAGCAGGAGACACTTTATTCTAAATCGCGGAATTTGTAGAGTTAAAGAGGCACGCAATTCCCAGCCAACCGAACAGAGCGTTTTTACAAAGTGCGCTCTTCCCCCTTGATATTGATGGCTACAGAGGTGGCGTAAATAAAGAAGACAAAAACTAAGTATTTGTCACGTATCAAGTAAAATCCTTCCAATTGCGTAACTGACACCGAAGGTATGGCGGTCAGTAGGGTCTGGCTTGAAATTCGGGAGGTGAGAAGAAGTTACAGTGTGTTCTTAGGCTGTTCGAGCTAAAATGATTCACCATCACAGCGATGGAATTGGCGGACGTCATAATTCATTTGTAGGCTCATAAACTTAGATATGTGAATGAACTCTTATGTATTAACTCTTAGGCTCTTCTTTTCATTTAGTGAAGAGGAGCGATCCGTCAAGGTACCTTATAGAAATTATCGGGTGTGGGGAATTGTAAAACAGCCCTTTATAGTACAGCGCCTCGAGTAATTGCACCCGTTCAGACGTATCTAACGGACACGAAAGCTGAGCGCAGCCACGATTTCCTCCCTCCACCCCCGCCAGAGAAGTGCCTCGCATATCGCCACTCGAACCAGAGGGAAACCGCGAAAGGAATGTCATGCGTCTACCCTGAACTACTTCTCTTCGTGGGAGAGACTATGCGGGCTCCGCAGCCGCCCCGCGTCCCTTGGATGCGTCTGCGCTTCCGAAATTCCAAGCGTCGTAGATCGGCGAGAAATTACTATTTTACACATCTACTAACTGGAACTAGCTGCCCTGATGACCCGCCATAATTCTATAATTTCTACCAAGCGCCGAACTGCTAAAATTTAAACTATAATTAGGAAATTTATGTAGCTTACTGAATAATCAACTTCTCTCACAATCTCTTCGGCGCCCAATAATGCCGTCGCCATGATCGTGAAAGAATCAAGACTTTTAAGCAAAATTGGCCTTTTCTGAAAATCACATCTTCTCGTGAACAACCTGTAATTCTTTGTTGTTCTAAGCGGTTGTATGGAAACTGAGTGCCTCATTGGAGCTAGACGCGCAGTGATAGAGTGCGTATGTAAATCAGAGTGCACAGTGGTCGCTTGCACTTTGCTGCCAGTGCAACGTTAGCGATAGCGAACGCCATCACCAGTTGTTACGGAGAGCGCAGACCCGTTTTCACCCTGCGTCTTTGGGTTCTCCTCCCTACGCGTCTTCTTCGCGCAGTTTTTAAATGCTGAAAGACACGAGTACGGCTCACACAACGGCGCTCTCATACTGCTAGCACAAAAGTTCGCATATATGTCCAACGCTGAAATTAACACCTCGCTTTTTCAGGAATACACCTCGGCGACTGCGGGCATGTATATTTATGAAAGCATTGCTGGGTAAATATCTTATAATATCCTCTGTGCATGTATGCGCGGTTCCGCTTCCTGTCGGGCTCTGCCACTCAAGCCCTATGGAGATTTGGTTGGTCAGATATCTGTGCATTGTGTTTATGCTTGGCGCAGTGATTAATATCAGTAGATTATTATGCGCACACAATACACCGATTAGAGGCAGTCAAATGCTGTCCAGATGCGATTTAAATTTACTGACGCTGCTGTTTAGCAAAAGGCATTGGGAATCACATTGCATCATTTGGTGCCGAAAACGCCCCTCATGATGTGACTTACATCGTGTCTCATAGCCTTCGCCGCGTGCTTCCCGTTTAGTGGTTATCAGGCGGGGCGCACGGTCTCAACACGCCGGCGTCAAGCGCCTTGAAACGCCTTTCAACATTACACCCTGAAACGACTTCATGGTGCGGCATGGCCAGCATCATGACCAGCTGCCAAAGTTATAACCATCATGAGATCACTACGGCACCCGAATTTTAGGAATGCGTAAGCATTTACGCCGCCTCGCCCCTTTTTTCCTGGTTTACCTAAACTAATCAAGTTCCATCATTCCCCATTTAAAGTTTTCAAACTTGGCGCCACGCTTCTTTTTCATGTTTGGGGGCATGCCTTAGTGCGTCCACACCTCCGGTTTTTCAAATTTGGCACCACGCAGTAGCTCCGCCTACATCTGGTGTTTTAAAATTTTGTGTCACTTTTGCTTCGACTCTGCCCGCTCTGCGGACATTTTTGGTTCTGTTTAATTACCAATTACACCTCCTGCACCTCATTATTAACGCTGCGAGATTTTTGATCCTCTATTTAATGCCACCATTCCTTTTCTTCCAACTCAATTCGTTTGAACGTTATAGCGATGACAATTTCGGGATGACACGAAACCACAAACATAGGCATACAAAGCATACGAATTAATAAAGCATTCAGCAGAGACGTGGCGCATGAGTTGCGGTACGAGAGCGCCAAGAATGTGCCGCGGCGAAGCGTCGAAGTCTGAACGCTACACGTACGCCGGATCGCACGAGGCGCCGTTTCTTCCGCGTCGCGCCAGCGTCTCGTCTACCGGCGTTCTCCGTCGGCGGCCGCGGGAGATGGAGACCAAACACGTGAGGGCATTTGGACGTCTCCGGACGAGGATGTCCGGAGATCGTGGCAAAATTTAAGCCGCTCAATTATCTTTCCTCTGTATCTATTGCGTGGGCAAGGGAGACAATGGCACGATGACCTCAAAGGCGGTGGTGCCGTCACAGCTATGTGGATTGATATGTAGGTCACTGCCAACGAGCGGCTAGGCATTAGTTTTCATTATTATTTACCTGCCAAGTATTTTTTGTGCCGACGCTGACGCCTGGCGTAGCCAGATATCTGGGACAACCGGCGTCAGCGTGCTCTGATCGCCGAAATTACGCCTCCGGCGATAATAACAATAATAATAATTGCAATAACTGGCTTTTGGGAAAAGAAAATGGCGCAGTATCTGTCTCATATATCTTTGGATACCTGAACCGCGCCGTAAGAGAATGGATAAAGGAGGAAGTGAAAGAAGAAAGGAAGAAAAAGGTGCCGTAGTGAAGACACTGGAATCATTTTGACCACCTGGGGATCTTAAACGCGCACTGACATCGCACAGCACACGGGCGCTTTAGCGTTTTGTCTCCATTAAAACGCAGCCGCCGCAATGGGCTTCGATCGCGGGAACTCCGGATCAGCAGCCGAGCGCGCTAACTACATAGCCAAGACGCCGGGTCCACTGCCGACGCCAGTAGCCGAAACGCTGACGCGACGCCGAAGAAACGCTGCCTTACGGTTCGTACTTGAAACGCTCGGCGGGTTGAACAAAAGCCAAACGCCATTGGAAAACTGCACTGACAGACACTAACCTGCCGGAGCAGCAATTCATGATTCGAGGGGCAGTCACTATAGCGCATGTTTAATTATGGCATATATGCATGCTTATGCGTGTGGGTTCTATCAATGCAAGCGGACATCTCACCAGCGCCTCAATGCAGCTTTTCTGTGTCTGGCCTCTCTCGATGAGGGCGCTCCATGTAAATGCGCCGCACGATAATATGCTCAAGTCCGTTCCACTACATTTTCACACTACAAAGCTCTCGTAACTCCGCCCAAGCGACAATGCTACCGTCGCCTAATCACGTTAGACGGCGCCGTAGAAATCGTATACAGCAAGTTCAAAATCAATGTTGACAAGCTAGCACTCATATGCACAACCATCGCTGTAAACATCCTTTTTTGTGTTCACATGCCCCCGCCCTGAACACAAATTAGTTTTTGCACAAGAGTTTACTGGCTCGGCGTGGTTTTCCTGATCATAGCATTTCAGACCACACTGACCGTAAAGAAATACAGTCCAACAAGAAAGCTCAAAAAGTTTTAATGCGGAGCCCTATATTCATCCCGCAAATCAAACAAGCTGGGTAACCGTCTGAATATATACCGAAATAAAGTAGTAAGGGCCAAGCGAGGATAGCTGGAGAGATGGTGACGGGGCCCTGTGACATGCAAACGAGATGAGATCCTTCCGCGCTCTATGCCCGGCTTAAACCAAGGAACTTTGAGGCGAAACTCTGGAGGCCCGTGTACTCTACGATGTCACTGCTCGTTAAAGAAGATCAGGTGGTCAAACTTTCTGCGGCCCTTCACTACGGCATTCCTCATAAATTGAGTCGCTTTAGGAAGTTAAACCCGATAAAACAAACCAAACCACATCAAAAAACAAAATTGCCAGTAGCGCCGACGAGTTCGCTTTTGTCAGTAATAGTAAGGTCAAGCGAGCGTCGTGGTCGTTCGGACGCAGCCGCCCTCTGCCCTTCATCCTCCCTCATGCTTTTCCTCCCCTGTGCTTGCATTCGCTCGTGCCCACTCCTTTTCCGCTTTTGCGCGCCGCGTAGAGGGATACAGGTAGAGGAGGGCTGCGGAATAATTTTTACCACATGGCGTCTTTAACATGCACTGACATCGCACGTGACCCCACCACTACAGCAGCACCTCTTTCTTCCCTTCTTTCATTACCTCCTTTATCCCTTCCCTTACGACGCGGTTCAGGGGTCCACCAAGATGTGAGACAGATACTGCGCCATTTCCTTTCCCCAAAATACAATTTTCAATTTTTTGACAGCGGAGATTCAACCCGGAATTATTGCGCGTCGCAGGTGTGGAGAGCCAATTACAGACGCGAGGTAGCGGCGCAGTCAACACCGCAGCGGCGCTTAGAGACGCGCAACCTAATCCAAGGACGGAGTGCCTCGACATTCGCGATGAAAGCACTGCCGCGGTCAAGGCGCAAGTGCCCCGTGCAAGAACTTCAGCTAGGGACGCGGCGCACAAACAACGCGCACAGGTTGGAGTCTCTGCGACAGCAAAGGGGGTTCGCTGACAGGACGTCCTTTACAGTGTTATTAACTTGCAGCGTTCAAAGCGAGCAAACAGCTCGGCGTCGATAAAAAAACAAGCCACGCCAGGACATCGAAGTTGGTTTACGGGTATTTAACATCCCAAAGAGAGACAGGACGTGAGGGACGCCGTTGGGAAGAGGTCCGGAAATTTCGACCCCCTGCGCTTCTTTTACTTGCACTGACATCGCACTCTACGGGCCTCTACGATTTCTTGTCGCATTTCGATGGAAGCGAAATTCTATAGGCCCCTTCGCGCTTGCCACATAAAGCATAGACGCGATGTGCGTCAATAATCCAAAGTTGTATCACGCAAAGGTGATGCAATAAAACTTATTCAGCAATCTACAAACATGGGCAAAAACAGTGTAATAAAACAGCTAGAGCTCACATTTTTCGTTCAGGGTTGAGCGCTGGTCGCATTTTGCACCAACAAATAATTTTCCTTCGCGCAATCTACCGAGGAAGTCTGCAAAATCTGCCATACAGAAACGCTGTTTTTTCGCTGTCTGCAGAACGCTTAGGTCTCGCATTTTGGTGTGGCTGATCTGCAACAACCCGCAATAAGCTTTTATTTGGAGGACGACCCAGGCGGAGCTGTTCACCTACGTTTCAAGAAAAAATGAGGTTCCTGGTGGAGCCAGCGCGCAATTATATGCATCGCGCCCATCAAAATAGTAAAATAGTTATACAGTCATGCCTCTCTGTAGGCGTAAGCACTACTATTGAAGAACTAGCGCATAGAAAGAACTAGTAGAACAGGTGCAGACTTACCATTTGTTGCCATTGGAGTGCAGTGCTGCTCGAGGTGCCAGAAGCGCTTCTTGAAGTGCACTGAAATCACTATTCACTAATACCACCGGCTCCTTTGTCACCCCAGTCGCTAAGCCTTGCAGCACAAGTGGTGACAGTCGGATTTCCAGCCGAACGTTCGTTGAACAACTCAACACCGAAACGCGTCGCCCGCAAGACAGAGTTGAAGAGGACGCTGAGGGCGCGTGCACTCACGGGGCTGGGGGAAAGGCTTGGGCGCTACCAAGACAATTCTCTGAGGGGGTTGACTTGGAGAGGCTCGGACGCTACCAAGACGATTTTCTGAGGGAGGTGGCTTGGAGAGGCGTGGACGCTTCCAATATGAATTTCTGAGGGGGGGAATGTCGGGTTTCTAGGCGAACGCTCGTCGAACTGCTAACACCTAAACGCGTCGCCCGCGAAAAAGAGTTGAAGAGGACGCTGAGGACGCATCAACACATAGGCATTGGGGGAGAGGCTTGGATGCTACCAAGTCAATTCTCTGAGGGGGGTGCCTTGGAGAAGATCGAATGCTACCAAGACGATTTTCTGAGGGAGGTGGCTTGGAGAGGCGTGGACGCAGATTACGCAACTGGTAATTGTGAAAATTGTCAAAAACTTGCCACAAAGGTGCTAATAAGCCTCGCTTGCTTTGGTCGGTCGTGGCCGGAGGCAATTTTGCATTTTTGCGTCATGGGTAGCTGCAGATTACATCACAGATGTGGCAGAAGTGGCGACGTTGCGCACCTAATAATACAGCCGCAAATTTAGAGTTTTTTTGTCACATTTTTGAGGCCATCAATTTGACCGTTGCGTTCGTGACAGAAAATGGCAGCGGTGTACGCGGCCATACGACTGAGGCGGCTGCGCTGGCGCGAGCAACGGCGAAGGAGGGTGCACGAAGACGCGTTTCACTTGCCGGACGAGCTGTTTCGACGCGTTTTTCGACTGGCGAAACACTGTGGAGCGGCTGTGCGAAGAACCCGCCGATCAACTGGGAGGTTTGCGTACGAGCGCGCGGCCGGCGTGGCGGCAGGTGCTGTGTGTACTGCGGTTATTTGCCATGGGCGGCTTTCAGGCTGCCGTTGGTAGCGAGGCGCACGTCGGCATCGCGCAACCGATGGTAAGCAAGTGCGTGTGGCGGGTGCTGGAGGCAATCTGCAAAGTTAGCGCGCAGAAGGGGTGGGTTCCCGCGGTCACCTCTGCACCACAGATATATAAATAAAAAACGCTTATGCTTGCAAAGCACTTTATTTTTCCCGAGAAAATCGCACTTCGTGGACGTCTTCTGTTTCGCAAGTTAAAAGAGACAGACAACCACACATCTCATACTGTAACACCTCACCTTTTGGCATTTTTGTAATCGATCGAAAGAGGCGAAAAACACAGATTTCAACAAGTTGTATTCGTCGATTTCGTACTAAGCGCTTCTTGCAAGTTGGCTCCGTAGGCACGGAGCCTTCGCTGCATTCGTTCAAATTTTTCTGCTCAAATAGCTCAACCGCACAGTAGCTTGAGTTCGGACGCCGTGTAGCAAACAATAAACAAGGCGTAGAATCGCTGGTTTCATGCACAAGCTTGAAATTTTACCGCTGTCAGCGCATCCCCGCGGCAGCAAAAGTTACCCACTAGAGAATTTATTAGCACAAATTTGAACACGTTTTGTTTTGTTTAATATTTTCGGACTTTAAGCACAATTTTTTGGCAAAATAAAATATTAGGGAGCGGTGAAACTCTCCACTCTCCTCTATATCCAGCCCAAGTGCATCCAATAAAATTCTACCACCACCACCGCCACCAATATACTGGCGGCTGTGAGAATCTGGTGGCGCCTGTGACTTTTACCAAGGAAACCACGCGTGCATCTGCGTTCATTAACTTTATATTGAGATACAGCTTTCTATGGATATGCTGTGGAAGCTAGGAGCGCGAGACGCCGCCTTTCACAAGCGCTTTTTGCACGCGATCTCGAGCCACGGACGCCGGCCTGTTACCAGGCGGCACGCGTTCCCAACTTCCATCGCACAGCAACATATAGCTGTCCTGAGTATTAGTACCTGTCCTCCCCACAGAGAATAGTCTTGGTAGCGTCCAGTTCTCTCGCAAGCCACCCCCCTCAGAGAATCGTCTTGATAGCGTCGAAACCTGTCGAAACCAAATGCCCAAATGCGGACGCGTCTTTTCCCACTGCTTCCCGCGAGCAATGCGCTTCTGTTTTTGGCAGTTCCACGAGCGTTCGCCTGGAAATCCGATATTCACCGCACGCGCTGCAAAGCTTGGCAACTGGGGCGACAAAGGAGCCGGTGCTATCAGTCAAGAGTGATGCCGAGCAGTCAGCGTGAGGGCAGTTAGTGGCCTAGAAGGAATATTTTGTGGAGGACGAGGAGGTGTAGTGTGTCGTAAAATTTCGCATCGTCTGTGGTTTTCCTGCCATTTTTGCTGTTTGACATGAATGCTGACGAAACCTCAGAGCGCCAGCCACCGAACTTACAAGAAGAAACAAGGCGCGCACACTCAGTGCACTTGAAGAAGCGTTTCTTGAACCTCGAGGAGCACTTCCCTCCAACGGCAGCAAATGGTAAGTGTGCACCTGTTCCACTAGTCTTTTTATATGCGTTAGTTGTTCAAAAGTACTGCTCACGGCTACAAGAAGGCGTGATTGTATAACTGCTTTGCAGGACCCTATGCATCTCATTGCGCGCTGGCTGCACCGGGAACCTCGTTTTTACTTGGAACGTAGGTGAACAGTTCCGAATGAGTCGTCCTGCAAACAAAAACTTATTGCGGTTTGTTGCAGATCAGCCGCACCGAAATGCGTTCTGCGAATAGCGAAGAAACCGCGTCTCTGTAGGCGGGCTTAGACTTCCTCGCTAGATTGCGCGGAGGGAAATTATATTTTGGTTTAAAATAGTACCAGTGCTCAACCCTGAGGACACAATTGTGAGCGCTGGCTGTTTTTGTACACCGTTTTGCCCGCGTATTTTGAAATACTGAATGGATTTGCTGCTTCATCTCTGTGGGATATAACCTTGGGCTATTCACGCACATCTCATCTATAGTTTATGCGTCAAGCGCGAAGGGGCCTATACAATTTCGCTTCCATAGAAATGCGACATGAAATCGTAGAGGCCCGTAGAGTGCGATGTCAGTGCAAGTAAAAGAAGCGCAGGGGGTCGAAATTTCCGGACCTCTTCCCAACGGCGTCCCTCACATCCTGTCTCTCTTTGGGATGTTAAAGCCCCGTAAACCAACTTCGACGTCCTGGCGTCGCTTGTTTCTTATCGGCGCCGAGCTGTTTGCTCGCTTTGAACGCTGCAAGTTAATAACACAGTAAAGGACGTCCTGTTGCGAACCCCCTTTGCTGTCGCAGAGAGGCCAACCTGTGCGCGTTGTTTGTGCGCCGCGTCCCTAGCTGAAGTTCTTGCACGGGGCACTTGCGCCTTGACCGCGGCAGTGCTTTCATCGCGAATGTCGAGGCACTCCGTCCTTGGATTAGGTTGCGCGTCTCTAAGCGCAGCTGCGCTGTTGACTGGGCCGGTACCTCGCGTCTGTAATTGGTTCTCCACACCTGCGACGCGCATTAATTGCGGGTTGAATCTCCGCTGTCTAAAAATTAAAAATTGGATTTTGTGGAAAGGAAATGGCGCAGTATCTGTCTCAAACCTTGGTGGACACCTAAATTGAGCCGCGTCGTAAGGAAAGGGATAAAGGAGTTAATGGAAGAAGAAGGGAAAAAAGAGGTGCTGTAGTGGTGGGGTCACGTGCGATGTCAGTGCATGTTGAAGACGCCATATGGTCAAAATTATTCTGCAGCCCTCCTCTACCTGTATCCCTCTTTGTGGCGCGTAAAACTGGAAAAAGAGCGAGCACGAGCGAATGCAAGTACAGTGAAGGAAATGCATGAGGGAGGGTGAAGGGCAGAGAGCGGCTGCCTCCAAACGCGCATGACGCTCGCTTGACCTTACCATTACTGACAAGAGCGAACGCGTCGGCGCTGCTGGAAAGTATGTTCTTTGGTGTGGTGCGGTTTGATTTATTGTGTTTAACATCCCATAGTGACTCAAGCTATGAGGGACGCCGTAGTAAATGGTTGCAGAAATTTTGACCACCTGGTCTTTTTTAACAAGCAGTGACTTCGCACAGTATACGGGCCTCCAGAATTTCGCCTCAATCAAATTTCCTTGCTTTAATCCGGACATTGGGCGCGGAAGGATCTCATCTCGTTTTTATGTCACAGGGCCCCGTCACTATCTCTCCAGCTAGCCTCGCTTGGCTCTTCCTACTTTATTTCCGTATACATTCCGGCGGTTACCCAGCCTGTTTCATTTGCGGGATGAATATAGAGCCCCGCGTCTTTGCGAGCTCTCTGTTGGACTCCATTTCTTTACGGTCAGTGTGGTCTGAAATGCTATGATCAGGAAAACCACGCCGAGGCAGTAAATTTTTGTGCAAAAACTCATTTGTGTTCACGGCGGGGGCAGATGAACACAAACAATGATGATTACAGCGATGGTCGTGCATATGAGTGCTAGCTTGTCAACATTGCTTTAGAACTTGCTGTATATGATTTTAATGGCGCTGTCTAACATGATTACACGACGGTTGCTTTAACGCTCGGGCGGAGTTATGAGCGCTTTGTAGTGTGAAAAATGTAGTAGAACGGACTTGCGCCTCTCATCGTGCGGCGCCTTTACATCGAGAGCCCTCATCGAGAGAGGAACAGACATAGAAAAGCTGTATTGTGGCACTGGTGAGGAGTGCGCTTGCTTTGGTCGAGCCCAAGAGTAGCGGTGCCATAATCATGAGGTATATTGACTGCCCACCAAATCATCCATTGCTGCTCCGACAGGTTAGTCGCTGACAGTGCAGCTTTCTAAAAGCGCTTGGCTTTCGTTCGAGCCGCCACGCGTTTCAAGGTTGAACCACAAGGCAGCGTTTCTTCGGTGTCGTGCTAGCGTTTCTGCTACTGGCGTCGCCGAGGCGTAATTTCGGAGCTTCGCGCGAACCGACGGTAGGGAGTCGCAGATATCTGGCTAGGCCAGGTGTCAGTGTCGCCATCGGAAATACCTCGTATGCGAAGATTGGCGAAAGGTTATGTCTAGCCGCGTGTTGGCAGCTACTTGCAGATCAATCCACGCCTCTGTGACGCAACCATGACCTCTGCGGTCCGCGTGCTATTGTCCTCCGCGCCACCGCAGTAGGTTCCCGTCGCCGCTGAAGAGGACGATTATCCACTGAAGGAGGATAATTGAGCTGCTTTATCCAACATCTCCGGACATCCTCATCTGGAGACGTCCAATGCCCTCGCGTGTTTGGTCGCCCTCTCCTGCGGGCGTCAAGCGGCAGCGCCGGTAGACGAGGCGATGACGCGACGCGGAAGAAACGGTGCCTTGTGCGCTCCAGCGTTCTTGTAGCGTTCAGACTTCGATTCTTCGCCTTGGTACATTCTTGACGCTCTCGCAAAGCGACTCATGTGCCACTTCGCTGCTTTTGACAATTGATGCGCGTTCATTGTATGAGTATGTTCGCGGTTTGGTGTCATCACGAGAACGTTCCATCCAATCAGCTTATAAGAAAAAGAATGGTTGCATTATATAGAGATTCGCAAAATCTCGCAGGAATAATCATGATTTGTTTCTGGGGTAATTAGAGCCAAAAATGTCCAAAAAGTTGGCGGGGTCTGAGCTTGGCGCCAAATTTGAAAACACCTGAAGTGGGCGGAGCTGAAGGGTTGTTGTAAATTTGAAAAATGGAAGCGGGAGGCGCAGGAGCAAAAGTCGCGCCAATTTTAAAATCTGGAAGTGAGTCCGGAGGTAAGCGTGGCGCGAAATTTGAAAACGAAGTGTGGCGCCAAGTATTAAAATTAAAATTGGAGTATTGATGAAAGTTAGATGAAAAAAGGCGAGGGCCTAGGCGTCCATACTTTGGCATTCCTCCAATACGGGTGCCACGGTGACCATATAATTTTTGTAACAGTGGCAGTTGCTGCTGACCATGCCGCGCCATGTAGTCGTTTCAGGATGCAATGTTCAAAGGCGTTTCATGATACTTGACGCCGGCTTGTTGCGATCGCGCTCCCCGTCTGATAACCACTAAGCGCGAGGCACACGGCTATGGCTATGACGACTAGGTAAGTCCCATGATCAGGGGCGTTTTAGGCGCCAAACAATGCAGTATGTTTCCCATTGTCTTCTACTAAACAGCTACGTCGATAAATTTAGATCACATGTGGACAGCATGTGACTGCCACTAATCGGAGTATTATGTGTGGATAATGATAATGATACACCACTGCGCCAAATACAAATAACATGTACAGGCATCCGACCTGCCGAAGCTCTATAGGGCTTGAGTGGCAGAGCCAGACAGGCAGCGGAACTGCGCATACATATAAACGGGGCATGATAAGACATTAAACATGCAAATTCTTTCATTTGTATAGATGTCCGCAGTCGCCGAGGTGTATACGTGAAAATCAGGGTGTTATTTTAGCGTTAGACATTGATGCGCACTTTAGTGCCATCAGCATTAGAGCTACTTCGTGTACGTCGTACTGGTTACTTTCAGCAATTATAGAACTGCACAAAGATGGCAGGGAATGAGTTGAGGCCAAGAGCGAGCAAGAGAGAGAGAAAACTTTATATGCCACTTGAGGGTTGAGAGCTAGGGCACGTGGGCCGAGTGTGGCCCCCAGGTCGGGGCGAAGTCTTGAGCACAAGAGACGCAAATACGCACACACACAACGCATCTGCGCTTTCTCTAGCAAGTGGTGGAGCTGGCGGCCGCTATGGGTAACGCTGCATTGGAAGCAAAGAGGAAGCTACCAAAGGGCTAGGCCTAATGAGGCATCCTGTTTCCTTGCCACCGCTCAGAGGCGCAAGGAAGTGCAGGGTGTTCACAGGAAAGATAAGGGGAGATCACCTTGAAGTGTTAAAAAATACAAATATTTCTATTTTGCACGGTATCATATTCGGGATCTATGCACACTCTAAAATACTGGCCAAAAGTTTTGAACGCCTCATTTCACCTACATTTACAAAAAAACATACATTTCGCGTCTACGAAGGGCGGAAATAGCGATTTCGGAGCAAAATGCGGCAGAATATCGTGCCCCTCGCGTCCCACGACCTCGTCTCCGATGGCCGCCATCATGGTTTTGTTTAAAAACTAAGCACCTTTCCCACATCCTGGTATTACTGTTGACAGATATTTTTTAAAACGCCCGCATCGCGCTCTATTTTAGGCCTCCGCAACGACTTTAAAATCGCTGGCACGCGCGCATCAAATCCGTTTTTCTCAGCTTCGTGTTTTTCGGAACCGTGAATAGCCTTACGGGAGTTTTTTATACGTTTGTATGGTGAAATTTCAGTTATTGTTCTACCGTTGAATTTCTAAATTACTGAACTGTGGAGCAATGTTATATTTTTTTCGCTGAGTCGAACAGTAATGAATTTGTGAATTATATTGTAACCTAGCTACAATAAATAATTGTGGTGCTTGGACATACTTGAACAATTTTATACATTGATGTACCTCAATAAAGCATAAAAAGCCAAGCTCCAGAGAGCAGACATTTGGCAACGGCTTCACTTCAATCGAGAATAGAAAATGGTGAAATAAAGTGTGTTAATGAACCATAAGAGTTTAGCTAAATAGGCTTCCGTTATTGTCGCATAAATGGGTTCTAATTGAGGCATACTGAAACTTATTGCATTTCGAAACCAGGAAGAAACACATATGCACACCCAATTTCATTACGATATCTTTAATAACAAATTTTCGTTTCAAGATGTGCATCTCATCATGAGTAATTTTCAAAAACGGGCATATTTAGTTAAAGTCATGATTGTTTCGCGATCATAGTGACGGCACTGATGGACGCCGAAACGGTTATGATAGAAGTTGACTTCGCATTAACTTTAAGAACGGCTTATTATCTTCTAATTGTTAACATTTAGGAGCTTGGAAGAAATTAGAGAATTGTAGCGGGCCGTCAGGGCAGCTAGTGCGAGTTAGTTGATGTGTAAAAATGTATTAGTGCGTATGCATTGTATGGCTATGTCTGCGGTTTCGTGTCATCCCGAGCTTGTCATGGCGATAATGTTGTAATGTTATAAGAAGAATGGTTTCACTAGATATGAGCATCAAAAAATCTCGCAAAGGAAATCATAAGTAGCATGTTGGGTAATTAGTTAATTAATATGAGGACGAAATATGACACAACGAGTGGGGCGGAAGCAAAAGTGGCGCTTATTTGAAAACACCGGAATTGGGCAAAGCTAAAGCTGGTGCCAAATTTGACAAACCAGAAGTGTTGACGAAGCGAACCGTGGCGCCAAATTTCAAAACGAAGCGTTGGGCCAAGTTTTAAAACACGAAAAGGGCAATAATGCAACTTGACTAATTCAGGCAAAGAGGTGAAAATAGAGGCGAGGAGGCGTCAATGCTCACGCATTCTTCCAGCGGGGGTGCCGCAGAGACCTTATAACTTTTTCTCGCGGCTCTACGACGCAGAGAACTTCGTCCGTCCAGACGCATCGAAGAGGCGCGGGGCTGCTGCGGAGCCTGCACAGTCACTACCACGAAGTAACGTAGGTCAGAACAGACCCATGGCACTCCTTTCGCACTTTCCTTCTGGTTCGAGCGGCGGTATGCCAGGCACTGCTCCAGCAGGGGCAGAGAGAGGTAGCCGTGGCTACGCTCTGCTTACGAGTAACTTAGATACGCCTAAACAGTTGAAATTTCTCACGCCAGTGCACTGAGTAATAATAATATTTATTGGTTTTTTTGGAAAGGAAATGGCGCCTTATCTGTCTCATGTATCGGCGGACAGCTGAACCGCGCCGTAAGGGAAGGGATAAAGGAAGGAGTGAAAGAAGAAATAAAGAGGTGCCGTAGTGGAGGGCTCCGGAGAAGTTTCCACCACCTGGGGACCTTTAACGTGCACTGACATCGCTCAGCACACGGCCGCCTAAGCGTATTACTGCGATGAAAACGCAGCCGCCACGGCGTGGTTCGAACGCGGGAACTCCAGATGAGTAGCTGAGCGCTCTAACCACTGAGCCACCGCTGAGGGCAGTTTTACATTTCTTCACACCTGATAATTGAAATTGGATATGCTAACGGATCGCTACTATTCAATAAATGCAAAAAGAGCTTAAGAGTAAATACCTAAGAGTTCATTCGCAGATTTAAATTGATTACCAACAAATATGTTATGACGTCCGCAATCTCCTTCTACATATGATCTCGAAAGAATCATTTTAGCTCAAACAGCCTAAGAGCACAAGGTATATTGCGTCTCACGCCAGAATCTCAGGCCAAACCCTAAGGAACGCCATCCATTTTGCCTAAGTTAGGCATATGGAAGGCTTTTGTTTGATACGTGACAAGTACTCAGTTTTCGTCCCCTTTATTTACGGCAACTGTGTTGCCATGAATATGAAGGGCGAAGAGCGAACATTGTACAAAGTTTTGTTTGGTTGGCTGGGAATTGCTTGCCTCGTTAATTCTACAAATTCTACGTTTTAGAAAAAAGTGCCGCCTGCTTTCATAACTGCACATTTTGTTGCAGCGCCACTCGTTTCAACCGGCCAGGCCTTTGAAGAGCTCGAGCCCTTTCAGGTAAGCAGCCTGTATTGCCAACGAACTCTCTTATCACTTCGTGTTCTTTGCCTGTCCATTAGTGTGCCTTACGTGCCGTCGTGTTCGCGCAGTTTGTACTCGTTCACTCCAAACTTTACTGTCAATGACAATTGTTCGTGCCTACTTTTACCTACTAAAACAGCAGTTTTGCTCATTAGACGCGTTATAAGGGGGATCTGTATTTCCAGCAGTCACTCGGTTTTAATGTCGCCCATAGAAATTTCAAGGTGCTTGCAGTTCATTCATTGCATGCATCGAATTACTGCAGCCGTGGCCCGGGGCTGGACATGATTACGGGAACTTCCACTCAGCATGTCAGAGCCGCCGCGACTTTGCCACAATGGCATCAGCGCGCGTTTATTTGTTGATTATATATACACTTAATGGCCCTCTTTCAAGGTTACTGCTTAAGGAAGGGGGAGGCAGTAAAAATTCGTTGATTTTTAGGGAAAGGAAATGGCGCAGTATCTGTCTCACATAACGGCGGAAACCTCAACCGCGCCATAAGCGAATAGATAAAGAACGTAGTGACAGAAGGAAGGAAGAAAGAAATGCCGTAGTGGAGGGATCCGGAATAATTTCGACCAAATGGAGATCTTTAACGTGCACTGACATCGCGCAGTACGCGGGCCTCTAGAATTTAGCCTCCATCGAAACGCAGCCCCCGCGGTCGGGTTCGTGCCCGGGAACTCCGGATCATTAGCCGAGCGAAAAAACCACTGATCAACCACAGCTGATGGGTGGCACAAAAAAGTAAATGTCAGTGACAACGTAATACAGAACAAGCTGACAAAAACAAACAAGAATGAATAAAAAATGTACGCGCAGTATTCTACTTGATTTTGCGAAAAAAGGTTAACAACGTTATTTTTATCACTAGAATATGTAATGATGAATACAGCTAAATTGCTAAAACGAAACGAATACATTGCAAAAAGATATTAGGGCGCATAATGAATCATCCCAAGAGGCGGATCTTCAGGTGAAAAAAGACTGTAAGAAGAAAGGGCGACACCTTTACGACTGTGGGTTAAGGTGCATGTAACTCCTGCCACGGTTTAGCTCTTGAAATTTAGTTGTGCCCGATTCTATAGCGATATTTAATGGCAAATGGTTCCATTCGATGATCTTGCCTGGAATTATTGACTTCGCGAAAACGGATTCTGCAAAATGTGCGGGATCTGAGCATCTGTAGTTAAACACGGCTTCTTTTTTTTATGGTGTCAGAGTGACAGCGATGGACATCACGTCCCCCGGACTAGGCTGTGTTGGCGCCTGAGAATTATATAGAACGCGCCTACATAGAGGGAGAAGGGGGGTTTAGAGAACATCTGATCTCTGGCTATGCGACTTCGACATGCGAATGATAGAGCAAGCGAACCACAATCAAGGCTTGGTTGTCACTCATTACTTGTTAGCAACGGTCTATATTTGCCCTAGCATCCGTCACTGTCTGGCAGTATTTTTTTTCTCGATGGACCGCACTGTGTTGGTCCTCTGTTCGTCACTCTGTCTATAAGTGGTTATTTACGCGCTTCATGTTCCACCTAAAACAATCATATTCTTTTAATGCAAAAACTTAGGAAGAAAGAGTGCTACGACACAAGTTTGATGCGGCTATATTCTGTGTTGCGCTATACATTCTTTGTGGACTAGGAGGAAGAGAAAGCTTCAAAGAAAGCACTAAGCATCGAGTACATGCTGCGCCAGAGTCACCAAGGGCAGCTTGTCCGTCAGCTGGTCATATATCAGCCAGACGCGCTTGACTGGGGGCTGGTGTGTGGATTAAAGGGGTTAAATTTCTGCAGGACAAGACCAAAGGATATGTTTCAGATTAATGTATGGTTGCGAAGAAGTTCAGACATGCAGGAGGGCGATGGAAAAATCGGGATGCTCTAACTGGCACCGAGCGTTATTGATCAGGAAACTCTCCTTTTTTAAATTCTATGCTGATACAGTCTGACATCGCGATTACCCTAAGAAATAAAAAAAAATATTCTATTAAGAAAGGGCTTTGTGCTGAATGAAACGAGGTTAATCTAACTCACGTTTTTTTCTGCTGTGGTAAGGTTTCCTTTTTATATGGTATGAAGACACATGTTCAGGCGAGCAAGCTATTTGCAAATTTTCTGTGCTTACCACCAACCCCTCCTTCATAAAAATACAGTTTACGTAGGGTGTGTTTGGGAGTATTCTTATTCTAGTTATTCTAGTTCCTAGTGCTAACTTGTATTAGGTGGTGGAAACAGGAGGCTTATTCACAATTTCAAAGCCTCCAGAGCTCACACACAATTCTTCCTCGCTGCCTGGATTCAGAAGCGCCCAAAGGTCTAGTGCGACGCCCTGACTTGGAACTCGTTGGTAGTTAGGAGTCTTTGTGCTCCGGAAAGCTTAGGAACACGCAGGCACTCAGATAACTTTCTGGAGCTCTGCTTGTGATGCTAAACTCACTCCTATTTTGGCATCGCACAACCTCGTACGCGACCAGCTTTCACCTGGGGCACTAACTCTGCCCCCATTCTATGCACACCTGCGAATTTCAGGTGCCTGGAGCTGCAGCGATGAACGAGAGCATTACAGTGCCTGACATTCCGTCCTTGGAACCAGCATCGCGAGAAGCGTTGCGCGCCGAGGAACGTGAGTACCTTCGTGTGTTTTCTTAAAGCGAAAAGCTTCACTACGCCAAATTTTCGAGCCGTCAGCAGGGCCGCAAAGTTGATCTTAAATATAGCTACAGGTCAGCGGGGCCGCAAGTTTGACCTTTAATGCAAGTCCATGCCAAACAATGAGAAAACTGGTGGCATTCAGGTTCGAAACGAAGTCATCTACAGCAGCGACATCAGCGTCTGTTACACCATCTATCTCGACTTTGACCATTGACCTTAAGTCAAGCTGGAAATCTGCTGGCATCGCATGTGTATGTCATGAAAGTGGGTTCTACATAAAAGGTGGGAGAAATTTGATGTGTTCGACTCTACCTCTTCCATAATTGTAGATGGCTGTTTTACTGTCACTTATTATATAGTTTGCCTCTGTTCTCACGCAAGCAAGCGCTGTTGCTACCTCTTCTGCTACTTCCGAATTGCGGCTGCGTATCGTAGCTGCTGATATTGCTGTACCCTTGCCATCCACCACTGAGGCTACAGCTGCTCCCAGTCTACCGCTGGCCCCATCTGTGTATGCTACCGTCTCCTTATTCATTTCGTTGAATCGTCTCATGAGGGCTTCGGCTCTCTTTTCCCTCCTCTCACTGTTGAAGGTGGGGTGCATATTTCTCAGAAGTGGGTCTATTCTGAGATGTTCCCTGACCTCCTTCGGGATGTCTTGAAAGACTTAGCCTGACATATACAGGCAGAGCCAGTTTAGGCATGGTAGGATTGCAGGCAGACAGAGGCATGCAGCAAAAACAGGTGTGTGCCTACTCCCTCCAAGACGTAACACACCTTGACCGAGCGGAGCGGGAAAGCGTCTGCTCGATTCGCATGCGCAGGGCATCAATGTGGGTTCTGCATAAAACGTGGGAGCAATTTGATGTGTTCGGCGGAACGCTAGGTGTGTTCGATGCGACGTCTGCCGTAGAGATCACCAGTCGCTCGACCACAAACTTAGCCAGGGAGATGCAGCGTTTCGCTTTCGACCAGGGCTAACCAGAGCTAAACCACCAGCAGTTCTTTTGGTTTGGAAGAGATGCGCGCGTTTTAACGTGAATACTGTCATCGACATTCATTGTAAGAAGCAGTGCGTGTGAGGCTCCGGCTGTCCTCTCAAACCTTTCTTTCTTTTGTTGTTGGGAGCTTACTTTCGCTCTTTCTTTCAGAGTTGTCGTGAGGAAGCCACTATAAGATGGCCGGGACGCTCAAATGCATGTCGTGGCGCAAAACTGGCAGATTGAAAGCGACGAGCATACAGCGGGCTGACAGCATGACCTGAGACAAACGGCTAATTGTGCGGATAATCGCTGGAACCAAACGGTGTTTCTAAGGTGCACGAACCACGTAAAGATTTGGTCTTGTTAAAGATGACCAAAAATAGAAGTGGCAACAGTCGTTGGTACCGATACTGCGTCCTTCCTAAGCGCCATTACCTATGGAATGTGACTCATAGCCGTGCATGTGTTTTTTTATTGCGCATATCTTTCTGCGTTTGCAATGGCAGTCCATAGCTTCCACAAACGTCAGTGGAAGGATGTTAGTATGTGCATGTGCGTGGAATGTGGCTGCTTCAATCGCAGCAATAGCCGCGGTAGGTTACTTCCGATGAACCTAAGCTACTTTTAGCAAAAGTTCCCAGAGGTATAGCGCGGGAGAGCGAGAGAGCGCTGAGCACAAAGCAACGGAGCTTCCTTGTAGCGTGCATTAAATCTGCCTTGATCTGCCGTGGGAACCGCAATCTTCAAGCATCTCGCGCACTCCATAAGAGATGAACCTATAATTTAGATTGTCGAACTTGCCCTCTACCTGGAGCGAGCGTTTGACAACTCACACGCAAGCGTCTTGCAGAGTCTGAACAAGACCAGATGTGGCCGAAAGATATTCGGATACATAAAAGATTTTCTGTCAAACCGCACGACGATCATCAGCATACGGGAGGAGAAGTCGGACACTGTCGAGCTCGGCGATAGGGGCACCCCTCAGGGATCGGTCTTGTCGCCCCTGCTCTTCAATCTGGCCCTCCTGCCCCTGCACGATCTACTCAAGCAAATCGAAAGCGTGGACCACGCGTTCAACACCAATGATATTACGGTCTGGACGACCCGAGCCGGGTCCGATGCCTGGACTCAGGAAGCCTTGCAGAGGGCGGCAACGACCGTGCACGAGTACGCAAAGTCGTGCGGTCTGAGCTGCGCTCCCCAGAAATCAGAGCTAGTCATGATCCAACCGGGAAAATCCAAGAAGGAGCTGCCGCCGAACGTGATCATCACCATCGACGGAACGCTCATCAAGCCAACAAAGCAGATAAGGGTTCTCGACCTACTACTGCAGATCAACAGGAAGGCACACGCCGCCGTCACAAAGATCAAGACTACAACCGAACGGATACTTAGTATGCTTCGGAGGGTATTACCCAAGTACCTTGACCAGGCGTATCCCGAAAATGGTAATTGTTTACCCTTGGGAACAGCACCGAGCATTATACAAGTTCTTTACGCCACCAGCGCGCATTGAAAAACGGAACATCCAAAAGCGTGGTAGGTAGTATGTTTG
Source organism: Amblyomma americanum (assembly GCF_052857255.1). Taxonomy (NCBI): domain Eukaryota; kingdom Metazoa; phylum Arthropoda; class Arachnida; order Ixodida; family Ixodidae; genus Amblyomma; species Amblyomma americanum. The sequence goes on from NC_135497.1 coordinate 501,954,431, forward strand.
CGATTTCTGGTTTTTTTGTTCTGGTTTTGATAATTAGGTTGCGCAAGTCACTGCTCTTCGACTCCGCAGGAGGGCTGTTGACCGAAAAATTACTTGAATGAATCTAGGGGCGGGGACACGCTTGTCCTCTCAACTACCTCAGTCTCAGTCCTCACCTGTGATTTGAGAATTCGTATGCTATACCAACCAGGACAAGCAACAAATTTAAAAGCGCTGAGGTGAGGCCGAGATTCGGTATGCCGAGGATGATGCAGCTGAGACAGCCGCGCTATCTGATGCAGCTGATGCCCTCAGACAGCTGATGTAGCCGAGGATGATGCCGACGAGACAGCCGCGCACCGACTTTCTCTGGCAACCGCGGCTCACTGAAATATTCGGCATTTTGCTGAAGTGTGTTTTAGCATCCAGAAACGTAAACATTCGTTAACACTTGCGGGTAGTGCTGCAGAAACAACTCGAGATTAGTTCTCCCAACTCAAGCAACCTTAATGTCATGAAAACTTTTGATGATGCTGATGCTGATAATGATGATGATTTCCACAGGCTGAATGGCAGAAAACTCTGCGCCGACCGCTATAAAAGGAGCACTTCTTCGTCTTCGGACTGGGTGGCTAACAAAGGAGCGAAATGTGCAGTTGTGACGATTTTCGGGCATTTTTTCGAAAATTCAAAGTACCCGATAATTTTACGTGTAATGTACGGGATGAGGCTAATATATCTGTATATCCCTTTTTCCGTCGCATCACGAAGGTTGAATTCCCACAAAGTGTAAAACCTTTTTTTCGTACCGAGCACGGACCTTTACGATCAGGTGCGCTTTGTAGCCCTCATGATTGTGATGGACAGGGGCACTTCGGGAGGCATCTTAATTTGGAGTACACTTAAGCTTCACTTTAAGGCTATGGCGCGTTAGCGTTATAGGGTCCTTACAGCGGCTTGGGCTCCTCTTTGCATATCACATTGCAGACATGGACAGTGTCGAAGAAATACAAAGCCTCCGTTTAACCAAGTCAAATGAAGGTTCCTCATTGTCTAATTTCTCTCTGCAAAATTGACTGCAAACTTTTTGCTAAAGTTATTTGCAATCTTCTGCATCTAGCAGTCGCTATGACTTAATAGGTATGCATCAGATCTGCTGTATCAGCGGCCGCAGCATCCAAACCCATATTCTTATTGCAGGTCCAGTTTTGAAGACAGTATCAGATGAGACCTGACAAGTAGCTTTATTTATAACCTTGAATTTCTTTGCCTCAGTAATAATTAAAGCCCAACTATCCCTGTTTTCTCCCTAGCGCAATGTTAAATTATTATTTTATCCTATGCAGACGATGTCGCCTTCATTTGTTCTGACAAAAATAGTGTGCTCAAGCCATTGCATTTGACTGAACAGTTAGTTACTTGAGTTATCAGGTGCGGCTCTTAATTTAGATAAATCCAAGGAGTTTTGGTTCAGTCATTGGGGGTACAACGCCAAGTCATTTTGGTGGCATAAGCTGGGACTGTGGGACCCTTCAGTACCTATGGGTTTCTTTTCACCTAGTATGCAACAGTGGAGACTACTGGAAATAATCTGGATAATCGTGAAGATAATCTCCATGAGGCGACAAACCCAGGCTTGGATGGGTAGGGACATGACAGTGAGTGCTCGCGCTCAAGTCGGCAGCAATTTTTTTGTTCGCAGAACTTGCCTATGTGCTACAGGTTCTCCACTGTGCTAGGAAGAAAGTGCAGGTGATGCACAGAATAACTGCTACCTTCGTATGCGTTCCCAATGAGAACCCATGCATTGCGCTAACATATTTGTTTCTCTAAACTCTGGCGGAATAGTCCTTGTTCACTTATTCCTGCATCAGCTTGTTTCGGGTTTTTTCACTTTGAAATTGACAAACCTGCCGTTTTTAGTAGCGGTGCTTATCAGGCGTCTCTATGCTGATTTGCCTTTTCTATTCGCACCGATTGGACAAACTCGTGAGTGTCCTTTATAAAGATCCCTTAAGGAAGTTTCTGACAACTTCAATTTCCCTACTGTGCGCATTTCTTTAGTATACTTGTATATCCTCTCATGAAGGCAGATTATTCAGGCATTCTGAGAGTATTTCTGTCCTGTACCGTTGTATAGGCAACCTTTTCTGGAGTGCCTTGACACCCGTGTTTTAGAACGTGTTAGGCGAATGTGCATTAATTCTGGTGAAAAAACATTCTTCTTTAAACTGAACACACGCTGCCTGGGAACGCATGGCTTCATGCAAAGGAGATGCTTGCGCCATGGACTGTGAATTGCCGCCTGTGCAATGCACCAGAGGCAATTGACAATTTTTTTATTCTTGCATTGATGTTATGTTTCTGAGACATATTACAATGGACAATTAAGATGGACATCGACATCACAGCCTACAGTGTCCGTTTTTGCCTATGCAGAAAAACTGTGTTGTGCCATTTGATCTCATTATTTTGCTTGGACCATTTAGTCTTAGGAAAGCCCGCTTGATGGACCGCCACACCGAATCACCACGGTCCCCGAAATATTTGTTTCATGAGCAGTGCACTTTGGTACGGGGAGTATTGCTGCCCTGGAAGAGTCACCTAGCTGGCTCCTCTATTTGGATGCATGTATATGCCTCCCAGATTTTTTATGTTTTGGAAGATGGGGTCGTGCATGGGTATTGTGGCCTGATGTTTTGGGGCGCAAGCATGCTTAGCTTTTCGTTTTCGGATCTATTTCCATGCAATAAAGAAAAAAGAGTGCCTCATTGGCTTAGGGGCAGCATGTCTGATTTGCGAACCAAGGGTCGCAGGTTTGATTACCATATATTTACCACAATTGTTTTTTTTTAATTTTGCATTCCTACTCGTCATAATGACACTTGAGTAATGTTGCGACCTTAAGATCACATTTAAGAAAATTTTTATTCGTCGGACATGTGGAGAAGTGAGAATCTTCCTTTGTTCTCTTCCTTTCTACCTCTTCCTCCGTTCCCCTTCCCACGTGTAGGGTGGCATACCGGGCGCTGCCTGGTTTATCTCCCTGCCTTTCCGTTTGTGTTTCTCTCTTTCTCTTTCTTTATTCGCTTTTAAATCCCTCGGCTCCTTCTCCGCGGCCTTCTCGACTAATCCGGATTTTCTGAACCCGCCACCGCCAACTACAAGGCAGGGTTCTCCGCTAATCGAGCGCCTTAACGCTACAGATTTAAAAGAAGATAGGAGTCGGTCACAGCGCTCGCATGTTTATTGGAATGTCGAAGCTCGCGGGGCAGCCCAGTGGTTGATAAGCATAGCCGCCGTAGCAGCGAGACCACTGGCGTAATGTCAGGTGAAGGCTTCGTATAGAAATGAGGGATTAAACCAATGCCATTGAGAACCACAAAACCGCGTTACGCATTGAACCACCGCTGGGTTGGGGGTTGCGTCCTCCAAGAACTCTCCTCCTCGTCGCACCTAGCAACTCGCTGTCAGAAGCGAATAGGGCGGCTGTCGAAACAATGACCTCTTGGTACTCCATACCGCAGCCCTTGGGTGGTTGCATCGCCTGCGCGTAAGGAGGCCCGCAGCCCATCGTTTCTTAGAAATTTTCCCGCGCGCAACTCGCGTTGTTTTTTATGAGTGCATTTAGTGCTCGTCCGGAGAGTTATTGAGCCGGCTATTGTCAAAGGAGGAAATTTGGTCGACTGGTTATTGAAACATGTAACCATAGACTCGCTGATTACTTTGCGTTAAAATGCTAGAGGTAATAGCAAAACTCGTGTTTTCAAACTCCATAATTGTTGACTAAGTCTACATAGTAATCTAACACATATTGTTAACGATCATATAGATCATCACCGTCAGCCTAATCATTGTCAGTATCATTACGGAAGGTCACCATAATCTCTCACTGCTCGCCAAAATCACTGGTCCCGCAGCTCGTATCATTCGCCACACGTGCTGCAACGCAGCGCCGCCTTCTCCTATATTCTCCTATCTATCTTCTCCTCTTTTGTACAATTTTTGACCTTCTTTCTCTGTGTTCTACGCGGAGTGATGGTCAGATCAGCATTTAGAGGCACGCATTTTATATTGATGGGTCGAAAAGGCAAGATAAAACAGGCTCTCTTGCTTGGCTGGCTGCAAAACAAGAATTGTCCATAATATATGACGTCACATCCTTAATTCCGGTTTCCTTCATATAATTGAGCTGATTAATGAGTAGAAGTGCTTGTAACAACAGCGGTCACGAAATTCCATGCTTTCAGGCAAGGTGGATGTAATACAGGACTAACCATAATCGCGGTTATAATGCGCAACAAGGCCTAATATTTATTCATAAACCTACATTTTCCAGCACATCGATTACTAGGAGATGCCAGCAAAGGAAGCATCAAAAGAAAGGCACTCCACATCACCAACGATGCGTATAGTGCACTCTCGCAAGGCATGAAGAATCTGCGGTTGAGCACCGATGAGCATGGTGCCTTATCGGAAGACTTGGGTAAGCCTGACCATGTAGTAATTGTTAGCAGCTATATAGTATTATCGGTAATGGTTACTGAAAGCTCGAGTTGTGTACGTGCAGTTAATTCTGTGGGCACCTTCACTAGAATTGCTCTGTTTGGAGGCGAAGACTGGGCCTCCGGCACAAGCAGCATTTTGGTAAATCGCATTCCAGCAGCATATAACCACTCGCACAGAGAAACAATAGCTGGTAGCCATGAGTTTACGCCCACTGATTTTGAAACGCAATGTCATACATTGCCTCAGTACGGCAGTTTTAGAAAAGAATGCCTAGCCACCATTTTTTTCATGACGGATTGTCCGTGGTTCGTAGCGGGTAGTGGGCTTGTGCAGTAATCAGCCAATCTTCACGCGTACCAGTGTTAAGCCGACGGATCGCAACAGCCTAGAGGTCCCCTTTAGGCACTGCACTTCGCCTCGCGAGATGCCTGTAGGATTTCGCGCATGGCTAAATGACTCAGAATCGGGAAATAAACAGTTATGTGCGGGATACTTGTGTACAAGGAAAAGGATTCTAACCACAGTGCCCCTTTCGCAGCCCTTGGCATTTCTGGGCGAAGAGTTCTCGGCACTTTCCCAATATATAGCTTGGGTTATCAGTTGAGTGAAGTTGCCTTGGTATGAATGGGGGTGAGAGGAAAGGGGGACTTAAAAGCCGGTGGAGCACTATTATTTCCAGTTTATCAGCGCAGGGCTCTGTGGCTTGACTGTATTTTAAAAGAGGATGCATGAATGTCAATGTCGGTTGCGGTTGTTGCTCTACTGCGCTTTTCAATGCCGTGTTCTATTCTGCACTGAATGTCAAAAAATAGAGGGTGTGGAATAATTCTCTGTTTTTATTTAATGCTTTTATTACAGTTTACTTCGCACGTGCAGTTTCTGACAGCGATATCGGTGTTTAGCGCGTAGACGCCACGTTTTTCGTATTTCTTTCCATCGCGATAGTACGCGCACTGGAAAGTCAGTATAGTGCCAGCACGACTGAAAACCTGTGATTGTTCATGCTCCGTGATCACAGCCCCGGGCACGTGATCTTGTCATTTTGTATGTCACACGAGAGTTTGCCAGGTGCGCCTGAAATACCTGTAGTCATGCGCATTTGTTTTCATTATTTACATTATTGTGGTAAACGTTACAGGCACCTTGTCTTGTAGGTTCGTCGTAACCTAATTTCAGCACGGCCTAGAGGGTTTATTATTCTCACCTTCGTCGACCTCCGAGCACGCCTGCTTGCTTCCACCGTCAACGAGTTGTATTTACAAGCACGAGTTCGGCCATAAACAGCGTAACAATAGTTAAGAAACGACAGTGTATTGAAGAACAAAGACGTGACGGTTTATTGCGGTTTGTTTTGGTTTTCTCTGAGACGCAGTACCGTGCTGACCTCCGCTGTAAAAATCGGAGCTGGTGCAGACTGCCGGCATGGGCGAAGGATGTCCTTTGACATACGCGCCCAAAAATTGAATACGCCGCTATTAAACCGAATCGTATCAGATCACATCAGTCTTGAGTTCAACCGAGAAAGGGCCACTGACTCCCGAAGAAAAAGTTCCGAGAATCTTGACTGGCCTAATTCTGGCCCTTTATATGATTTGGAGCTTCATAAAAGAAGGGAACAGCTAAACTGAAAAATGTACAGCGGCGTGCTGTAAGGTTGATAGTAAACAAGTACAAACGAACTGGATCCCCAAATTTATCAATGGCAAAAACTCAAAATTAAATCCATTAGCGTTTTCCTTGAAGCAGGCCTCCTATCACCTAATAAATGGCAAAATGCATAGGTCCGCCGTAAGCTTCATTCAGTTTTTATTAACGCACTGCGCTTGCCATCAGCTCAACTAAAGCGTAACCTCAAACTTTCCACAATAAAATCATTCGTTTTGCTTTCTTCTATGAACGCTTAGGGAATAGAATATTTTCATTTTAAAAGTTGGGTAATGAAAAGATCCTTCAGACTGTTATCAAGAAAATATTTATATTTTATTTTTTGTTCCTATTTTAACGCCGCCTTCTCCTTTACATTGTGTATGCAGGTCTTTTTACCGTTATTCAAAGGCTTGCTGTGATGGCCGATGTAAACAATTTCTTTCTGTTCTGTACCTTCCCTTCCTGGACGCGGTTAAAATGTCTGCAGCATTATGCAAAAAAATAATTCACAGCGACCCCTAATCACATAGTGTTGATACTGCGATAGCGTTAGGTGATACCTCTACCAGGAGTGGCGAAACTTCCAGTGTGGTGACGTTACTTCTGTCCAGCCAATGCCAACATCCGGCCTGGTGACACCCTTTCACCTAGCCAGTCAGCGAACATTATGACCGATGACGCATTTTTTTCGATTAGGCTTCTAATGTTATCGTATAAAAGTTGCCCCAGGAAGGCGAGCTTTGGCAGCTAACAAATCATGCCCTAACATCCGCGATATAGGAATGACAGATCAGGCTCCATAAACTTGCAACGACCTCGACCCAACAACAGATGGTGGTGAGCTTGACGCGTGCATAACACAAAGGGCCGAATTTTGTCATTAGAATGCACGGGTGTGTTTAGTGCAAACAGCTTCGTGTAAGCATCTCACATTTAGAACTGGCGTCTGCGGTTTTCACTACACCTTATTCATGTCCTCATGCATTTCTTCCAAGGTGTTGCCAGTGAAGAAGATGAACCTATGGTCGTCGAGCCCAATGAGGTGAGCAAAACATTCCGTCTTCACACTCTCTTTTACCTTGAAGTGCATTGCATGGTGAACCTGATGGTCTCGACTGGTGTTTAAAGCTTAATGAATTTTCTTTTATATTAGTTTTATGGGGTTTAACGCCTCAAGGAGGCTGAGGAAATGAGGGACGCCGTAATGAAGCGCTCCAGAAATTTGCACCCCCTGGGATTCTTTACGTGCGCTGACATCGCACAGTACACGGGCGTCTACAATTTCGCCTCCAAATAAATTCCACCTCCGCGGCCGGGATCGAACTCACGTCTTTCGGGTCATCCGCCGATACGCTATATCTAGTGAGCCACCACGGCGCTCGCTTAAAAATTGTGTGGGTCACACCCAATCCATCAGGTCTGAATACGTCGTGTTTTAAATTCCGGGTTTATGTTCAACAATCATGCTTCAATATGTTGCACAAAAATTTCGGCGGATAGGCGTTTTGAGCTTCAACATCTTCTTTAAGGCGGTAAGCTCGCCATGACAGATCCCGGGATCTTTCGTGAGCATTCTGCTGCCGTAACGAAAGCGTCGCAGCGGCATATCCAACGCCAAGTGTTTGCTGCTGCGTCTGCAGATTCTGCGCACGAATATTCAATGTATTTAGCCTCTTTTCGATCGTCAGTGTGACTGGTGAGGCAGCGACCGTCTTTAAATAAACCGGAGTTCCGGCGTGCGTATTTGTGCGACACTTAAACTCGTGCAAGAATTAAATGTGCCGGTCGACATTGCGGACGACACAAGAGACTACGCTCACTACCGGATGTTCACAGGTAACTAAGTGATATAAAAAATGGTTTGGTTAGCTACAGAGGTCGCTTCTGAGCGGTCATGGCAATGATGTTGGCGGTCGGCATGAAACGAGCGTGCAATATTATTAACTGGCGCTATTATGAAAAAAATCCTCCTTATTTGTAAGATTACCCTGTAGTGCTTAACTGTATTTAGCATCGCTTAGTGCGGCCTAGGTGCATCGAATATTTCTCTTCAGTAGAGACTCCGAATATCCGAAATATTCAGATAGCTGATCGCATTTCCGTGTATTCGAGTCGCTTTGCGAATCAAGTTGTACATCTTCAAAATACGTCTAGACCATTCGACAGCGCTCTTAAGTTTTCATGTAGTTTTGGAACATTTGGCACCAAGTTAGAACAGAGACGCCATAGTTGATGTTTTTCCGAAGGCAGTTTTTTTTTAAATTTATATTGTTACGTGGCGGCCAGCCGAAGGAAGAGACACGATGATCGATGGAAATGAGATGATTTAATGGCTGCCGGCCTAGCGCGAGCGCTCCTGCCCGCGCCACTGCGCAGTTCGTCGTCTTCTTCGTCACACTACTCGGGGCCACCGAGCGATCGTCCCGATCGCGAACGAGAAGATCGGCACTGAAGATGAAATGCTGCAGATGACGATGGGCTTGTAAAATGGTTGGATACAGAAGAAGGAGGTGAAGGGCTTGCCGCCACGGTGAATGAGACGATCGGCGAATGAGTCCCGGTCCACGAAGCATCCGGGCCGCAGGTTGCCAGGAGCCGACGGCCGAGGTCCTTGGACGCACCGAACGGCAGAGGCAGGGGGGCGGTGTCCTCACGTGTGGGCAGCGTCTCGGGTCGGTCGGGTCATTCCGGTCGCGGCAACGTGGTCAGTTCGTCGTGTCTTGTGGTCGGGGCGGTGGACGGGGCTGGGGTAAGCGGCGAGGTCGGTTCAGGTCTGGTGGGCTGGGCACAGCCGGGCGGTGCGGACCAGGCACACACGGCCGACGACCACGGCAGGCGCAGGACGCCGAAGCTCCGGGACCAGGATGGCGATGAAGGGACCCCAGCACCTACCTGGGGCCCTGCCCAAGAGGAGGCCTTTTCTTCGCTAGTCGACTTACTCACCTCCCCACCTATTCTGGCCCATTTTGATCCGTCGGCTCCGACTGAAGTTCGCACAGACGCCTGCGGTTATGGGATTGGCGCCGTGTTAGCCCAACGTCACCAAGGGCAAGAACGCGTTATTGCATATGCCAGCCGCCTCCTTTCTACAGCTGAGCGAAATTACTCAATTACAGAGCGCCAGTGTCTAGCTCTTGTTGAAGCTATAGCTAAGTTCTGACCGTACCTGTTTGGCCGTCCATTCTCCGTAGTGACCGATCACCACGCCTTTTGTTGGCTGTCTTCACTGAAAGACCCCACAGGCCGGCTCGGACGTTGGACGTTGCGCCTCCAAGAGTATTGTTACACTGTTCGTTACAAGTCAGGGCGTCTCCATCAAGACGCCGACTGCCTGTCTCGGCACCCTGTAGAGCCGCCTGATCCTGGAGACAACGACCTCGGCCCGTGCCTCTTCGCTATCTCCGATCTGGTTAACATCGCGGACGAGCAGCGACAAGACTCTTCCTTGCGTATTCTCATTGATCGCCTCAACTGTGCCAGCCGAGATCCTTCATTGCAACTGTTCGTCATTCAGGATGGCGTCCTATACCGCCGCAACCTTCGTCCTGACGGACCTCCGCTCCTGCTAGTCGTTCCCCACCGTCTCCGTTCATCTGTCCTAGCGGAACTACACGACCTACCGACCGCAGGCCACCTCGGCGTCTCCCGCACATACGATCGGGTCCGACGCCGCTTCTTTTGGCCTGGTCTGTACCGCTCTGTTCGGCGTTCCGTTGCCTCCTGCGACCTCTGTCAACGCAGGAAGAGACCATCAACGTTGCCTGCTGGCCTTCTACAGCCTATTGACGTACCTCTCGAACCATTCTACTGTGTGGGACCCGACCCTAAAGTTGGCCAACGTCATCTTCTACCTGACGGGCACTGCCAGGGTATGGTTCGAGGCCCACGAGGATGAACTCACCAGCTGGGATCTCTGCAAGCGCAAGCTTTGTGACCTGTTTGGTAAGCCCTTCGGGCGTCAGCTCGCTGCGAAGAAGGAGCTCGCATGCCGTGCACAAACGTCCACAGAGTCCTATGTATCATACATTCAGGACATATTAGCTCTCTGCATGAAAGTCGACGCCACTATGTCAGAGTGCGACAAAGTAGGTCACGTGCTCAAAGGCGTCATCTGCGATGCCTTTGAGCACGTGACCTACTTTGTCGCACTCTGACATAGTGGCGTCGACTTTCATGCAGAGAGCTAATATGTCCAGAATATATGATACATAGGACTCTGTGGACGTTTGTGCACGGCATGCGAGCTCCTTCTTCGCAGCGAGCTGACGCCCGAATGGCTTACCAAACAGGTCATAAAGCTTGCGCTTGCAGAGATCCCAGCTGGTGAGTTCATCCTCGTGGGCCTCGAACCATACCCTGGCAGTGCCCGTCAGGTAGAAGATGACGTTGGCCAACTTTAGGGTCGGGTCCCACCTGTTGTGTGTGCTCACGCGCTCGTACATTGCGAGCCAGTCCTCCACGTCGACGCCGTCCGTTCCGTTGAAGGTCCCAGGATCTCTCGGATGGGCAATGATGAACGCCGGGTTGGCGGACGCCGACGGAGCGGCCCCTTCGCTGGTCATGGTTGAAGAGCCGGCGAGCTGACGACCGCTGCGGAGTTCCGTGCTTGCTGTGGCTGTACCCAGCACCTCCACCAAATGTTACGTGGCGGCCAGCCGAAGGAAGAGACACGATGATCGATGGAAATGAGATGATTTAATGGCTGCCGGCCAAGCGCGAGCGCTCCTGCCCGCGCCACTGCGCAGTTCGTCGTCTTCTTCGTCACAATACATACCCAGCAAATCTAGACAAAAGCACATTTGAGCATAAAACCGTTTATGATCGCATTTGTTCTTTCATATAATGTAGGACTTCACCATAACAATCAGTATATCCGCATGTCACCTGACCGCAGGAGACTCAGAGCGAACGCCCGCCGGCACCCGAATATATCCTTCTGGAACAATGGGAGGCTTATGGAAGTGGCGGCCCGTATTTGCCCGAAGAGCCGGCCTCATGGGAAGAGCAGCGGGATAAAAAAGGTAAGTTTACGATTCGCAATTGATACAAGACTGCAACACAGGCCTGCATGGATGAGTGCATATACCTATTGATACAGCAGTAATGAAGAGAAAGAATATGCAAAGGTCTCTAAAGCTGAATTCCTCGCTAATATATAATACGTTATAAGGAAGCAGTGCTCGTTCTTTCCGCTCACACTTCAGCTGTGGAAAAGGATGAAGGATGCCGTCTATGACGTAGTCACGTCGGAAGGAATTCCCTCCCGATGTAGCAGGGACTGCGCATCACGTGACCAACGTTCCTAACCGCTTCCCCGATGACACACACTTTAGTAGTGTGGGCGGGGTCGGGATGCCCGCTTCTCTCTGGAAAGCGGCGGAAGGTTTCTTTCAGTATTGAGAACGATTCTCGTGCGTGGTAGAACGTTGTGATATCGGCCGCAGACGTTTACGGGATGCATGTGTTTGAAAAAAAATAATCACTTTTTGTAGCAACAATTGCCACTCATTCCGCTCGTATCAGCGCATGGAGCTTCTACTATCGACCACAAAAGGTCAGGTTACGGGTTGCGGCAATGCGGCAAAAAATTATTTGGATCTAACGACGTACGCTGATCGCGTGAAATATCTGAAGGTGCCTGGAAACGATCACGCGTCATTAGCTAATTCTTGGAAGCAGCGTCGTGTGGCGGCGCAACAGTAGTTTTGTAACGAGAGCTACACTACGCTACCCAGTCGAGCATTTCACCATGATCCGGGGAAGGCAACAGTGCGCATGCGTGAAACTGGAGAGGAGCAGGAATGGCGCGGCGCATGACGTCAGAGTCGCCGCCGCCGCTTCGCCAGCAGCCCCGCGCGCCCATCTAGGCCCGCGGGGGCCGCGCGTGAATGCGAATGCGCGGCAACAGTAGAAGGGCAGCTGGTGCGAGACGCATGATGTCAGAGCTCGGCCGCCACCACGGCCGCGCGTGGTGTCGTGTGGATGCGGCTGTGTGTATAAAAGCTGTGGTGATACGACTTGGTGGGGTGATTTCAATAGGAAACGAGGTCCTCCTAGTCGATAGTATCAAGGAAAATTGATTTTAATTTAGCAAGCGATCCTCGCATTCTGACTACACAATGAAGAACTACCGTTGGCCTTGTGTATCTGAGAGAAACCAACCAGTCTGAATACTCTGTAGGCAGCATTCAGACAACTGCGTGTTAATTTACCGATCATAGGCAATGTCTATATCTATCAAAAGAATGAATAAATAGTGTGTTTAACCGAATACTTCTTTATTCCTTAACATTACAGTCACAACAACAAGCTAGATAACATGCGTAACAAGGGGGGAACTGCAGCTTTGGCTATGTATATCCTGCAACAGCTGAAATAAGCCTCTGCTATTTTTTTCTGAGAACATGTTTGCCGAAAGCTCCTGTGGCCAGTTTTCCCAAAACACTCCAGTCATGTCTGTGTGTCAGGCGCTTTAACCAATGTAATATTTTCCTCAGACACGCATCCTGTAAATTTTCACTGTCTATAGTGAATTTCTGGGTTTTCAAGATGCATGTTTATTTCCCACCGTTTCAGTGATGCAATAGTGTAATTTAACAGCAATTGTTTTAGAGATCTGGCGCTTTTAATGCCACGATAAGTGATTTACCAACAAAGCTGCTACCCTTTCGGTCTTTAAGCATCTAAAAATATGCCTGAAATCCTTTTTTCCAGCTTACGACGGACGAGAAATCGTTGCGCGTGCTGACGCAGCATTGGATGAGGTAATGAGGGAGGTAAGTGAACCATACATGGATGTACACGACACTTTTCTTGGTGCTTTGACAGGTGCTCTCAATTTCTAAAAGGCGCAATCGCGGCCCAGAAGGAACTGACCAAGCAATAGAGCACTGGCACCGCATGGCGGAAGACGGCATTGTTTAATTGAAGGAGTATATGCTGCCAAATATCAATGCAATGACATTAATGTTTAGGTAAGGAGCGGAATCTGCCATAGATATCATTATATTTGTTGTTTAACCAAGAGTGGTCGGGTGACCTTGTGACGTTATCGCAACGGGACCACCACGTTTTGAGCACAGCTATCTGCAGCTAGCAATCCGAATGTGGCGGTTGGTGCACCGACAATGTCAAAGAAACTGACGCAAACACGCACAGATGTTGCAGAAGAAACAGTGGCAAATGTGCAATTTAATCTTATCGCATTCCACTTTCAAGGTGGCTTCATCGTCCCCATAGTTTCCTTTTTCCCCTATTCTAACTGGCAAAACTGCCGCGCGCAATTACTGAATCTAGGTCTCCTCGCAGAGTTCGATATTGCTATATTGCGGATTCGTGTCAAGCGCAGCGAAATGTTTCCTATCAAAACCTTTATCGCGTTTAGAATCGAAAAATGGCAGGGAGATGGCTGACATCACAAAACAATGAAGAGAGAGGCAGAAATGCATGTGCCGTGTTCCTTTAAGTATTTGCGCTAAGAAATAAAATATGAATTACCCACTAACCTGTTTTATAAATCTTCTGTCACCCGTAGGACCTGTGCGTATCACGCTACAAGTACGAAGCGGTTTCTGAAGCAGGGCAAACCATTTAAGATCTTGGAAATTCATTCACCTTAAATGCAGAGGCTGGAAATTTAATTGCCAGAAAACTACGCGAAGATGACGGAACGAAATGAGGAACAAAGATAGACACACCTCTCTGTTCTTGTCCCATCATTTTTGCGCAGTTTTTTTTTGCAATCACTATGAACAGAGCAGCCCATCATGATATCTAATAGCAAATTTATTTTAAACTACGCTGCCCCGTATACCTTCCGCTACCAGCGATAGCCTTCCCTAATCTCTAGGAAGCAAACATTACTTCTTGCCCATCTGTGCATGCGCGTCTAACGCAGGCAATCGAGGCCTTTGGGGAGACTCACAGGGAAAGCCCGCCTTCAACTTCCCCCGATGCGCTTCCGGACCACTGGGAGGCTCCTGGGAGCGGCGGTCCGAATCTGCCCGAAGAGCCACCCTCTCGGGAAGAGCAGCACGAGGACAACCGTGAGTGTGCGATTCGAAGTTGACATGAGACTTGAACAGAGGCCTGCATGGAGGAGTGGATATAGTTATTGATACCGCAGTAATTAGAAGAAGGAATATGCAAAGGCCGCTAGCTGCTTAGTTTGCTTATCTATGATACTTAGTGAGGAACCAGTATTCGTTCTTTTCGCGCACGCCTTTGCTGATGAAGGGGTAAAGGATGTCCTTTGTGACGTACACAAGTCGGAGGGAATTCCTTCCCGATGTAGCGGCGACGGCACATCACGTGACCGACGTTCCTCAACACACTTCATTCGTGTGGTCGGTGTCGGGGGCGGATGCTCGTTTTCCTCTGCAAAGCGACTGAAGGTTGCTTTCAGTATGAAGAATATTTATAGTACGTGGCAAGAACATTTTGAAATCGTCGGCAGACGTTTAAGGGATGCATGCATCTGTTCGAAAAAAACACTATTTTTTGCATCGCTTGTAGCTTCTTCGGCTCGTATCAGCGGATGTAGCAAGTACTATTGGCCACAAAAGGTTACTTGTTACGGGATGCGGCTATGCGGGAAAATTTATTTGGATGTAGCGACGTATGCTAATCGCGTGAAATGCCTGAAAGTGTTTGGAAACAATCAAGCGTTATTAGTTGATACTGAACGGCTGGGTCACGAGGTGGCGCAACAGTAAGATTTTATTTTTTTCGAGAATTCACATGCCGAAAACTCTTGAAGCTGACAGTATTCCTATACATTTAACCAATATTTCTCTCTTGTCTTTGAGCACGCGCCTTCACCAAAGTATTATTTTCCTCGGACCCGCATCCTGAAAAATTTCACTGTCTGTGAATTTCGGGATTTTCAAGCTGGATATTTATTTTTCGCCGCTTCAGTAATGCATTAGTGTGATTATAACACAATTGTGTAGAGATATCTGGCCTCTGTAGTGCCACGATAAGGTATTCACCAACACAGCTGCTATGCTTGTGGCCTTTACCCATCTAAAAATAAGCCTCAAATCCTGTCTTCCAGCTATCGACGGAAGCGGAACGTTTGCGAGTGTTTACACAGCATTGAACGAAGCGGAGAAGGAGGTAAGTGAAGCATACACCGATGTTCGCAACACCTTTATCGGGGCGCTTTAGCAGGTGTTCCCTATATATAAAAGGCGCAATCGGGGCCCAGAATGAACTAACCAAGCACTAAAGCACTGGCACCGCACGGCGGATGACGGCATTAGTTAATTAAAGGAGCATATGCAGCCAACTATCAATGCAATGACATTAGTGTTTACGTAAGGAGCAGAATCCGCCATAGATGACATAAAATTCGTTGATTAGCCGAGAGAGGTCCCATGACCTTGTGACGTCCTCACAACGTGCCCACCACGTTGTCAGCACAGCTATCTGCACCTAGCAGTCCGAATAAGGAGTTTGCTGCACCGAGAATTCCAAAAAGAAACTGGCGTCAACACGCACCGAAGTTGCAGCAAAAACTGTGACAGATCTGAGATTTAATCCTATAGCTATCAACTTTGAAGGTGGCTTAAGCGTCCAGTTAGTTTAATTGTTTCCCCTATTCTCGCAAAACTGTCTTTGCAATTAGTAAATATAGATCTCCTCCCAGAATTCGATAATGCTATATTGCGGGTTCGTCACTGCTATGCTTCACTGCAAGGAATTCGCCACTAACAAGCGCAGCGAAATGTTTCCCTTCGGCACCTTCGCGTGGTGAGAATCGAAAGGTGGCTTGGAGATGGCTGACATCGCAAAACAACGATGAGATGGGGCTCAAGTGCTTGTATCGCAAACAGCACAGGTCGTCGGCCCAATATTGCAACAGGATGGTCCCATCCTGGCCCTTGTAGGGTCGGCCTTTGCCAATACGGCTCCAATGTTGGGCCAATTACTTGTGCTGCTTGGGATCCTGTTCTTTCATGGTTTTGCGATATAGAACGTCATCTGAATTACCAACCAGCCCGACCCATAGCCCTTCTATGTCATTCGCACAAGCTCTAGGCAACACGCTGCATGTACGGAGCGGTTTCTGAAGCAAGGCAAACCATTTGACCTCCCGGAAGTTGGTTCACCTTGATGCAGAGGCTGCAACTTTGTTTTGCAAATAAAGTGCGAGAAGACGGCGGCTACAAAATAGGCACAAAGACGGACAAAGCCCTCTTTCTTTGTCCCATTTTCTTCATGCAGTTTTTTTTTTGCAATAACTATAAACTGACCAGCCCAACATCTTCAAACAGCAACTTTTAAACCTCGCTGCCCCGTAAACCTACAGCTACCACCGATCGCCTTCCCTGATCTCTTGAAAGCAAACATTACTTCTTCCCAATCTCTGCATGCGCGTCTAACGTAGGCAAGCGACGCCTTTGGGGATACTCACAGAGAAAGCCCGCCTTCGACTTCCCCCGATGCGCTTCCGGACCACTGGGAGGCTCCTGGGAGCGGCGATCAGCATCTGCTCGAAGAGCCATCCTCTCGGGAAGAACAGCACGACAAGAACCGTAAGTGTGCGATTCGCGATTGACATGAGACTTGAACAGAGGCCTGCATGGAGGAGGGGATATAGTTATTGATACAGCAGTAATTAGAAGAAGGAATATGTAAATGCCTCTCACTGCTTGCTTCGCTCATCTTTGATACGTAATGATTAACCACTATTCGTTCTCTTCTCGCACGCCTTTGCTGATGAAGGGGTAAAGGATTATCCTTGTGACGTACTGAAGTCGGAGGGATTCCTTCGCTATGTAGCGGCGACCGCACATCAAATGACCGACGTTACTCAACAGACTTTAGTGGTGTGGACGGGGTCGGGGGCGCGATTCTCGTTTTTCTCTGCAAAGCGACTGAAGGTTGCTTTCAGTATGAAGAATGTTTCTGGTACGTGCCAGAAACATTTTGATATCAGCGGCAGACGTTTACGGGATGCATGTATCTGTTCGAAAAAAACACTATTTTTTGCATGCCTTGTAGCTTCTTCAGCTCGTATCAGCGGAGGTAGCAAGTACTATTGGCCACAAAAGGTTGCAGGTTACGGGTAGCGGCTCTGCTAGGAAATTTTTTTGGATCTAGCGACGTACGCTAATCGCGTGAAATGTCTGAAAGTGTGTGCAAACGATCACGCGTTATTAGCTGATACAGGACGGCTGGGTCACGAAGGGGCGCAACAGCATTTTTATTTTCCGAGAACGCGAATGCAGGAAACTTTTGAGGCCAGCAGTATATACGTTTCCCCGCAACTTCAGACATGTGTTTGGCTTACGCTCCTTCACCAAAGTTTTATTTTCCTCGGACCCGCATCCAGTAAAATTTCGATGTCGGTAGTGAATTTCTGGATTTTCGAGCTACATATTTATTTGCGGCTGCTTCATTAATGCAATAGTGTAATTTTAACAGTATTTCTTTAGTGGATCCGGGCTTTTTACTGCCACGATGTCTTTCACCAACACAACAGCTACGCTTGCGATATTTAACCATCCAAAATATGCCTGAAATCCTGTCTTCCAGCTTGCGACGGAAGAGGAATGGTTGCGAGTGCTGACACAGCATTGGCCGACGTGGAGAGGGAGGTAAGTGATACACGGACGTTTAAAATACCTTTCTTTGCATGCTTTGGCAGGTGCTCTTTATTTCTAAAATGCGCAATCGGGGCCTAGAATGAACTAATCAAGGTGTAAAGCACTGGCACAGCACCGCGGATGACGGCATTTCTTTAATTGAAGAAGTATATGCGGCCAAATGTCAATGCGAGGGCATTAATATTTACTTAAGGAGTAGAATCCATCACAGCTAGATGTCATAAATTTCATTGATTGGCTGAGATATGGCCACGTGACGTTGGGACGTTATCGCATCGTGACCACCATGTTGTGAGCACAGCTGCAGCAGCCAGCACTCCAAATATGGCGCTTGATGAACTCACAACTTCACAGAAACTGATTCAAACACTCGAATAAGTTGCAGTATAAGCTGTGGCTTTAATGCTTTACAGATAGCCTGAGCGTCCCCAGACTTTCATCCGTTCTCTACCCTAACTGGCAAAAATGTCTTTGCATTTACCAAATATAGCCCTCATCGCAGAATCCGGTAACAATCTACTCCGATGAGTCCTTTCCTCGCAGTAGGAAAAGGTTTTCTTAAGGCATAGAGTTAAACCACGTTATAACGAAGTTGAAGGGGCCCGGCGGTTACTTCGTTATAGCCAGAGTTACTTTATAGCAGCCCGTGTTGACCGAAATTCTAACGGGAATCATCATTGCTTCGTTATATCCGTTAATTCACTATAAGCAGTTTTGTTGTAATGAGGTTAGAATGTATTTGATTCCTTTTTTCGTGATATGCATGATGTAAATCGGATTAAAACGTAAATCTGCTGATATGAAACGGCAAAGTAAATGGGCTGAAAAAAATTAAAAACAAAAAGGTCGTGTATATTTCACAGAACATGGCGATACCAGCTGGAACGTGATACTCAGTCCACAAATGCATTATCTCATGTGCGTGCCAAATCATCCACCAAATCATAGTGCCCGCCAATTTATATGTTATATATGACTTACAGACCACGCCGTGTAAACGTTTTCGTGCCTTTTTGGTAGGCACAAGCTTCAGCAGGTTCTCTATGCACTGCACGTCACAAACGCCAACTTGTCTCTTCTGGCAGGCTGCACGAGTGAACCCGTTTTCACGTGCACTTTCTTTTTGTGCCCTAACGGTCAATTAATCGCAAACTCGAGCCGGGACGACGACCGTGATTACGGCGCGAAACACTGCCATGCTAGCAATAACAGTCCATGCTGCAAAATTTGATGTGTATGTGAGCCCACAGTTTGCTGTACAGCAGCTGGTGAACACGGCGGAAATACATACGCAGGTGAGATCGCAAGATGCCAGTCTCGTCGGTGAGAGCCTGCCCGAGTTACTGACCTTGGGCAAGTCCACAGTCAATGGTTTCCCAGCGGGAGTGTTCACGTTGAAGGCGCTGCCCAAGGGACTGCACTTCGGCCCATATCACGGAGTCAAGGTGGACTGCATCGAAAATGGCGGCTGCACCTGGCAGGTAAGCTTGCTCGGCCAATGTGTAGAACACTCAGACTCGGGTTCTTAAGGCTCTGATAGAAAATGTTCTAAACACCTGGACTGTAATTTCACTACACTGCTCGCATTGTCATTCTGTCGCATGCTTGCAAGTGCATTCGACGTGAGTGATTTTCATGGAGAGAGATTATGCTGAAATACGTGCCATTGTTGAGTGAGAGGGAAAGATTGCAGCGTATGATAACAGTTGCAAACCGCATATTGAGGATTCAAAGAACATGCGCCCTTTCCAACGTCGTTGTATAATACTAACAGGCCACATTATTAAAACGTTACGTGAAAAACAGAAAAAAATGTATAAGGATGTTCACCTATGGTTGTCAGTGCCTCACTATTTTGAAAAACTTTTCTGGCACGCAAAACATGAGACAAAACCATGGGACATCGCTGAGTCACAAAATCCATCATTAGGGGCCTTTTTTTCAAGAGTCGCACCGTACAAGAGCCGCAGTCAGAGGACAAGCAGGTAGCTTCAGCGTAAGCTTAATCCTGAGCTAAAAGGTGAAATATGAAATATTTACTCGTTAAAGGAATATTAATTACTGTTGAAATGAAGTACATTTTCTTAGAAAAACTGAGTGCAGTAGCATTCATGCACTTTTAAAGGACCTGGTGTTGGTTTTTCTGCATCGTTGACAAAGGCATAATGCGTACGGCAGTGTTCGGTAGCCCGGGTTGTCCATTTTATCCGCAAAGTAAGTTGTCAGTAGACAAAAATACTTGTTCTATGGCAATCTTCGGCCTCAAAAGCCTTTGCGCCACAAAAGTTTATTATCGTCAACATCATCATCATTATCAAAATAAGTTATATATTATTCAGTTCCATATTCTCAAAAATGATACTGCCCTGGTTTTGTTCCGATACGCATTGCTGCATGCGATCGCGTCCGAGAGTGCGCACGGCCACCACTCCACAGTTATCCAGAGTCCTATGCTGCTTCGTTGACTTGTACCGGGAGCCCACGTGAAGGAAATGCACATCCGCAAGTGACACTGACGGCGCCAGATGGCGCAAGGTACCCGGCAGGCTGCGCGCGTGCCTGCAGCATCCGGGCCAATCCGCGCGTGCTCGCAGGCGGTAAGCGGGATTCTGGTACTTCGGTAACAGTAACAGGGTACACGGCACGCTTACCGTCTCTCGAGGGGCACAGAAATCATTCATGTAACAGCGCTCATGCAGTGGCCTTAACTGGGTGGAGTTGTCGGTTCGAGGGCGTTCGAGCTGCCCTTTCGACAGATGTATAAGATTATAACACGAAATACTGGCCCTTTTCCGGACACTTAAAATTTATGCCACGTTTTTTTGCGTCCGTTTTTTCACGTGAGCACGGTAGCGAAAGAATTTGACTTGAGCGTTTAGACGGTTGAACCGCTGCGTTGCGCAGGTGCGCCGATGTGGAGAGTTCTTCGTGGTAGACGGCCGCCCGCATCAGCGCAACCACTGGATGAACGACGTGAACTACACGCCCAGCAAGAGCAGACAAATCCTCGTGGCCTTTCTCGCCGACGGAGACATCTACTACCACACGCTAAGGAACGTCAGCCCCGACGAAGAACTGCTCGTTGGATATTCAACGTCGTTCACCAAGAGTTTGCTCGGGAGCCCAAGAGGACCAGGGGCGCTGCAAGGAGGTGAGGAGAAGCTTATCCTGCACTCCTTAGCTGGTCGATATTATTCGGTTGATAGCGTACGCAAGCTGCGAACATGCCTGATTCATCATCATCATCATCATCAGCCTGGCTACAGCCAGTGCAGAGCAAAGGCCTCACTCATGCCTCTCCAATTATCCCTGTCATTTGCCAGCTGCATCCAGCCTATAACCGCAAACTTCTTGATCTCATCTGCCCACCAAAATTTCTTCCGCCCCTTATACGCTTTCATTCTCTTGGAATCCACTCTGTTACCCTGAAGGACCGGCAGTTATCTCACCTTCGCGTTGCATGCCCTGCCCAAGCCTATTTCTTCCTTTTGATTTCGACTAGGATGTCATTAACACGCGTTTGTTCCCTCACCCACTCTGCCGGCTTCCGGTCTTTCAACGTTACAAGTATCATTTTTCTTTCCTTGGCTCGCTGGGTTGTCCTGTACTTAAGCTGAACCTTTTTCGTTAGCTTCCATGTTTCTGCCTCGTAGGTGAGTACCGGTAAGATACAGCTGTTGTACACTTTTCACGTGAGTGATATTGGTAAATTGCCATTCATGATCTGAGAGAGCTTGCCATATGCACTCAACCTCATTTATACTTCTAGTTATTTCCCTCTCATGGTCCGCATCAGCTTCGACTACTTGTTCTAATTGAACGTATACCTTTACCACTTCCAGCACCTCGCTGCCAATTGTGAACTGCTGTTTTCCTGCCAGGCTGTTATGCTGCTGAACATGACTCTGGTTTTTGCATGTTAGTTTTTAGACACACCATTCTGCTCAGCCTGTCACACTTATTGATCATGATTTGCAGTTCACCTCTGGAGTGACTCAGCGAGGCAATGTCATCAGCAAATTGCAGATTTTTTAGGTATTCTCCATGAACTCTTATCCCCAACTGCTCCCAATTTATGCCTCGAAATACCTCCTGCAAACAAGTGGGCAATAGCATTGGCGAGATCATGTCATCTTGCCTGAGGCCTTTCCTTGTTTGTATATTCTTGCTGACTTTATGCAGGACTATAGTAGCTATGGTGTTCCATGTTTCAATGTGTGTGTCTACTTTGGTGCATTCCAAAATTCACGCTGGCCCAAAGACAGATTCATACCAAGTGTCCCAGAGGAATGCGATTTTGCTGTATATACCTTCCAGTATTTTGATATAAGGCTCTTCTAAACCCTGAGTCTGCAATGCCTGTATGACTGCTGAGATTTACACTGACTCAAACAACTTCTCGTAATAAATAAAGGCTTTATATACGTGCTTTTTGTATTCTGAGCATTTTTATTTCACCTGATTGATAGTTTGAATCTGAAATATTGTGGTGTATTCTTTAGGAAAGCATGTCGGACTGTTTGGTTGGTTGAAGTTTAAGGTTTTTCTGACTCTATTAGCGATTACCTTAGTAAATAACTTGCAGGCAATGGAGAGTAAGCTGATCAGCCTGTAATTCTTCAAGTTCATGGCCTCTATTTTTTGATGATTTAAGATAAAATTTGCTTCTGGTATGGTCAAGGGTCATAAGACATTGCGTAAACAGGGTGGCTAGTTTTTCTGGCACAATCTCTCCTCTGGTCTTGAACAGATCTGCTGTTACCTGATCCTCCCCACCTGCCTTTTCCTTTCCCATTGCTCTTAAGGCTTTCTTTACTTCCTCTCTCGTGACTGGCAGGATGACGCAGTGGTGTGGGACACTCTCTCTCATTGATGTTTCGGATTTCATTGGCTACTGTACAGATTTGTATAGAACTGTTTGGCTACTTTAACTATCTTATCCATGTTGCTAATGTGATTGCCCTCCTGTTCTCTTTCATTCTTCATTCATTCTTTATTTTTTCTCACTATACAGTGAAAAAGGAGCCAAGGGAAAAGCCGTTCAAGCACGGCTTGAGTTGTCTTTGGCCCCACTTATCAAGCAGTGGTAGCAGCGAGAAAAGCACAAGTAATGTCCTAGGACGCAGCTAGCTCAGTCAGTCTCAACCAAATATAAAGCAATATAAATGAAACTATAGTAAGTGGTACAAACATTCAACTTATCAAAATAAGCTACATCACATGGCACTAATTGAGCAGTTATCACATGCTACACAAAATAATAAAGATTCAGCATATGAACATGGCAATGAGATCAGAAAATTGCAGTTTAGAAATCTTGTTACCTTGATTTATATAGTCAATTAACATACATGTTAACAGATCATGCAGAATTCGTCGACCGTAATTAGGCCGGCAGGTATTTTCCAAAATGGGGCAGACGTCGTAGGGTATACTGAATCGGCTAAGCGTTGTCAGGCAATGTCGGTAAGGGTATGGCTTCCACGCTTTTGACTAATCTAATATTCTCATGATAACCTAAGTCTATATAGCTCGCAAACTCTGGTGAGAGGTAGATTGCAGGTATGGTACGTTAGCAATAATGCGTTTCCTCTTCACCGCTTTTAGGCTGCCACTGTTCTTTAGAGCATGCGCAATTGTGTCCATATTGAGCTTCGTTATGTCGGTAACCTTGCGCTTGTTTATTAACTTCACTAGCTCTGCTAGTTCTGTCCTGTCTGTAGGGTTAGTTCCCCTCATAGTTTGATGTTTCCTAATCAGATCTTTTGTCTCCTGAGATAGCTTGCCGGTATCCTGTCGAACTGTCCTACCGCCTGTTTTTGCTGCGCACTGCCTAACGACAGTTGTCAAATTATAGCTCATTGTATACAAATTAGGATCGCCTTCCTCAGTTAAACTGAACATTGGTTTGGCAGCGATATCCTGAACTACTCTTTTTTCCCTCTTACTGCTAACTCGTTAATGAACTTCTTCACTAGCTTCTTCCTTTCCGTCTTCAAGTCTAAGCTAATTATATTATGCTTGATTATGAACAATTTGAATGCCCGCATAGACGGCAGACCATTCTGTGCAAGGATATCTGGGCAAAACATGAAGGAATGGTGACACATTGCCAAATAAGCAGGGAGATTGAACTGTGGATAAAATAGCATGGGTGCTTGTTTTTATGTATATATCTTTAGTGCATGAAAATGACATAAGCATTGTGAGAGAACTCCTCTTCTGCTGTGTGTGTACCGATGCGAAGCTACTCAATAGCGCTCCCAGAAAAGGCACTGTCTTTTTAAATATAAGGTTTATATTACCTATTCACCGATCTGTGCAGACTAGTACCATTGCACTGCCTTTGTTTCGCGAATGGGCAAAATATTTAACACGACCTGCTAATCTATTACTATATTAGGGAAACTATCATGCACCTAATTGATACAAAGGAACTGATGTGAAAAAGTACTACTAGCGGCCTTTTCCTCTCTGCCACGGTCCACATTAGGAACACTGAATTATCTGGGCAGTTCTTCACTCCACATGTGCTCATTCGCTACTCCCACTGCTCGGTTCTTTTTCAGAAGACGTCAATACCATTCCTTTGCACAGCCTGTTTCTCGCCTGTGAGAAGTGCAGCGACCTCTTCACTAAGCAGTACAACTTAGAAATGCATACCCGGCGGAAACACTGGCATAGCACGGAGGGAATCCACCACTGCTCGCACTGCACCTACACGAGCACTCGCAAGTAGGTCTTATAGTGCCGTTCCTTCCTTGACGCCATCGTGAGTAGTGAACTGGAGAGAGGTCCTTTCTGCTGAAAAGGCATCTTTTGAAGCCGTAAATATTTTTAAAAAGCTGAAATCGTGAAGTCACCTTAAAAATACGCAATGAATGCTTGAATGACACGATTTAGGAACAGAGCACAACACAGTCATCAGCATTCTAGTAGCAGTAGCGTGCTCGAAAGTGTCTCTTCGCGCTTCTTGTTCGCATTTTGTGTTCATTTTTTATGAAGAAACACTGCCCGCTTTTTCCAGCAAGCTTACAATTACAGTGCAAACGAGCCTGACGATCGCACTGATTGCGTTCGTTGTATTCGATGTTCGTTGTAAGTGAACTTCCAATATTACACCGAAATTACAAAATCAGAACAACAATACATATATTTGAGAAAATGAGTTTGCGAGTTATGTGCGTCTGATACTTGAAAGCAAGCCCTATCAAGGTGCCTTCCAAGCAGTCCACGGTGGCCATGTGCTCCCCACTAAGAACCTTGCCGCCAACAAACTGCTTTAGAGACGCGACATAACTAATTAAAGTAAGCGTTCAAGGCAGGTGGAAATAGGTGCGCCTCCTCGTCGTGGTCTTCATAATGTTCCCAGAAGTCTGGGAGCGCTCGTACTTTGCCTAAAATGCTTCATCAGTTCGTGGCTCAGTGATGTCGGTGTTAACGAAGTCACCCATGCCGGTCATGTGCCCAAGAAGGACACGTTGCCGCAAACACCTCGTGCGTCACAATCGTCTGCCATGCCTGGGTCCATCCGGCCGAGAATCTGGCGCAAGTACGCGCAGAACGTGTCAACTCCACGGCCTGTCTGGGCGTTGTCTACTCACGGTGGCAGCGCAGATTGTGGAGAAAAGATTGGGCTGGTGACCCTGGCCACGTGATCGGCTTGGCAAGCCAGGCATGCTACGTGACTGCTATTAAAACATCTCTAATCGCTACCTTTAGTTGATCGCCGACCCCACTCTAATCTCACTTGCATTTTAGAGGTTTGCCCAGCCGGCGCACCCTTACCCAGTGATCACCGTTGTATGCCCTAACCCGTCGGCGTGCCTCGCCGGCGAGTTTGCGTAATTTTAATGCTGCATTTTGTTACTTTTCTGGGTCGCGATGTTCTCTTCAGAGCAATGTAACCGGGGCTGTGTGGCGTTATTCGCCATGTGCGGTCGCGGAAAGTGCGAGTTTTTATATACAGGAGTCGAGTTCACGGCGAATCCATGTTCGACCTAACCGAGTTGCACGGCCTGAGTCATTCGTTATATCTGAGACACAGTGCCACTCTTCTTACACATATTTTTACGGTAGCACCACCTTATTTCGTAATAAGCGAGTGTTCGTAATAACCGCGGCCGTTGTTTGCTGCCTCCCCAGTGTAGAAATCGGCACTCTGAAGCCGCTGCTGCGGTGTCAGAATTGAGCGAATCTCCCGTGTAGGAAATGGCCCGGCTGGTGCTTTTGGTAGCGGCCTCTCTCGAGGACTCGCGCAAGTGGACGAGCCGCCCGCCAATTCTGGTCGACTCGTAGCCAGCCCCTCATAAGCGCATACCTTTATGGACGCTAAAGAATTTTGTGTGACTTTGCGCGTGCGTGTTTCAATGCTTGAAGAGCTGAACTGAGCAGTGGTACCTCAGACACTCCTCAATAAGCCTGATTATCAAGCATTACTGCTGAGTCGCTCACATTACAACTGAAGTACGGGTCAACCGAGGTTTCCTTAGCGAGGACATAGGAAGTAAACGTCAACAGGAGCGGAAAGAAAGTAGGCGTGAGACGTTCGCTCATGCGGAAGAGATGCGTCAGAAGCAGGCAAAGATGCGCCTAACATCAGCGGTAGAAATATAGATGGAAGGTGCGATCGTCACTGGCGAAATCATAACCTTGAAAGAGATGTTCACACATATCTAGACACCTTTAGCCTACCGTGTCCCACGTTTTCGTTACCGAAGTACCGGAAGACAGCCCACCGCCGCTGAGCGCGCGCTGATTGCTCCTGATGCTGCATGCGCACGCGCAGCTGCCGGGAACCTGGTGCCTCCTGGCACCGTCAGGATGATGTGTTAATGTGGACTGGCTTCGCGGGCTCCAGGTACTACAGTACGGTACCGGTAACGGTAACATAGTACATGCTATGCTAAAGGTGTCGACTAAAGGAGGCATCCGGAGAAGATATTCATAGTTGTGCGGTAATTCTGCTTATCCTTACCCTTCATGTACGCAGGGCTGATATCATCAGGCACGAGCGTACCCACGTTGGCAGGCGAGATTCCGTGTGCCATTTGTGTCAGAAGAGGTTCTCCCGGCCGGACCATCAGAAGGTTCACATGATAATCCACAGTGGTGAGAAACCCTACGAGTGCAGCCAGTGCGGCAAGATGTTCAGGGAACGCGCCCATGCAAGGAGGCACGAGCAGGTCATACACTCCCGCCGGTACCCGCTGACCTGCCCGCGGTGCGGGGCTGGTGCCGAGGACGTCACGAGGCTCAGGCGCCATACATGCAAGCCGCTGGGCACAACGGATGGTAACGAAGAATTAAAGCGGGGCCGAAACCGGCCACGCTTAAGGGCAGACGGAATGGCGCCAAAGGTACGACCGCGTAACACAACAGAGGGTATGCCGCAGCAAGGAGGAGTGATGCGGGGCCGAGGTCGTACACGTAAAGTAATAGCGCAAGATGAGTCTGCGCCGGCACCGTAGAAGCTTACGGGAGTTGCACTACCACCGCCAGGAGTGAACCCAGGTCAAGGTCGACCACGTAAAGAGGTAGCGCAAGATGCGTCAGCGATGTAGTGAGATGTAGCGACATTCAGCGTTCTGTACTGAATAAATACCTTTTTGTGCCATACACTTTACGTCTCCATTCCTCAAATGAAAAACAAAAGGAAGTCAAACATTAATGGAAAAGACGAAGCCGTAGAAAACACCCCGGAATGTGATTACACCCTATGACAGCTTGTCTTGACAATGACGGGAAGGTTATATGTGTAGCCTTCCAGGGACTCCGGAACTTATTTTCTATTGGGGGAGGCAAGACCTCGAGCTTATTTTGTTAGATATTTGATGCTCAGTTGCACACATTTGTAATAATTTTTACTTTCCAATGTTCAAAGGTTGATGCAAACTGTATGTGGTGATGACACTCCAGCAGTCAGAAAGACAAGAAAAGGCTTCGAAAAGAAACTGTTTAAGGATTTGACTCTCGCTCACTATGAATTGAATGACTCGACGTCGGCGGTACGCACAAGCGTGCTCAACGGTCATGGAAATAGATGCTTGCAGTTGTTGGCCGCGATAAAGAACCAAAGCCAACTACAACAATCCGGAAAAACGTGGAAGCATTCGTACCTAGCCTTGATCAATGTAGATAGGTCTGGTCACATCTGGCGTCACGAAGCAAACTGATAAAGACGCGTGCCGGTGCTTCTAAGTGCGAACGCACAAACAGTGAAAATATTCACGGCAATATAAAATGATGTAGCATGGGACGTTTTATAGACGGGAAGAAATACGCACAACGAGTGATCAGTTCGGTTAAAATTTTGTGCATAACTCATTTAAATTCTGCTAATTATGATAATGTACACGGTACAGACAGTTGACTTCTGTTGGAACGACTGCTTTGAGTTATTCATTTACGAAATGTTCCCAACTGGCTACGAAAACAAATAGCTCAGCCCCACTTTGTTTTGCATGAAAAGAGTCCTAGAACTGAAGTGTTTCAATTGTGCCCCGCCGCGGTGGCTCAGTGGTTAGGGCGCTCGACTACTGATCCGGAGTTCCCGGGTTCGAACCCGACCGCAGCGGCTGCGTTTTTATGGAGG
Organism: Amblyomma americanum; assembly: GCF_052857255.1. Taxonomy (NCBI): domain Eukaryota; kingdom Metazoa; phylum Arthropoda; class Arachnida; order Ixodida; family Ixodidae; genus Amblyomma; species Amblyomma americanum. The sequence continues at coordinate 501,982,772 of NC_135497.1, forward strand.
AAAAACGCTAAGGCGCCCGTGTGCTGTGCGATGTCAGTTGCACGTTAAAGATCCCCAGGTGGTCGAAATTATTCCGGAGCCCTCCACTACGGCACCTCTCTCTTCCTTTCTTCTTTCACTCCCTCCTTTACCCTTGCCTTACGGCGCGGTTCAGGTGTCCAACGATATATGAGAAAGATACTGCGCCATTTCCTTTCCCCCCAAAAACCAATTATTATTATAATTAAGTGTTTCAATTGTCAGAAATCTGATCCAAGTGCAAGAAATTGGAGCCAGGGGGCAGGGGGGCACGACCCCCTTAGAAAACTGGTGGGGAGGGGGGGGGGTGACTACCCCCCTTGACCCTCCTGTGTCGGGGTTCTGGGTGGCTCCGTAATTTTGTCACGCCATCAAAAATTTCGGCCATAGGATGGTGCGCCTGGCCGCCTTACCATTTGTGCTCTTTTATGCTCGATAGCTACAGCCCGTTGATGGGGTAGCTGGCGTCATCTACCGAAACATCTTGACACAAGACCGGCCTAGCGAATTCGTTTTAATAAAAAAAAAGTCTTTTCTTGACTACATAAGGTTGGCGTCGGTGTTACAGATATGCGTTCTAGAAAAGACCATATTCCACTGCGTGAGAAGAATGGGCGCGTTTCGACTTCGTAACTTCCGCTCCACTGGCAGAGAAAGCTGAGCGGATTCTAGGGATGCCGCCGCGGACCTAGGCGTGGAGGCAAAACTAGACTCCAAAGCGGCCTACGCTTTCAGAGAATCGGAGCCATGTCCGTTAAATCAAGCCTATACGCCGAAATTAGTGCAGCTGCAAGTAGTTGACGTCTTTTCTTGTCTTACATCTGCAATTCACACTCGCCTCAACATAAGCTTCCCGTCCCGGTTAGCTCAGTTGTTAGAGCAACTGCTTCGGTGAAGCGGTGGTCCCGGGTTCAAACCCCCGACCGGAACGAACTTAACTGAGTTTTGAGAAAGTTGTACAATAGCCCTCCTTTATGTGCACGGTGGTGCACGGCTGGTTGCAAATGAGTAATAACTTCCTTATTACGAATCTAAGATGTGTGGGAGTTTAGATTTTATGCCATCAATAACCTTATCGCAATGTAAATAATCAACAAAGGTTTTGCCGTGGCGACGTCGTCACGCGCACTCTACACGGCGATAATGGTGACTGGTTGGTTAGTGTTCTTTGAACAGGGAATCGTGCTGGACTGTTTTAAATACGATGAACGCATGAATGTACAATTGTTCTCAATTCGTGAGGTCTTTGTTTTAAGCAAGTTTAGACGAATTCCCAGTACAACGATGTGCATTCTGTCTACATGACAGTAAACTGACACCCGAATGAATGCGGCGCAGTTTTCCATAAAGGCAGTATGTGGTGGTGCGCTTTAGAAATTGGCGAGGATGCCACTCGCCTAATTTCAGGCCGAAAAGAAGCAGTAAAACTGCTCGTTCCTGCCCCACTCAGGCATAACAGTATAAATCAGAGCTTTTAAAACAATAGGACCCAAAAGAGAGAGCAGAATATATCTACTCACACATAGGCGAAAATAAAAAGCAAGTGAAGACTTCTTTTAATCCAAAGGCCAGAATCTACCAGGTAATTTATTCACATATTGGCAGAAAAGAAAAAAAACAGTGAAGGCTCCTTTTACTCCAATAGACCAGAATCTACAATGCATTATGAGCGCATGAGAATTATCGTCAATACAGCGTGTAGGATTTTCGCATTTAAGCCAATCCAAAGTCTGCATCCGCAACGCCAGTACAGTGATCAAATATTCAAGTTCACTGCACGGCCGACGCAAGCAAGCGACTCTGACTTGCGCGTTGTGGAACGATGGATAATTATCAGAAAAGTGAGTGATGCCTTTGTAGATCTGCATCAGGTCAGCCGTAAGCCATGGGAAGAAATTTCGTCGCAGAAGGAAAGACGCATTGAAGTTAGCCTGCAGCTCCCTGCGTGGGCCGAAGCTGGTGCAGATCGAATGTCAAAGCAGTGCAACCAGCTACAGCGTGAAGTATGTTGGACCGAATGTTTGGTGCCGGACACTGAGGACGTGCCGAGCCGTGTCCCCAGAAGTGAAGACGCTCAACCTGGGACCGCATCGGTTTTTGTAGATTTAAACGTTTATTGACATCATCAGGACCTTTGCATGTGCTCAGGTTGATAATCATCATCATCATCGTCATCACCAGTCTGTCTAAACCCACTTCAGCGCAAAGGCCTCACCCATGTCTTTCCCATTAACCCTGACTTTTGCCAGCTGCATTTCCCTTTGCCTGCAAAATTCTTAATCTCATCCGCACACCTAACATTCTGCTGCCCCCTGCTACGTGTACTTTTTCTTGGAATCCCCTCCGTTACCCGTAAGGAACAGCGGTTTTCTTGCCTTCACATTCCCTGTCCTGCCCAAGCCCATTTCTTGCTCTTGATTTCATGTAGGATGACCACCCACTCTGCCCGCTTCCGGTCTCTTAAGGTTACACTTATAATTTTTCTTTCCATGGCTCGCTGCGTTGTCCTTAACTTAAGCTTACCCCTTTTCGTGAGCCTCTACGTTCATGCCCCGTAGTTTTAGTACTGGTAAGATACAGCTTTTGCACACTTTTCTTAATGGGAAGCCGATCACGAAAGCGATGACGAGGACATAGCATCTTTCCGGCACCAGCTTCAAACGTGGGCAATAGAAAAAGGGTCTTCGGATGCCGCGGTCACGTCGCTTTTGGAAGTGCTCCGCAGCCACAGGTGTTTTTCTTCCTGGCGTAGGGCCGAGCAGGAGCCTATGCACAACCGAGACCGAATTTGAATTGTTTGGTATGTGGCCCAATATCATGTGCGAATGCAAGCCCAAGCTAGAACCATTCACTTTCAGACCTATGTCCAATTATCCACCGACATTGCCCCGGTAATCGATGGCAAGCTGTTTTAATGCGGCTTTGTCTTGGATCTCTGTCCTTTTTACTCCTATAAACTTGAGAGCTTCGCAGGGAATAGCAACCATTATTTACACATTCGCGTTCAAAAGCTTGTAGTCAAGGGTCTGACGGAATCCCGTTGGTCGGGATGGTACGTGATCTAGTGAGTCGCACCGACCAAAAATTAAGATGGAATGACGTTTCGGCTCCCAAACGGGAGCCTTGTTCACAATGAGGCAAAACGTTGCGGTGGTGCCTTTTTTATGCGGCGTATATGCGATCCCAGGCATCTCGCGTAGATAGGTGGCAAATTCCCGTCATTTCGATTGATAGTATGCGCTGTTTGGATGATCAGCGACTCAAGATAGAGCCGTGATCTCCTGTCTTTTTCTTTGGCGGCCACACGTGCCTCTGCCCAGTTGATGTTGTGGCTGGCAGATACCGAATGCTCGGCAAGCGCATTTTGTTCTGCGCGCCGGTTCTTCACGTCATTCTTATGTTCACGTAATCTGCGTGCAAAATCTCCTGTTTCGCCTATGTATACTGATGGGTAGTCGGCACATGGAACCTGATAAAAGGTTGCCGTTGGCTCATGGCCTGCTCGATACTGAATCTCAATCAAATCCAGCAAGCCATGAGCCAGCTGCAAGCCACTGGTGGTGGGTGAAGCAACTGCTTAATCTTAACCGCGAATCTTCGCCACTTGCTTGAGAGCATAGGCGCTGCAAAAAGCAAGAACCACGCAAGGCGAACGTGTGCGTAACCAAAAAAGTTTTATTGCAAGTGCACATCACTGTTGTGCACGGCTTTTATTCATGCAGGTAATGAATTCATAATGGCAATCATCTTTCACACTATCACTTCGTTTACTCTGTACAACGATTTTTCACAGTGCACAAAAAGAATTCGACTACAAGAACAAAGAAAGCCAGACAGAACAACGTGAAGGAGCAGCCACACGCGAACGTGCCAATCTAGTTTATATTTTGTGTGCAGCGGAATAGTGGGAGAAATTGTTATATATACAGAGGAACCCAGTAAAACAGCAAAAGGCCTCTGCAGAGATGCTCGCACATTGCAAACTGTTATAGCTATGTGGGAATGCTGTTCGGCTAATCGAAAACAGCGGTAAAGCTGACATAGGAGAGCCCACATGTTCAATATCCAACGTTTCTAAAAATTTTCTTGTCAACCACTGTGTGCAGCTTCTGAATGAAAGCGAAGATGACCATTAATCCTTTTCTTTTGCTGTGTCACTGATCTTTTAAACTAGTTTTACTGCCCGCTCTTTGCGAACTCCTGAGTTCCCAGAAGATAACTAAACAGCACAAATCTCAAATTTTAAAATCCTGTAATGGTGCTGCTTTCCAGACAGATTGCGCGAAGGTAACCCTCACTAGTCTATACATTCAATAGCAAGCCCTTGTGAAGCGTAAAATTGTGATCTAACTTCGGCTGCTTATCCCCTTCCTTTTTTCAAAATAGCGAAGTGGCGCCAACATACGGAATTACTCCTTTGTTTCATTCATCTTTTTTGTGCCTTAAGGCCTTACCTATTTGCTTTTCTGAGATTCCCGAGCAACTTTTCCGCTCTGAAGTAGTACCAGTGTGGACATGCGCAGCCTCTGGAGGAATCTGGTCATTGAATCTGGTCGCCTCCTTTGAGTTAAACATAAAAAGTAAGATGAACGACGTATGAAGTTTAATGCCCCGAAGCTGCATGAAGGCTTCGTGTTATGGTGCAGCGGAGGGCTTCGTATTTGTTTGGATAAACTGTGGTTCAGCATGACGGCTGCGTGCGATGCAGCTATGGCCGGCTCCAGGTTAGCTTAAACTACCTCTGCTTATTTAACGTGCAAATGACTTGCACAGTAGACGAGTGCTTATGTATTTCACCGCCAAGAAGGCGCTGAGGCTCTCCTTGTAAAGCGGCCTTGACGGAGACTTTAGATCAAATAGAAGAAGAGAAAGAGGGAGTCACTCTCTTCATAATTTTGTAATCAAAACTGTCATCCCTTTTCTGTTCATGAGGAAGAATTCACCGTTGCTGCGCTTCCACGTGCTTTTCATTTTTATTACCTGGGTTCAGGTGAATAGCCACCCGATCCTTGGCCGATCCCCCAGTGTGAGTATGTGCCATCTTTTGATAGGTTAACAACAACACAGGTGCATCGTTACCCAAGTTTTCATCGCAAGCCACGCTGTCAGTTAAGACGCGGGATGTGCTCGTAACTTGCGCCTCCATCGAGACGTCATTTCCGGAGGTGGCAGCAGAGGCAACAATAGCGCTAGCACTCGCGCAGCCCAAAGTCGGAAGAATTGTCAGTGACTCGCAAAAGGCGTATAACAGCTACAGAAAGGGGTGGGTTTCTATTGCGACACTAGATATTCTCAAGAGTAAACGCGACGTACCTGAAAGGAAAGTTGAGTTGATATGGACACCGGCTCACTCTACGCTGGAGGGTAAAGAACTTGCCCACCAGTTCGCCCGAGAAATGGAACACCGGGTAGAGGAAGGTGAGCCACAGTCTATAATTAGCTTCAGGGACATTATGAACCATTACAAGACGGAGAGGTGACGTTACCCCGATTTTCACAAATCGCTCAGCAGAAGCATAAAGCGATCTAGAGGCAGACACAGGCAGCATCCTTACCCCACCAATACCTTCAAACCAAGACGTACCCGGAAAGGTACGAGCATGAATTAATTTCTGCAAGACTCAGAAGGCACGTTCTAACACGTCATTGGTGTATAAGATTTCGTCAAGGCAATCCACCTAGAGATGGGTCGCTCAGGAGTGAGCCGGATCTTCTGAGCCGCTCTTTTAAAAGAGCGGGTGAGCCGTGGCTCAGTAAAAGTGAGCGGCGGTTCTTTTGGAGATCCGGCTCACTGATCCATAGGACCGTAGTCCAGCGTAGTGTTCCGTGCCGAACGGCGAACTGTCTGTTCCGTCAGAGCTGGGTCGCTAGGTCTTCTGCCGTGTGCGATTTGCGCGCCATCTGTTTGCAGCGCGAGAAAGCTGGTTTGTCGTTCAGTTAGCCGTGTCGAACCGTTCGTCAGAGCTGCTGGGTGCGATTTGCGCGCCATCTATTAGCAGTGCGAGAAAGCTGGTTGAGTGAACGGGTCGCCCGCTCGCTGAACGAGAGATCCGGATCTCCAAAGGAGCCAATCGGCTCACTGAGCCGAAGACCCGGCTCTTCAAAAGATCCGGCTCTTTTGAAGAGCCGGGTCTTCGGCTCAGTGAGCCGTTTGGCTCCTTTGGAGATCCGGCTCTTTTGAAGAGCCGGGCTGTTCCTCCCTGGCTGTCAGAAAATCCGTCAAGGGACTTCTTTGTCGGAGCACCGGTACTGATGCCGAATCGTCAGTGCCTGCAGCGAAAATAACAGATACGAAAGAGTGACGAAAGCAAAGAAAGTATTCAGCGCAAACTCTTAATCTTTTCAGGCACCATTCGTCATTTGTTGTTTATGCAGATGCTTTTTTCTTCCGCCCAAACTGAGTGTGTCCTGAAGCCAACTAATAAGCTTTTCAAGAAAAATACCCGCTGCTATTTATACATAGACATACAAAAAATTTCGTAGATATGCTAGAACGGTTGCAGATGAGTATCAGAAACGTCAGGGAATCCCATATTTGCTATTCTATACATGTTGAGATGATGCAAGAAAAGTAGTGGTAAAATGACGTTTACGGAAGGTAAAAATTGCCTACAAAAGTATGGTGGAAGCTGTGTTATCAAGCTCACTCGTTTCAGAAATGTTATATACGACATTAGCTCTGGGGCACAATAAGGGCCGCAGGTTGCGACATAAAAAAAACTGAAAACTGGCTGAAGCACATGCATCAGTGCTGCCTGTAGCCCAGGCTAAGAAGAAGCTCTAAATTCACAGTTTACACAGGTGTTTACATACACATCGAAGCGTTCAACCTGATCCAACTCCTTCGAGTCGCCGGCTATTCAACATAAGTAGCCATGAAGTTCAATGTTCAGCTTTTCACACACCCAATTTTACTGTGATCAGAAAAAGGTTTACGACACCTAAGACAGAGAGGTTAGTTTGATGCAAAATACCCTAGCCTGCAGCACTTTCCCCGGAACGGAAGTTAAAGGAGAGAGCCATAAAGTGTTATAATGGGTAGCAATTTATAGATAAGATTGGTGCGCGCCTGCGACACGACGTGGCTCCTGGTAGTCCGCTTCGCGCTGTGAAGCCAAGCACCACGCCCTGCAAGAACCCAGTACAACTCGGTTGACTTAGAAGCGGCCGTAGAGTGTGTCAGAGGTTTTAAAGATTCTAGGTCTCCAGGCGCATCATATGTCACAATTTAACGACCACTCATTGAGCAAGTGCTGCCTGTACAATCCTAGTACGTGCGCTTCCTCAATGACCCAGAATCATCATATTTGTAAAAGCCTCTTCATTCAGATAAAAAAGACCCCTGTGTTTCGCATTTGATGCTATTGTCTAAGGAAGAAAAGTGCGAACTCCATACATCTGTGGTCCAGGGCTATCTCCTGTGTATGTGTCTGTCAGCCTATAGCAATGTCTTAGCATTCCAGTACCCTACGCCACACCATTCCTTTTGAAAATAAAAGTCATTGCTGTGTCGTTCAAGATAGCATGCGACGCAGACAACCGCTGAGCTCGAGGTGCAGATTAACAGTGCGTTTATTGGGCGCTTGCGCTCTTATATCAGCCACCCGGCTGGCCGGCTTGCACAGCATGGTTGCCAGTCTTGAAGGCCCTGGTTCCCAGATCCGATACATCTTTCTCCCTCTAAAAACAGAAAACAACTAGCACAATACAACAGCAGATCGATTCAAGCAATTTGATGAAAGTCCTTTTGATACACGAGGCGGGTGGGCTTTTTCCTTAACCGGGTGCTCCGGCGAAGCCCAGCGTCGTCCGGCTCGGAATTCATGGTTTCCAGAGGACTATGTTGCCCTGGCTCAGGATGCTCTTGAGGCGTGTGGGCAGCCGTGGCTTGATCGTCACACGTGGGGCTCGAGTTGCCCAGGGACTCCTGTGGTGCCGCAAGCCTGGAAGAGAAGCACAGTCGCTAGCACTGTCTTCCGTACAGTCAGGAATGGTTTCCAGTGAGGGGTCGAACTCTTCGTTTGTTCGCAGCAGATGTTGACGGTTGCGACGAAGCTGATTCACGTCTTTTTTACGGACCATATATGAGCGAGGGGCGGCGGCGTTTTCTGCGAGGGCCTTTGTGGTCCACCCTCCCTTGTCGAGCAGCCTAACGGTGTCATGCTCGCCGAGTGCTTCTAGTGGACGTCTCTGAGGGTGGGCTTGGGTGTGCTTTTTGACCTCTGGTGCCCTACGGTCTGCGAAGTCAGGCAGCCTCGCTCTTAACCTCCTGCCCATGAGTAGCTCGCACGGGGCTTGTCCGGCCTCGAGTGGTGCTGTCCTGTAATTAAGAAGACGATCCAAAAGTATTCATTCACATATAGCGCCTTCTTGAGGAAACATTTCACCAAGTTCATCCCTTTCTCTGCCAAACCGCTTGAGCGTGGAAAACCGGGACTAGAAACAACATGGGCAAATTCAAACTGTTCTGCGAAGGCATGAAATGCCTGCGATGAAAGTTTTGGTCCGCCGTCCGTGCATACTTCAAGCGGGATGCCGTGACGTGCAAATATCATGGCCAGCTCCTCTATTACACAGTGGCTAGTAGTGTGAGAAAGCGGCTCTACTTCAGGGTAATTGGAATAGGCATCGTAGACTGCAAGGTAGTTCCGTAATGCTCGAACAAGTCCGCGCCTACCCTAGCCCACGGTAATGCGGGACAATGCCTTTGCATTAGGGGTTCACTTGGTTGCATGTAAGCGAAACGGTGGCAGGTTTGGCACCTGGAAACTTTCTCAGTTATTTCTGCTGCCATACCAGGCCAATACATCAATACTCTGGCCATTGCTTTGCATTTTCCGACGCCCAAGTGGCCCCCGTGTAGGCGCTGCAACATTTCTTTTCTAGGGACTTCGGAATGACAACTCTATATCCACGCAACAGTACGCCTTCCACACTTGATAGCTGAGCTTCGAAGGGAGCTAGCTGACCTATAACGCTATGTCCATCTTGTAGGGCTTCAGTGACTCGCCTTAGCTCGTCGTCTTCACTCGTTTCTTTTGCCATCCGCTTGGCTGTTGTGTCGCTGACGAGAGTGGAGAGGCCGGCCGTTGCATGGGTGGCCACATTTTCTAGTTCGCTTTCAGGTGGCTCATCGCTGTCGCATCGGATTCTTGAGAGAGCACCCGCCAGAGCAAGGTCTCTCCCTAGGACGTACAGCAGAGAAATGTTGAACGGCATGAGGCACATAAAGAAACGCTGCAGGCGAGGAGGCATGTCTGACAGGTTCTTCTGGGCAATGGCTATCAGTGGTCGATGGTCCGTTTCCACTATTACGTCGACATTAAGACATTAGGTGTTATCTTTCAGCAGAATATGTCATGGGATGTCCACGTGGACAGCATGCTAATTAAGCTAGCACAAGTAATTGGGCTAGTATACCGCAATCGCAATTTACTACCACCAAAAATCTTACTGTTACTTTATAATACCTAATTCTCCTCCCGACTCAATTATTGTCACTTAGTTTGGTCTACGACAACTTACGGAAATTTGCAGAAGCTTCACAAGTTGCAGAAAAGGTTTGTAAGAGTAATATAAAATCTGCCGTTTTATTCACATACGTATCATCTATTTCCCAAATACAATATAATTCCTGTTACCAAACTGTTTGATTATATCCTTTGCAAGGCAATTAAGAATGAAAACGCTAGCAACAGTTCATTTCTACATCGTCTAGCCAGGTTACAACCAAACACTACTACACGCCAGACACGTCACACGGAGCTCTGGAAAGTAAGGACGTTTCGCACAACATACGGCCTACAAACAATACAGAATAAACTACCCCGGTTACTAAATGATTTAAATCATAAACATATCCAACTTGAAAACGTGACGTTCAAAACACTCCGCCGGTATTTCAACATGTACTAGGACACTTCGCTTGCCATTCCTGTTTACTCTGTCACGTTGTTGTTTACCCTGACTGTACCGCTTGTCTGTATTCACTTTGTTCTGAATTTTATTTGAAGCAAAATGTGCTTAATTTATCTGTTACTTTCGCTAAACTCATTGCTATCGCACATGAATGTTTCATTGCTTTTGTAAGTGCTTTCTAACTTCATTCTACCACATTTTCTGTATAATTTTATGTAGTTCTTGTGAGTGATTGTAATTGCAGATGTTTTCGTGTTTTGTTCTATTTTGTTTTTAGATGAGACATGCCGTTTCATTGCGCCTATGATGCTGTCAAGTGCATAGGGGGGGCCTCCGGCTTTGTCAAGCTGTCGCTTGTGACAGCTTTTACTGCGGGTCTCCCGCGCCATGTATTCATTAGGCGCAAATAAAACCATTATTATTATTATTATTATTATTATTATTATTATTATTATTATTAAAATCGCGAAACCGTTCACATGCGAAGTTGCCTTGAAGTACAAATCCATCCTCTGCCTGAATTGCTTCCACTTTTCCGCCGGCGCTTCGGAGAGCAGTTGGCGATTAGGGGGCGGTAGTACTTCCATTGCGCTGGCTCAGTTGAAGCGGGGAATGGGCGTGATAAGAACTTCTGACACCATGTGTCGTTCAAGATAGCATGCGACGCAGACGACCGCTGAGCTCGAGGTGCAGAGTAACAGTGCGTTTATTGGGCGCTTGCGCTCTTATATCAGCCACCCGGCTGACCGGCTTCCACAGCATGGTTACCAGTCTTGAGGACCCTGGTTACCAGATCCGATACAGTTACCACCACCACTGCCCGATTTGCTGGTGTTTGTGTTGAAACCGAAGGCATGCCCATAAATCACGGGAAGCGAAGTACTAAACCATACCTTGTAATTTGAGAACGGTACATGTCTGGCACTTGCCTACCTCTACAGCAATCACGATAAGCCTGCCAATGTGTGTGCAAATGCTCTTGCGCCTGCAAATCAGGCGCGATTTTAATAGGGGAGCAGCTAACCAGAATCACTAGCGCCTGCGAGAGCCTTCTCTTTCGTGCCATATGTCGTATGAGCAGCCGCTGACAAAGCAATGAATTGAAGGGGATTGCTTCCAGCTCATGCAGAGAGGCTATTGTAGCATCACCGAAATTCGTAGGCGTTGTAGAGAACTTTTCTGATTTTTAGTAAATCTAGAACACTGTTAATGAATAGCGAGCCTCTAAATTAGACCCACAGGCCCACCCTTAGGCTCTATGCATCTGACAAAGGTTGAACCTGGGCATTGTCGTTTCTTTCGCTTTCCCAACTTTCTAATTGTACAGCACAACGAAAAACAAGTTGTATTGCTCTGTTCTGCAGGAAATGGTGCTACGTGGTAGCACGCACTGCCACGTGGTATGAAATGGGCATGCTGTGCTCGTCAGTAAACTCTATAGCGCGTTACATACATGATGAAACACGGTATTACAGCGACCCAGTAAATGTGAAATGGCATTTAGAGGAGCTGACATGTCAGTGCTTTGACCAAAGCGATGACACAACGTACCTGTGCTCTCTGCTGGCCCAAAATTCGCGAGCGCCGGGAATTGCACGCTCGGGATCGGCACCGAATGGCGTCGCCGACCAAGTCTGTAACTTCGCAGTGTAGGACCGCCTGGACATGAGAGCGGCAGTGAACAGCATGCGTCTTTGTTGAAGTTGTTCTGTTTATTCACTGCAATAGCGATAAAAAAAATGTATAACACTGAGCTCGACCATTAGGTAGGAAAACACCGTTCCCCGAAGCAGAAAAAAAAAATTCAAACCACTGGCAGAAATGTGCCGCGAACATAATAATTAAGACTTTGAAGACGGCAAAGTAAATTTCCTTATCGCCAGTGATAACAGAGGCAATTAAACTTTATTAAATAAATCAATGAAACAGCGCACTCTCTGATTTTTTAACCTATAAGGTGTAATCACTTATCCGATTTGTGCCTGAGTGGCCCACATTACCACAGAGCAAAGGACAGTAATACTTGCACGTTTCAACAAACATCAAAAACAAATGCCCTCTTTGCATTATTTCATTATTGAATTAAGAGTGCATAAGCGTCTAAACACATACAAGTTAGGGTGTTTGCTACGCGCCTTTTGAAGCATAAGAGAATCGTACACCAAAACTGCAAGATTTTGCTCCTGCTCTCAAAGAAGCTTAGCAGACGCCGCATTGGCTCAGTGGTTATGGCGCTCGGATGCTGACCCGAAAGAGGAGGGTTCGATTCCAGCAGCGGCGGTTGAATTTCGATGGAGGTGAAATTCTAGAGGCCCGTGTACTGTGCGACGTCAGTGCACGTTAAAGATCCCCAGGTGGTCGAAATTTCCAGAGCCCTTCACTACGGCGTTCCTCATAGCCTGAGTCGTTTTGGGACGTTCAACCCCCATAAACCAAGTGAAAAAAAACAGCTTTCAAGAGTGCGTTTTCATGTATGCTGGCTTGCCATGCTCTATATTGTGTCTGAAAAATTGTGCAAGAAAGTACGAACTACTAATAAAGTAACTTCCGAATAACAGCCTGAGGGGAGAGCTGGTGCGTGACGAAATGAACGGCGGCGCAAACAAGGACACTAACTAGAAAGAGACACCACATGCGCACACTACCAACTGTTTATTGCGCGAAAAGGTGGCATATTTAAACATTCAGCTTAAGCATGTGATATCGCATTATCGCTCCGAACCCAGCACGTGGGAAAAAAGCACTGACATCAGGAAAACGAGCAACCCCTGCAGATTCTGGGCAGGAGTCCCGATCAGGTGGCAGATGAAATTATTGAGGCTTTTATGATTAAAAAGAAGGGAAGCATTTGTGTTAGCGACTCTTCGATATCCCTCCCTCCGTACAAATCAAGTTTCATTTCTGGATAGTTTTTTGTGACATCATGTTCAGTGCGACTCTTCAGCCCTCCTTTTCTAGCGGCCGTCTGTGGAGTTTTTTTTTTAGAATCTTTGTTACTGTCTACACCTCAATACGGATTTGATCAAGGCAGATCCACTGAAACAGCTTTTCTAACACAAAAAGAAATAATTCTCGAAGCATTTGAAAATAAAGAGATATGCATAGGAATTTTTGTTGACTTTTCATAGGCTTTTGACCACCTTATTCACCACAAACTACTAAATAAACTTGAACTCTACGGCATACGTGGCACACCACTCCTCCTCATCGAATCATATCTTCAACATCGTTTTCCTTGTGTGCACATAGTAAATGAACTCTCTTCTCTTCAGAAAATTTTTACCGGCGTCCCACAGGGAAGTATATTGGGACCTTTACTTTTTATTCTTTACATTAATGACATTGGTAATAGAAGTAATAAGCCTCAATATGTAATTTACGCAGATGACACTAGCATGTTCTTTAAAGGTAATAGTCTCGAATTTCTAGTCCGAACCATTAACAGCGCGTTGGATGCCCACAAACACTGGAGCGAAGCAAACTCCCTGGTACTAAACGCGAAAAAGACAAAAGCAGTTGTTTTCCAAGCGAGAAATAGGGCGATCATGGCAGAGCATCAGTTTCCCATTGGGAATTCTATTATAGATATTGTAGATACGGCCAAAACACTTGGAGTATTTTTCAGTAAGAGCATGGTCTGGGACGCTCACGTTAGTATAGTTCTATGTCGCCTCACGAAATGTGTAGGAATGCAAGCAAAATTTCGGTATTTTCTTCCGACGTCTATAAAAATACTAATTTACAACACGCTGTTCCTCCTTCATTTAAATTACTGTTTCTTAGTATGGGGCAATACAACGCAGGCCAACATAAATAAAACATTCATGCTCCAAAAGAAAGCAGTCCGGCACATAGCAAACGTCGATTACCGTGCGCACACAGAATTTTTCACGCGCTTTCACATTACACCAGCTCATGACCTATATGAATATCATTTAGCACTGAGATATAAAAAGTGTATACGCTACCACCAGTATACGTTCCTAGAACTATCCTGCCTGAAAGCCACTATTCCAACATATGCATTTCGAAATCAGTCATTCTGGTGCGTTCCCTTCTGTCGTACAGAATACGGACGTTCTGTGTTACGCTTTGCAGTTCCACATGTATTAAATAAGCTGCTGAGTAGAGGAATATCTGTGGAAAAAAGTAGCCCACGTGACATTCTTGTCGCTTTAGAGCGGTGACTTTCAGTCCCTTTTGATAAATGTGCTGACATACGCAAGCATTTTTTTTTAATATGTGTACTTGATTCTATCAATCAGTTTGTCATATTATAAAAAGCGTACAAAAGCTTTAGTGTTCTTGTTTTGGGCGTATAAGTTATTTTCTTTGTCTTTTAACAATATATGCTCGCAGCGCCTCTTAACTTTTTTTTTCTACCTCGTCATTGCTAACCAAGCTCTGTTGCTTTCGTTGTATTTTGCCTTGTAGAAGGGGCCCGGACTCCTTCAAGTGAATTTTTCTCACTTTTCTGTCAGGGCCTACCTACATCTTCCTGATGTAAATAAAGACGAACTTGAACTTGAACTTATTGAGTTTATCTTTATAGTGTTTGCAGTTTTTCGGTTTCTGACAGCTTTTGCTTCATTTGTTTACTCTGCTTTCGCTAAGATTGTTATTTGTTATTGGTTTTTTAGTGTCTGACCACTTTTGCGTCTCATGTAGGACTCTGCTATAGCTACGATTGTGTGACGCTGTTTTTTCTAAAAGATGGCCCCCTCCTTTAAGTTTTTTAATTCCTTTTATCAGAATCTGTTACTTTTTTTTCTGCAGGGGATAAATTTTCTTGTTCGTTTTCCTGATGTTGATGTTTTTTTTTCCACGTGCTGGGTTTGGAGCGATAACGCGATGTTACATGCTTGAGCTGAATGTTTAAACAAGCCACCTTTCCGCGCGATAAACAGTTGGTAGTGTGAGCATGTGGTGTCTCTTTCTTGTTAGTGTCCTTGTTTGCGCCGCCGGTCATTTCGTACTGATAAAGTGTTTACGCAATTTGTCCTGCATGTCAGTGCCAGCCATATGGCTTACACTGAACGGCACCAGCTAAGACGTCGCTCTTCTTTTATTCGTCGTAAATTAGAGCAACAAATCGGCAGTATTGACTAATGCCATAGCCATACCGTAGCCGGTAGAATCTTCTATCTAGAGCGCAGCCTCGCAAAGAAAAGGTCAACGAAATTAGTCCGCCCCTCTTCCGTGCTCTGCTGCTAATGATTGGGTGGTACTTAGCTGATTTCTTTTTGTTTCTGCACATGTGCAGCAGGCACGTAGAATGGTCAGTGGGAGAGCATGAGAAAGTGTAACTGGGCGTAGGGAGGTAGGGTAGGGAAGTAGACAATAGTTTATCCGGCAGCGAGCGACTGCACACAAGTTCACAACTTGTCATCTTGTCAAAAGCAGCGGTGTCGACTTGCTGAACCAGTTTTGGGCTATCGCTGACGGTTTATTCACGCTAAACTGGCTTGTCTGATATGAAAAGGCATAAGCGTACAGCAGCATAAGGACGTCATTGAAATCCTATCCCCAGAAATGCTATATCACAGTTCTATATCACACTTCACTAATAACGTGTGAAGCAAAATATTTCTCTTAAAAGATGGCTGCCAACCATAGGGCCGCTACCCCATGCCAAAGAAGTTAGAACTCTCCTGCTAAACTCGTTGTGGGTGTCCCTGTTGTATTGAATTTTCGCGAATTGTGACCCCCTTCCAGCCGTACTTCACTTGTGGCACTATTTTTCTTCGTGCTGACTGCACGCCTTAGCTGTGCGAAATCCTAAAGTATAGCTTTACCCGGGCGCCGGTGTTTTGCTTCATCAGATTCCTGAAGTGTATGCAGGGACGAGTTGCTTCTGCAGGATGTGCGGGAATCCGCTGACGTGGTTGATGACGACTGGCGTCTTTTGTACCACCACCACCTGCGATGTCGACCACACTTTTTTGAGACGCGATGTGGGAATTACGGACACTCTAAAGGTTTTATCTACATCTTGTAATTTACTAAAAGCTTGCACCTTAAATGGTGAAGATTTAGTGGTATGCTAAACTTTCTGATCTCTTATGCCTTACATTTGATTTGTTTCTATATAAGGGAATTTTCAAATATAACTGGACGGCAATTAAGAATCCTTGCTATGCCTCTTATATAGGCAAGGAGAAGTCGAAAACCAAATTCCACTGAAGTGAATCACATGTGCAAGTAATCTTAGTTTTAAAGCGAAGCATTCTTGCGTTCATCTTCTTTCCATGGCACCCCCAAACTTCTTGAAGTTGACCATTCAAGCTGGACATAGAGCACTCATGTATGGAGGGCTTGCAAAAATCTCTACTGGAAGACGTTCGTAATACAGAGCTCAAAAAACAGGGTAAAGGGTATCTATTAGAAATGATTAAGGTTTGAGGCTTTCTAGTTTCTTGCAATTTAAAGCGATCTGTAAGTAAGAAGAAAATAATTGAAAGCTCCAGCTGCTTGGGGGAATTTTGCCGCCACACCGTGTTTAGAGAAACCTCTCCAAAACGCTTGTAATGAGATTTTTATAAGAAAACTAATACACAACGCTATAGGTATATGCCTAAATTGCGAAACTCGGGGCAGCTGTTCAGCATCACCAGTTCAGCATCGCTTTTGCATCCAACGTTCTCGTTGCTATGTGGCCCACCATACACATGCCTGCATCCGGCCGGTTCTTCTTATTACTGTCGAGGATACTCGTATGGCCTACGGAATCCCAGCAACCAAGGCTGCCACACCGCGAGACCACCTTCAGTCCTGATGCGAGGCAGAAAACTGAAGCTGTGAACAACATTGGTACCTCAGCTTAAACAAAGTGATACCCTCTCTAGCGTATAACTTGCCACCAGCACCTTATACCCGCGCGGGGCTGTGCGTGCAGGGACTCGCTCCGTAACTAAGCCGCCGATTCCACACCTAGCGCCAGAAGCGCCATCTCTCGGGCCCGCCATAAATCTGTCTAGCACGGAGAGCACCCACCCGAGGCACCGCGACTGTGTAGCACTCAAATGTGTATCACCTGTAAACTTCTTGCAAGGATATACAGCAGCTCTAAAAATTAACGCATATTTCTTTCGACAGCACAAGCAAGATAGGCTTCCTTTTTTTTTACTGAAAGGAAGCGCCAAAAGCTTATGTTTGTTTTTCTTCCTTCAAATCTTACCTGTGATGACATAGTACAGCTTGTACGAATTAGTAATGCACTTCAAAAAAAGTTACCGATTTTTTTACGTTGAATTCATTAAGCGGTCTCCGGATAGCGTTCCCCACGCGAAATGTCAGAAGGCTCACACGCACCCCGTCAGGACCAGGCTGAGCAGCAGTGGCACGATGATCGTCAGAGACTCGACAGAGATGGCTTCCTTCGTAGAGTGAACCACCCGGAGGGCTTGGGTGACGCTCTCGAAGCTGCGAAAATCGACTCGCCCGGTGGCTTCGTGGACGTAGTCCAAGGTGGGTGGTAAAGGTGCCGCTACTTGTGCTGCAAAGTAATAGCGCAGTTGCGCTATTCAGAATCTGGCAACAGGTGAGAGTAATTAGGCTTCACTGCTGCTCGCTTTTCTAAACGCCTACAAAGCTCAGTACACTGCTGAAATACTGCTGATGTAGACGGGGAAGTAGAAAAGAAATTGTACCGCGAACCGCGGTGGCTGTGCACTGTGGGGAAACGTTCGCACAACGGGCGTTTTTCTCCTTACCGGTTTTCTGCCTAGATATAATCACCTTGCAGAGGACGTTTCTTCAGAACAGTTTAATTTGTCGACCCCGTTTATTTTCTTGCGCCGGCTGCGTTCTTATGAAGGAAAAACGCTAAGACGCCCGTGTGCTGTGCGATGTCAGTGCACGTTAAAGATCCCTAGGTGGTCGAAGTTATTCCGGAGCACTCCACTACGGCACCTCTTTCTTCCTTTTTTCTTGCACTCCCTCCTTTATCCCTTCCCTTACGGCGCGGTTCAGGTGTCCAACGATATATGAGACAGATACTACGCCATTTCCTTTCCCCAAAAACCAATTATTATTATTATTACTTTATAGGACCACAGGGCAGATAAATACTTTTTTTTTCAAAATGCTGAATTATAAGTTAATTGTGCCAAATTTTCTTCTAACTCTAGATATATCAACGAACGCTGCAACATAAAAATTCAAAATCAAAATGTATGCCTCTCGCAATCAAGATTATAAGAACGTTTCGACCTCTACCACTCTGCTAGGAATGCGATGATTGTTGAGCAAGCCTTCTGCCACATTTTCTAAACTCTGCCGCCATTTAGCAAGATTGTCAAGAAAAGCATATACTACAAAACAATTTTCTGAAGATATAACAGTTGAATATTGGTTGAGTGGTCACAAAATTATTTTTAATATACTTAAAAATTTCATTTGTGCATATCGAGAAATAAAAAAAATTGAAAACACCCATCCTTTCTATACATAGTCTTTTTTTTTATGCGGCACAAGTGGGTCATAAGCGAGGAAAAACTTGAGGTCTGACGGTCTGCTTTCTCCCTTCCTTACTGAAATAGTGACTTCGTTTTGACTGATGACCTAGGCACGAAAACAAAAAAAAATGTGAAAGTCCGTCTCCATTTGGCGGCAGTTGGGCGCGCGCACTATACACACAAGAAACAACTTAACACTTTGAGATCCCCTAATTTTACCTACCTCGTACATCAAGGTTTACTTCGTAGAAACGGTTCCTGTTTCTGCCGTTATTACACGATTCTGATATAGAACCCCTACTGGCGTTAGAGGTAAACTGTCCAGGAATCTTTCCTATCTATTGCCGCGACGTCTAGAAAGGCCTCATGCAAAGTGTTCGAATGAGTGAATCCTCACGAGGGTCATGATATGCGGTTAGACGCCGAAGTCCAGGGACGTCTTCGGCTTGCCTATGCCAGATGCCCAGCAGGACGAAAGGCCATGGCTTGTGGTACAAACCAACGAAAATCGCAGCCAGCAGCGTCCCAACGCAAGTAAGCAGCAAAATCATGGCGACCCGTCTTGTGTTTTTCTTCTTCTTCAGCGCTTCTTTTACTCAAGTTTTTAGTTTATTTTGCCAATCTAAATGTATTTTTACTAAGCCTCGCACGGCGGCCAAATGCGACTTCTGATATTTTGTTTTATAAGGCCATAATAATAATGGCTACCATCTATGGATACAGTTTACCGCCGTTTAATGCGTTCTATCGGGAGCAAGAGAGAGAGTGAGAAAGAAGAAAGCCAAGGAGCTTAATACTATATGGTCGCGGATATTCAATAATGTGGTAAATGTGTGAATGACTCTAAGTGGGAAGCTAATACAAGTATAATTATGTTACACTCCTTAGCATATCGCTTATTGGGAGTGTAGTCTGTTTTGCCTTCCACGTACCAACTAAATACGGAAGTTCTAACATCACGACACAGTGAGAATTCAGGAAGAAAAGAAGTGTAGGGCAGTCTGTTGAAAATGTGGCGGTGTGCTCATGAGCGATTCCCTTTGGAGGAAGATCCACTTCATTAACATTGTAAGTGTGCACTATCGACTTATCCAATCCAAGTTGATTGATTTAATTTCCCCTCAGGGCGGAAGACTTCAGAGGGAAGTGGAGAATACAAAAGGTTATTATGAAATCACAAGTACAGAACAAGATCAGAGGACAAGATATCAAATAAAGAATGCAGGTACTGCGCAGAGAGTGTAGTTGGAGCAAAGTGTCATCTTCAGAAGCTTCAGCAATTGTAAAAAAACCAGCGTGTAAAAAGCACACCGCTTACAATATTTACTTGCAAATCATGCAGCGTTGCTCGTTTTGCCTCGCCACCGTTCTAAACACCTCAATAGAGAAAGAAGTCGCATTCTTACGCCTCCGAAGCTTAGCTCTTCATTTTACTCTTGAGATAAACCTGGATGAGTTTTTTCCTCTTTGGATCTGTGCCAAACCCTGGCTATTCCCCCACCATGGGTATGCGCCATCGTATTTGAGACAACAACAACAACGACAAAAACAGCACTTTCAGGAGTACAGGCGAGTCCTACGGAATGGCTGTACGTACTTTGTTCGGCGACTGTGTAAGAATTCGTTCGGACTTGGTTGACATATGACGAACCTCCAGTCGCACTGTCCGTATGGTGACCATTCAGTTCGGGCCGAACAAAACAGAAATAGAAAATGGTAAAACAGCGGGGAAAATGCGGTATTTACAATGAAAACGATGGCTCGGTTTGAAGATTCTCGAATGCCTCAGTGATGCTTCCACCACTCTCTATTCTGCACGGGTTTCCTAGCAAGAACTTCGTCCGAAACAGCAGTAGTCGGTGCGCGCCATTCGCCTCTCCGTTGGCGACGCTCTCGATGCTGGGGCGCCTCCGTCGTCAGTTGTACCTCGGCGGTGGCGTTGAGGCGCTCTCCATTACTTTGCTTCTTTCTGGCTGCTTCAGGTTCGATTATCTTTAGTTATGTAAGCGATGTAGTTCTCTTTCGGCGAAAAAGCAGTGTGTGTGTATGCGTGCGTGCGTGCGTGCGTGCGTGTGTATGTCTGCGTCACCGTCACCGTCGAGGTGTGCAGCTGGTAGCAAGGCTGAGAACTTCGTCAGCATCAAGGCGCAAACGGCGAGGAGGCGCTGGACTATGCCACGTGTGGAGTTCGCTGACCTTTCCGCGAACTCGTTGATCTTGTATTCGCAAGGAAAGCTGCTCCCACGGGGTCGGAAGTCCCCAACAAAGGGGCCCGTCTCATCCCTGCCGCCCCTTTGTGCAGCGGACGTCCTCGTTTACGCCGCGCCGTCACGGGGATGACCCGCCGGGAAAAACGCGAACCAAGTACAGCTAACGACATGTGGTTGTTAGGGGGTTGACGAGGTTTCGGGGGCGCACGAGATATTAGCCGAGTGACCGGAAGCCCACTATTCCTGTAACGACTGTCTACTTCCCTTAACGACTGTCTTCTCTTTGTTGCTGTCAACAACCTGAGTCATCGCCTCGTCGGCACATGTTTCTAGCGTCTGTGGTGCCGTGGGTGGCGTGGGAACGGAAGTCGCATTTGTGTTGTTTGTGTAGTTATTCGAAACCTCCTTCCCAAATGTTTTAATCAGACCTTTTTCCCCAATCTCTGATCAGTGGGCGGACCTTATTTTCCTTTCCCTAACCACTGATTGGCGAGATGGGTCGTTGGTTGTCTTATTGGTTGCTGTCCCCGCTAAGGGCGGAGACAGAGGGTTTAAAACCAAGTGCTCTGGGTTGAGCGGGGGGTGAATTCGTCTGATCCACGATTTAGTCATGTGAATAGTTTTCTCCTTGCTTTGTTTCTTCTCGTTTTTTTTACCTATGTTGTAAATAAATAGTTAACCTTCTCCTTTCCTTGAGTAATGTGAATGTTTGCGAGTAGAACCACCGGGTCATCAAGAAACTCCGATTTCATCTTCAAATAGTTTCCTCACATCGCCACCGGAAGGGGAAACTCAACTCCACGGCTCTCGCAGATCACTGCACGGGGCATACGGCCGAAGTTCCGGCATTCGATTCCATTATAATCCAGCTCGAATGGCCGTGGGCCGAGGAGGTACATGGTAGTGACGACTGGTAGCCGGTGTCGGAAGGCTCGACGCATGGTCACTATACGTGATGCTTGGTTCCGCGTTGCGACCGCGAGAATGGCTCCAAATGCGCTCAAGAACACTGAACGCATTCACACACGATTTCTTTCAAATGTCAACAAGTCGCCGTCTGTGTGAGCACCTATCAATGAATGAAAAGAAATTCACGCGCCTTATATAACCGCCTTGAGGGTTGGTGTTCTAGCGAAGGGCATGCGCAATAGAATAAAAAAGCAGAAGCACGCTGTCGCATGAATTATTGGGGCAATGACGATAAGCGAAGTATTCGGAAAGTATATCATCACCCCGTAGTTTTCCGCGTTTCTAAAAGGCAAACTTTACGTCTTATCGTCACGGGCGCTGTGACATAAGCAAGCGTGAAGGGGAGGATAAGGGGAGAATGATTATGTCTTCGTGCAAATCTCCATAAACTTTGTTTTCTATTTATTATACGTTATTCCGCCCCCTCTTGCTGATGCATGCATACAAACTGACTACGCAGGGCTATGTCAACAAACTAGCCCAATCTCTAAAGGTTCTGATATCAGTCTAAACCTAAACGTTTAGAAACAAACCGCCTTGATAGCCGCAATCAAGTTTTTTATTTTCATTAGCGAATCTTGCTTACTTTTCTGACGACAAACCAAAGCAGTATCTGTAGTGATGACAAGCGTTTCCGCGGTCTCCTCTACCGAACAATCTTCATGATATACCGATGCCCAGGGAAACAAAATCTGTTCTCGTGTGCTTAGACAAAAGTGTATTGACCATTTTTTGAACTTTCCTCGTCGTAAGAATGATGCCCAGTACGGTTTCTCTTGAAAATCATGAAAGCTTGGTTGGAGGTGGAAGTCCACCTCTAGCGGCATCGTACTTGCATTAGTTTTCGTTGTCATTCGCTACATGCGCAAATGACACATATGATTTATTTTTCACCAAATGATTCCAGCAGCCTCACATCTGAAATAAAAAAGAGCATTTCATGTATCGGTGTATTGTTTATGGGGGTCTAAGGTCCCAAAGCGACTCAGGCTACAGAGGACGCTGTAGTGAAGGGCTCCAGAAATTTCTACCACCTGGGGTTCTTTAATGTGCACTGACACCACACAGTACACGGACCTCTGGAATTTCGCCTCCATTGAGATTCGACCGCCGCGGACAGGCACCGCGGTGGCGCCCATTTCATGTATCGGTAATACCGCTGCTCTTTCGTGTATCAAAGAACTGCTAAAGGAAGTAATCGCCAAGTCCTGCCTTGTGTGTGTGTGTTGTCTCCGTCTTCTAGCGCCTGTACGCTTTTTGCCTAAACCATGTCATGCTACAACCAAATAGCTCAAATCAAAGTCTCGCTCTAATCGCCAAACATTATAGTCAAGCCCTGACGTCACCGTTCTTGAAGGCACATAGACTGGCCCAGTGGAGTGGTCCGCCCCACAAATTTGCTGTCCTGAAAAGATCAGTTCTCAAACCATGCGCCACATTAAAGATGTATTGCAGAGTGAATGCGCCGACGTTGCTGGTTGCTTCAGTCTTTCAATAATAATAATAATATTAATTGGTTTTTGGTGGAAAGGAAATGGCGCAGTATCTGTCTCATATATCGTTGGACACCTGAACCGCGCCGTAAGGGAAGGGATAAAGGAGGGAGTGAAAGAAGAGAGGAACAAATAGGTCCGTAGTGGAGGGCTCCGGAATAATTTCGACCACCTGGGGATCTTTAACGTGCACTGACATCGCACAGCACACGGGCGCCTTAGCGTTTTTCCTCCATAAAAACGCAGCCGCCGCGGTCGGGTTCGAACCCGGGAACTCCGGATCAGTAGTCGAGCGCCCTAACCACTGAGCCACCGCGGCGGGGCCGAACTCGTTTTTAGCACAAGTTATAGCGATGTATGAATGCCATCTATGGACCGGGTGCCTGCCACTCGAAGACATGCGCGCTCTCATGTCCGCACCGGTGCTGCTTCCAAAGTGCATGGAACAAGCCACAGGCCTCGTTGGCGTGCGGTACCAAATAGCAGCAACGCTTCGAAGAAAAGTAGCTCCGCTAGAAGGCTGAATATTAAAGCAGCTTCCTCAGCTAGAGGGACAGTTCATCTGCGTCGCTTTTCTCTGTCATGCATTCACGAATACATCCAGCATCTTGAGACACGTGCAACGAAGACGAAAATATAGTATGTGTAATAATGGGATGGTTTGCAAATGAGCTCCTGTACGCTTTGGAAGAAGTGGGTGGCCGGAGATGATGAACTGGAACCGCTGCACAGTGTACATGACAGTCCTAACATGTGCACGTTGAGCACTGCTTTCCTCCCGAGGATTGGGGAAGGAGGGCTTGAACTGCAGAAGCAATCGTGCAGAATATGCCTCACTGGAGCACTCAAAGCAGTCTATCAACCGAGACTTCACGCAGTCGCACACATTCCAAGCGGAGGTACTGCAGGTTCAGGACCTGTTGGAAGCGCATCATAAGCTCCCGCCCGGAAGGATATTAGGCGCCGCTACTTTAGCTCGTTGACCAGTCCACACGTCCCTAGGTTACGACCCACAGGAGGGCAAAAGGTGAACGTCCAGAGCATCATGAACTGGGCGTCATTCCGGCACTCTAGCAGGTCCGTACCACTGCAGTCATTGCCGAAGGAAACAGTTGATTCAATTTATTTCGTGCGATTCGTTAAGTTCGGCAACTGTGCAAACCAAAATGAGCGTCATGTTGGAAATGCAACTGGCTGTATTGAGACTATCTTTCGAGCCGTTAGTGGATGCCTGGGTCTGCATATTTGGTGCAGTTACTGCTAACAACATCCGGTCTGAAAGCACACTTCAAGGCATCATGATAGTCGTTTACGCGTCCGCTTTTACGCCATAGTAAAGGGTCACGCCCGCCTCACAGAGGTGTTGGAGCAATGTCACCGAGGTTAACGAAGCCGCAAGGACCAAGAAGTAAGTTGACCGAGCAGGTATATGGAAATGACGAAGGGTGGCCGGAAGAAGAATGCTGGTCGCATGGTTACAGTACCTGTTGCCTGGTTTCACAATGTGACCAAGAATTGCTGAAAATACGCCCAAAGACTCTGCACGCTTTCACACTAGCCGTCTTTCAAATGTGAAAAAGCCACCGTCAGTGTGACCGCCTATCAATTATTGACTACAAAATCTCGCCTTATTTATGTTTCTATAGGGTTGGTATTCTGTCAAAGAACATGCGCAGTTATATCATAAAGCAAAAGCAAGCTGTCGCGCAAAATCTTAATGCTCTCGCGTTAAAATTCAGAGAAAATTTAAAAGCGAAAATAATGGCGGCTCCATCAAAGAACAGCGCTAGCTCAATGCAGGCAGACCTTTCACGGCAACAGTCTATTATATTTCCGACAACTCCACCCAGTGTCTCAACTTTAAAATACAGACAGAAAAATATAGGTGCGGTGGTTCCGAAGAATGCTGTTTCACAGTTTAACATCGAGCAAGAGTTCATTAAATTTTATAACTAAATGACGTTAACAGATCATTAAAGTTTAACAGGACGGAAGTTTCAAATACGAGCTTGGACAGATACACCCAAGTTACGCGGACATTTCAATAATATATGTGGCTTGATACCAAACATCAGCGTTTCAAGCTTAGGAAAGAAAGGGTTCCAAGATAATAAACTAGATGACGGCACCAGTACCAAGAAATTCAATTCGTGACAGCCGTAGAGAAAAGAGGGTTCCACCATAATTGATTAGATGGCGCCACGGGTACTGAGAAGTGAACACACAGGAACAGCCGGATGTATGAGGAAACAGGTGTCTGGTATGCTACTAGATGGCACTACTGGTATCAAAAATGGAATATACTGCTAAATGTCTGCTTCACTTGCTTGAATTTTCAGGGGCAGATTCTTCAGGACGCCTGATGTCCCTGTCGCCAGCCTTTTGAGCATTACTGTGAAGAAAAATAGAACAAAGGAAAACAAGCTAGACATAATAAAGCAATTTCGGATCTCTGCTATGCTCGGAGGAAAAGCGAGAAAAGTAGATAAGAATAGCAGATAGGAAGGACGCAAAAATATTTAAAAAATGCGAGGAATACGGCGGGTATTTTACAACCTGCCGCGGATGGGCAAAATCACCATCACAAACCGTCACGTGGTCATCATTGAAGTGCCCGGTGCAAATGTGTTCTTGGATACAACACAACATTCGATTTTCGCAAAGAACCGGGAGTAATTTTTCTGCGTCTCACGTACGCAGAAATTGCGCTGTTATCAGTGGTGTTGCCAGTGCAGAAGCATCACAAGGTGAGCGGTTGACCACAATGACGACAAATTATTAACGGTTTGACAATACTGCACCCAGAGAGAACTGACACGACATATTAAGGCTGCCTTCCGTTGAGGAGGCGTGTTCGATAAATTGTCCCTAAGATACTACAATTAAAATTATAATAATTAGATTTGCTCAACCTATATGTCCGATCTTCGCTTTCCTGACGGCTTTGTCCAACTACCTCTGTTAAAGATTGCACTTGACCAACCTCCTCAATGAGCCAACTTTTCCTAAGCTTATTTTTCCTGCTGCTAGTTTACACCGCAGTTTCCTTTGACATATAGGTATATCAAAGTTCACATTCCCTGACCATCTGAAAAAAAATATTTTCCCGGCTTCTCGCTCGACGTAAATATACTGGTTAATTTGCACACGCACTGCTCCTTTCAGTTGATTCATGAAAATAATTCAACAGCATTCGAGGACGTCATTTAATTCCTCCATTGTTCAGAACTTCAGATGTTTGCATGGAAAAAGGAAACACGTGCAGTGCGACTAATCTCTCTGACTAAATGGTGCAACAGCAGTACTCCTATATTTTGGGACTGCTATTGCGGTTCAACCTGTTCTTGATCTCCAGCCTTCTCAAAAAATTAAAAAATTCTCGTGATATTTTGCAAGAATGATATCAGAGGTTCTAATTGAGATAATTTTTTACTTCACGTGTATGATGTTTGCAAAGGTCTTAAAGCTATTCACTTTTACTTATGCGACTCTTCATGCTTAGGTTGAGTCTCGATTTGATCTTCTTAACGACTGCCAAATGACCGTTCGTTAAATTTTAGGAACGAGGCCATAGCGGGCGTAGGAATTAGTGCCGGCGTCGATGATTTTGTTGTTTTGATCTTTTTGTACAGACAGCTTGCTCGGCTTCCAAGAGTACTGATGCAAAGGGAGAGCCGGGCACCTTCTTTCGCATTTTTTGCTTGAACTGGATCTAAAGAAGCCTTGCACAGAAGTTTTTTGTTCATGCCATTTGATGGTGTTTTCTGTTAAAATTATTTAGCGCTATGTGGTTAAACGTTATGAAGAACCTGGACCGCCGCGGTGGCTGAGTGGTTATGGCGCTCGGCTGCTGGTCCGAAAGACGCGGGTTCGATCCCGGCCGCGGCGGTCGAATTCCGATGGAGGCGAAATTCTAGAGGCCCGTGTGCTGTGCGACGTCAGTGCACGTTAAAGAACCCCAGGTGGTCGAAATTTCTGGAGCCCTTCACTACGGCGTCTCCCATAGCCTGAGTCGCTTTGGGACGTTAAACCCCCATAAACTAAACTATTATGAAGAACCCAAGACCAGACTTCGGATGCATTTTAAAGCAGGCTTCTTGCGGATCATGTTTCAATAGCAAGCATTTCACGGCCTGTCATGATGCCTAGTATGCAGCGAGCAATTTGATGGAGGAATAGTGCAAACAAAGGACGGGACATTTGAAGGCACACACGGCGAGCGCTTTCCAGTGTCTCGTGACTTGTTTGCACTATCCTTCCATCAAAATATACCAATACAAACATGGTCAACTTTTCGCTCTGCTACAGTGCGCACATTGCAAAACATTCAAAAATAAAGCACAACAATATTTATCAAGACTCAGAGGTAAGCACTCAATTTTTCAGCACAGCGAACAAGAATTAGTACTTTAGTTATTTTTCACACAGCATAAAATGATTCACTAGCAAAACCCAACAGCTGCTGCACATAACTTTGGCGTGCCTATGGAAACGGTGACGGTATACACAAACGCTTTGTCACCCTTGGCAGATATGGGCGGCAAAGCCGGATGTGTTTTCTAACTAGGCGCTGCGACGTCACCCGGAGTCGTATGTCCAGGCAACACATGTTGTGCAGGTGACGCTGTAGAACCAAGCGCCCCCTCTTAAGTATTCGTTGTCAGTAATTAAGGAACGTGGCTCCTAATCGAGTTATGTAGAATTTCTGCCGTTTTTACTGTCAGCTTACCCTTGCAGTAATGTATAAACATGGGGTTTTGAATCGAAATGATGAAATTTGCGATTATTCGTTCTGGACATCCGAAAAGATCTGAATTGCGCTAAAGTAAGGTAGCATTGTGAACGTGTAAAAACAAAAGCATCATTTATGGTACTCACTCTTAGAAACGCTACCACATTGGAAGCGAAGAAAAGCCTTCAAATCCAAGGTGTCGAAGAATAATGTGCTTTGTTCTACAAAGAGAGATATATGAGCTGAGCTCATGTCGATCTTGACAACTCCCGAAGGAAGCGCTACAAAACAGTCAATATTGTCGCGTTCGACGGCGACAGGTTTCGTGGCACTCATCCCGGTTGACGAAGGCGTTGGAGCCCAATAAACATCGGTGTCGAAGCAGAAATTCCCACTCCACCCTGTGACACTGGAACGCGGTGCCTTTATCCGTCACCGACGGAGCGGCAAAAAACGGAAGGCGAAGCTGCGAAGGTTCGCACAACTGTGACACCGGCAGCAGGCATCCCCGCTCCCGACGTGTCCGCGAATCGTTGCACTGCGCGCCGCACACGGCCGCAGTATCAAAGACGGGTGCCGAGGCCAGCGGGCATCTGCCACCCGCAAAGGACCATGGGACACACTTGCGGCCGTCGTGGAACCACCAGTCACCGCGAGCGTCTTCAGCAGTGCAGGCTACGAACCGCGGCTTCTGAACGCAACGGTGCTCAGGAGCCCACCGGCCCTTGACACAGGCCGCCAAGCAGTCCTCGATGGAGGCGAATTGGTTCGGACTGCGGTTGCACACGTGAGCCCTCTGCACTGTCGCAGATAGGCACGATCCTTCGTCCGGGTCATAGAAGAACTGCGCCGCTCCGTTGACATTGCAGAAGGACTTGTGGACGGTTGGGCAGACTGTGCCATCCTTGTCGTTGCTGCTCTGCATGCGGAGAAGTAAGCTTTGATTATCCGCTCCTAGCGTGGCTCTCTACCATGGTAAGTTACTGGGCAGTGGATGGTACTGAGCACATAAGCAGCGCTAGTGCTGACTGGGGCAGATGCACAGTTTCCTTCCCAAATATATAGGCTACGGAGCTCATGGCCCGAGTGGACATCAAATATTTTTGCGAGGTTCATGTGTTACTTTTGTCATGTGCTTCCCAAAAGTGAAGAAGCACGCATACGGATGGATGAACCTTGAGCCGATCCGTGTGTTTCTTGACTTAGTCTTGTTGCCCATCCGGCGGATTATGATTAAGAACATGCCGAACGAACTCGCTCCAAAGGATATATGTTCACGGATATGTTCCGTGTTAAGAATATGATGTGTGTAAACAGGCGAGAACTGTTAATTTTGGCAAGCTTTCCAGGAGTGACGGAGCGGAAAAGCTGTTGAAAGGTATATTACGGTCGGCAGCGGTTACGATCGATCGCATTAGTAATCCGGTTGCTTTGCTGAAAAGTCTACGAGTGAACACTAGCGTAAGTGAACATTCTTCAGAGATGAAAGTAGAACTATGTTTTTCTACAATAACTGGCAATTTTTTTCAGATTACCTCTTCCTATCTCTCCGCACTACCGTCAGGATATGAGAGGAATATTGCTGCTGCAGCCTAATGTTCCAGCGCAAAAAAACCTTATTTCTCCCTTCTTCGTCGCTGCATACGCTCCGCCATTAATACTGCGTTAAGTCTAAAAACACTTTTAATAGGCTGGGGTCATATCGCGTGAACACTGTGAGCCCGAAATGGGGAAGGACTTTTCCAAACTTGTTTCAACAGCCGATGGTTCATTGATATAGAGGATAAATAACAGGCATAGATAGGTACTTGCGGAGCGAAAGACATATTCTCTCCAAAGCCGGTGGTGTGCGGAAATGCCGAAAAACTTTACTAGCCGAACTGAAACACTGGTCTGCCTCGAGACTGAAGTCAATATATTTTAGGCTTAGATTGCAAAAATGCGTTATGATTTTTATTTCAGCCTAGCGTGGACTTCAGATACGTTACAGTCTTTGATACGCATGTTATTGCTTTGAAACTTGCTCTAGGTCGAGTTAAAATCAGTGGTTTGAATCAGGCTTGTTAGGCAAAATATACCGCCCTCTGTGAAGACAAACGGGTACACATGGCACTGTCACGGCCTTACGGCGCGCAAGTCTAGAAGCCACGGAGGAAGACTTGACTTGCTCCGTGCTAGAAGTTGAGCTCGAGAAAATTGCTAAAAATGAAACAATATTATACCGCAGAACAATGCTAATCGTGTCCTATGCAGTAAAAGACGTTTTTTAGGACTTTTGTATTACACTTTGGCACATATATGTCAAAACTCTGCTGAGACCAGAAGAAACTAGCCCCATGTCACTATGCAGACAGTACTGCCGAAAAAGATAAAATGAAGAATTCAGTTTGAGGCTCTCCTAGACACTGCGTTACATGACCATTAAAAACTGAAAAAAATCTACCGAAATCTAACGAACAGCGGACCTAACGTGGACAGAAGAATTAAGAGAATACAAGGAATAAACTACCTTCTGCAGTGCGACAAAAAAAGTTACTGGTAAACGTTCCTGGCAGCCCAAAATGAGGCTTAAGCTACTTTTGTGAAATATTTTCTATCTTCAGGAGGAGTTTTCAGACTACCTTAGGCAAAAAATAAAATTGGCGGGATTCGTTTCAGTTTGTGTATCAACGGGCAAAAACACGTTTTAACTCAACTGCAATGTCAGGTGCGATGAAAACTCGCAATTTTCCCAACTCCGTCGCTTATTCCACTCCCCAAAAAGGTCTCTCACTACATTACGGTGCAATTAAACCTTTCTAGTTGTTTGTAACACACCTCGCCGTCCATGTTGATGGAGTTTGTATACATGCATGCTACCTCTGATTTTTGTGATACGTTTTGTGCTTATGTTTAAAGTTGACGAAGGAAATTATTTCTTTTTGAACAAGCATTATGGTTCGAGCGGTTCTTTTTAGTACGCGTCGTTTATAATTAGTCTTACATGTTAATTGCAACCTTCAAGCCATAGTTGTTTTTTTTGTGGTTGTAAAGTTAATTTCTAAATGCTTTACTAGGCGCCAGTCAGTTGCTAAGATACAAAAAATCAATTAACTCTTCCAGGAGGGGACGAGAAACAGCATTTAATAAAACATCGAGATGGGTCGTTGGGATTTTTTTCACCATCTAACTAGACATATTCATTATATTTGTGGCCACGGGTGTTTAGAAAATACTTGGTTTGGTGTAGTAGAACTAAAGCTAATAATGGCTTGCATTACACACAATATTAATATGTACGGAAAATGAAATCTGCGCGACCCACAACCGTCTGGACGTTTCCTAATCATTCTCAGCAGAGGGTAGCTGTACGTGACGGAACTAAGGACTCATAATTCTTGAGGGCGGGCAATCGATTTACGTGTTAAAAACAGGAAATGAAAGCCATGATAAACATAGTTGTGCGTTAGTTTTTGAAGGTGGTAATCTACCTTGACCTTCGATGCTTCATCATGAACTAATCACGCGCGCAACCTGTACATATTTATTATTGCGTAAATAGTTTTTGTGTATACTACCTCTCCACCCTATTTTCTCTGCCTGTCCCCTCACCTCTCTCATTTCATTTGTCCATTCTGCCAGCTATCCTTTATTTCCGCTGTCCAAGCTTAGGTGCTTCAGTATCGGTGGCAGATGGCGGGGTTAGCGAAAACCTTTTCCTTTATTTTTATTATTATTTTAATCAACCCCTACTACTACTTGACCATCGGGTGTATCCTACCAGTCAGCACCACTCGCGTGCGCTTATCTTCGTTTAGTTGCAATACGCACGGGGGAATCACTGACGTTAGTAGTAGGGACGGGTGGATCCTTCATGCCTTGCTTGTCTGAAGCCGTTTCGTTCGCGCCTGGTGACCGATCAGGCGCTGTGGTTTGCTCGGGCACCCGTGTCGGCGTCGGCTTCTCAGTGGTCATGTTCCCAAGACTGGTCTTGCTGGTAGTGCGGGTCGTATGGCCTCCGCTGCTCTCAGTTGTTGGTGAACGCGTTTCCGTTGGCGGTTGGGTGGTGGTATGCGTCTCGGGTGAACTGGGTGCATCTTTCATCTTCAAGGAGCCCTAGAAATAAATAACTTTAATATTAGCCATACGTTTTTAGGAAAAGTCTATTGATACCTAATGTAGTCGCAGTTGCTCCTGCTATGAGTAGATTGCTGTATTCAAGGCTTCATGACTGCAGTGCTCGTAAGGCCGACAACCAACACCGATCAAATCATCTCGCCTATACTACAAGTGTAAAAAGATTAATCTTCCTCTTAAATAGAAATATATCTAGAGAGCGCCATAAATCAGAGGAGTTAAAAAAAATAGTGCTCTCGATCAGCCCAAGTTACCTACAAACCCAGTGGGTGAGCATTCGCCAGTAGGTGAGTATTCGCCTAAAAACCCAAAGAGAACAAAGTTAAGTCTAGCGTGACCTATACGTCATGCTGCAAGCTCACTCCCTAACAAGGGTGACTAAAATCAGTTCTGTTTGCCGCAAGCCATCATGCAGCACACTATCTCCACGACCACGGCGTTCCGAATAAATGAATACCTGTCCAAGACTTTTGAATAGTGCAGCCGAGTCACCTGGTGAGGCGCAGGTGCATCCGTAGGTGGCGGGCCCAGCGTCAGGTCGAAGATGCGCGGGTCAGGCTTGCGCAACTTGTTGACTTGGTTCCCACCAACCGAGAGTGTGTCTTCTGTCATATCTGCTGTGCGCGCGTACATGTGAATGCCGACCACGATCACCGCCGAGGTGAGCAGGATCGCCAGACTGGTGAGCATGCGCACAATAACACGGGGAACCTGCGCATTGCAAAAAAGGGCACAATGTCGTTAAGAAAGGGGGGGAGAGCTACTTAGTTTATTGTGTTCAGGCCTCCGGTTTCAGTGCGGGAGCATGAATAGTGGCCATTCCGGGCATTAAGACATAGTGTGTTCGTACGTTTGTCTGAAGCCTGCTTTGTGGCAGGCTGCCCAACCGATTGTAAGGAACCATCCCAGGTGTGTATATATACATACACACACATATATATATATATATATATATATATATATATATATATATATATATATATATATATATAATATAAACACCAAGTGTCCTAGCTGAATCTAACCAAGCTGAATGTAACCAACCACGGAATGTTCCAGCGGCGTGAAATCCAGTGTGGTTTGTTTACAGTCGCGTGACATAGCAGTACATTTTTCGTTATTCATAGATAATAATTATGTCTAATTAGCTAACTTTTCAACTTTTGACTTAAAATCAGCTGACGCAAACGTTCGTGCAAAGTTACCGTTTACGTAAAGTAGTTTTTTACCTGCCTTAAACCATAACTCGCACAATAGACAACACCACGCGACAACGGTGGAACTTGAACCTCGCAAGATATGTGTTAGAGAACGAAATCCTTTTTTCTTCTGAAGAGAGCCCCCCGATGAGCCTTTGTGTGCACATTGGGGCGGAGATGTGAGCCAACAGCTGTTTACGCGATGGCTTCCTTTTAAAGCCAGTAAATGAAGCTACGTCAATCGTACCTTGGTGGAAACAACGCTGCTAGCTGTTTTTCGAGATGATCTGCAACTTTTTCATTGACACTTCTTTCCTCAATAACTATAAAATCGGCTATCTAGACCCATCTAATTGACTTTAAAGATCAAAAAAAGGATACTTCTGACTAGGCCATGCGACACTGAACAACCCTCAGTTGGTTTCACTGGTGGTTTCACTGGGCTAGAACACTCGTCTTTTATTTAAAGCTTGATGTCATTTAGCTGCGACACCTGGCGTATAAACTACGGACTTAATGGGATTAGCCAATGGAACTAATCAGTGAGGCCATGTGACGCCAAAATATTGTGACGTCATCCATACGTCTGATGACGTCATGCCTACAGCCAATCAGAGTACAGCAACAAAAAGTACACATCGTCTAGTGATAGCATCGGAGATCGAAGAGTGGCGATCGGATGTTAACGGAGAGGGAAAGTAGGTGTTGAAAGGCTGAGCCACCGACATAGCGGCAAACGCTAATGCTTCCGAATTTCTACAATGCAGTCTCTGCAGTCTTTGGCGCTCGGCTGCTGACCCGAAAGGCGTGGGTTTCGATCCCGACCGCAGCGGTCGAATTTCGATGGAAGCGAAATTCTAGAGGCCCGTTTACTGTGCGATGTCAGTGCACGTTAAAGAACCCCAAGTGGTCGAAATTTCCGGAGCCCTTCACTACGGCGTCTCATAGCCCGAGTCGCTCTGGGAGGTTAGACCAATATAAACCTAAACCAAACCATCTCGCCATTTCTTCACACAGAGACAGGCTGGCGCCAACTAAGAACTGCAACTCGGTAACTATCAACTATAATCAGTTAGTAGCTGACGCCAGTCTTGTCTCTTCACGTTCTCATTTGTGCAAGAGCTAACAGCACGACCAGTCTAAAGCCGCTGCAGAAGAAATCAGGAAAATTGAGTGTATAGATGGTTTATGGTGGTTTAACGTCCCAAAGCATCCAATGCTATGAGGAACGCCGTAGTGAAGGGCTCTGGAAATTTCGACCCCCTGGGGTTCTTTAACGTGCACTGGGATGTATTACGCACCACTGTCTCTATGGCTTTGTAGGCACTTCGCTCACTCTACGGAAGTTGAAACCCATTAGATTCTTTCAATTAACACGAAGGGACGCGAAAATGGTTCATATCCTTTTAGTACGTTTTGTTTTAGGCGCAGGATAAAAAAAACACGATAAACGTCGCCCAATCTCTACAGTGCGCATGCATGCCGAAACTTGCGCCTCTGAAGCAGTCTTGGTATCACTTCATCGAGCCGCGCCTGGGGCAGAAGGAAAACAAACAAACAAAAAAGTCTGGCCGCAAGAAAAGCGACGACGCGCCGTCTGCCCATGGAAGTGGCGCCACAGTTCTATCGCTGATAAGTGAGTCAGCGCCGACCGCCATTGAAAAGGCCTGCAGTCGACAGTAGTGGGCATGCGCAAGTGGCTGATTCGCGGTTAAAAATGCCACCGACGAAGACCGCCGGTCATTCTTCGTGTTTGCTAGGAGCGAGAGCTTATTTTCGCCGTAAAAGCGGAAGTGGTGCTGGACCTGCCTCTGTGCGCGTTTCCAATGGGTTGCTGTGATTTTGACCGTCTACCGGAGACGCATGGATGCCGTTGCACTCACGGACTACCGACGACTGCCGAGGAATACGCCTCTCCGAGCCAGGCCGTCGGCATCGAAGGTGAGTGCGAGGCAAGGCCTCGCGGCGAGGGCGACATGTTTCCGTGAAACCTTTTAGTCAAAATTTAAGCTTCACTCGCACTGTTCCCGCGAGCATTGAATAATAACCAGCAAACAACACGCAGCATGTAGAGGAGAGGTTTCATGGGCTGTCGCCATCGGGTTTCTGGTTCGTGACGCAAGCGAGGCGAGCTAGGATTCGCGGCGCGCATTCAGCTCTTGGTTTAGCTCACACTAGTCAGGTCAGCTTTAGGTATTGAGCCAGCGACGAAACTTCGTATGCAGGGTGTTTCACCTAAGACTTTGCGCAGTTTTTGAAAGTGGGCAGTTTGAGTTAGAAGAGCGCCTTTTCCGGCATAACTTTGCCGGCGGCGTGGTGCGTCGGAGTACAGCTAAGGCGTGGTAACTAGCACGCTGGTTAAGTAATACTGAATAGTTTAATAACCGCCTTTTTCTTTTGGGTTCCTTGATAGTTGAGGGACGTGTAGCCTACCGCAAGTTTTATCCATTTCAGTTTTTGGAATTTTGGGGGCGTGGTTGCCCTCGGCCCTGTGGCCCAACTAATATTGGCTACATCACACAAAAGTACGTGCGCGAGAGGCCTACGGGCTTAGCAACCTTTGCACGTAACTCGTGGAAATAGCCAAAATTTGTTACGCCACAGCGCTGAGGGTGGCTGCGTTTTCGAAATTCTGGAGTGTTCTGGATGTTGCTTACGGTGGGCTGCACGTCTCTAAGATATTGGGGGATTTAACAGTGATAGTTAGAAGGTTGACTATTCAGTGCTGCTTAACCGGCACTCTAGTTATCCCGCTTTGGCTGTATTATGATGCACTACGCCGCTGGTGCACTACGCACTATGCCGAAAGGGTCGCCCTTCTACCTCAAAAAGCCTATTTTTGGGAATTGCGTGCGGTCTTGGGTGAACACACCCGGTATGGAGAGCTTTGCTCGCTGCCTCAACGGGGTTTATATATGCGAGCTCGCTATCGTTTGTGTCACGAAACAAAAGCTCGTTCCGAACGCCGTTGCGACCAAGCCACTATGTCGTGCAGCCGAACTCCCGGGCGCGCATATTCTTTTGAGACATGTGGCTTGTGGCCGTACACGGTGCTCGGAAATTCTCGCCAGCCTCGTCGAGCAACTCCGAAGAACGGACGCTGCCTACGGTCTGCGGCACATCGTGTTTCCGCTGCAGCCAAGGTCTGTTCGGTTTTCTTAATTGTTTCAGCCCCGCGGCGCAACGGCTTCAGTCGCGCTCACTTAGCCCACCACGGTGAGTACATGGAAGTGCGATATGCTTGCGTGTATGTCATTCCTTGTTCTTTTTTTCTTTGCAGATGTGCTCATTCCAGCATTCCCGCACTTAATCCAACGGCACTGGTGCATTCGGCCCGCAACTTCATCTGGACTGATATGGCAGTTGCGGGTCGTGCAAGGTTCCTTTCGTGCACCCTCTGCCTCCTGTCACAAACGTTGTACTGTCGGCTGCTTTGACTGCACTGCATCGCAGCGTCCTTTCCCGCGTTTTCGGTAAGCAGGACCACGAATTATCGAAACGAAACTGGCATGGCTGCAGATGAAAGCAGTGCCCCCCAAGGCTGCTTAATACCATGGCGCCGCTGAAGACGGTCCAGGATGTAGTTCAGTTGAAGCTCTCGTGGAATAAGCCACGTTCGTTCCCGACAGTGCAGCTAGTGTACAGTGTGACCCTTTGATGACTTCGGAATGCTGACGACATCCATGGCTACATGAAGAGGGCTTGATCGCTCTGGTTGGTGCATGGTGATGGAAATGGTTGCACAGTGCTAGCAGACGGAATGGAAGAGAACACAGAATATGTCTGTTATTCTCTTGCGTCTCGTCTGTTCGCTCTGCTCGGTCGTTTCCATCTATGGTTGCATTTCGCAAAGGTTCCCTTTTTGTTCTTTGCAGACATGCCGGCTTAGGGTCTCACTTACACAAGGACACCACGGAGCCGCCTCAGCAACTGCGAGCTCAGAACTCTGGTCTCGGTCCGGCATCCATGTACCGCGCAAGATACTCCCTTCTTGGCTCGCGTTGCTGCTGCCTCCCGCCACAAACGCTGTACTGTCGGCTGCTTTGACTGCACTGCATCGCAGCGTCGTTTTCTGCGGTTTCGGTAAGCGAGACCGCGACTTATCGAAACGTGAAAACTGGCATGGCTGCAGATGAAAGCAGTACCCCCTAAGGCTGCTCAATACCATGGCGCCGCTGAAGGTCTAAGATGTAGTTCAGTCGAAGCTCGCGTGGAATAAGCCACGTTCGTTCCCGGCAGTGCAGCCAGTGTACAGTGTGACCCTCGGACGACTTTGAAACACTCACGGCATCTATGGTTGCAAGAAGAGGCTTGATCGGTCTGGTTGGTGCATGTTGATGGAAACGTCCGAACAGCGCTCACAGACCGGATGGAAGAGAACACAGAGCGTGTTCTCTTCCATCCCGTCTGTTCACGTTGTTCAGGCGTTTCCTTCTATGGCTTCATTTGGCGAAGGTTTCTTTTATCTTTCCAGATATCGTGGCTCA
Source organism: Amblyomma americanum (assembly GCF_052857255.1). Taxonomy (NCBI): domain Eukaryota; kingdom Metazoa; phylum Arthropoda; class Arachnida; order Ixodida; family Ixodidae; genus Amblyomma; species Amblyomma americanum. The sequence goes on from NC_135497.1 coordinate 502,020,370, forward strand.
GAGTCTTCCTTGGATGAGGAGAGCACGGAGCCGACTCTGGAAGTCCGAGCTCGGATCTGTGGCCCCGGTCCGGCGCCTATGCACGACGCAAGGCAGTCCCTTCCTGCCCCGCCCGTCTTTTTAGCTCTCTTGATACCAGGAGTAGGGTGGTAAGTGCAAATGAATCGAAGCCGGCGTGGCATGCCACACTTTTGCTCCCGACAGTACGGAAAGTGTGCAGCGTGTCCGTAGGAAGCCTGTGTAGCATACGCCCGACATCCATGTTTTCCACTTGTCGTTGCAGATACGCCAACTTAAGTTCTCTGAGCCGCGTCGGAAAGTACGAGCTCTGATGTCTGGCCCTGTTCGGTATCCATGCAACACGCAGGATGTTCAATTCCTGCCTCACGTATGCCTCCTTTCCACAGAAGAGCTGTATCTAATCAAGTGTGCTATGAATCTACTACAGTTAGTGCTTGGTCTGTTCGCCGCTCGTTCAATATAAATTGTTATTTTCGGGCTTGTCTCCGTCCTACTTATTCGTATTGCTACCAGTCACCCATGTTAGGCTTATTTCATCAAATTCAGCAGCATATGGCCACACACTACAGGGTTTATCTCCACTTCACCACATTCGCACAAGTCGTGCATGTATTGCACCTACACTGGAGTCAGTCGGATATCACACAGCAAGCATTCCTTTTGTGTTGGTAATACTCTTGATATCCGCAAATACTTTCCTTCAAGCAAACGTCTCGGCAACATCATTACGAGCTATAGGCGTTTCCATTCACTTCATAAGTTTCGCCTTTCATTGTTGATTGCACCAATCTGGTCGAATGTCAAGTTGTTTGGCGTTACTTTACAAACCACACAACAATTTGATGAAAATCGCTCATTCCCAATTACTACAAACTGTATTATTCGTGCCTGTGCAGTTCTCATCGGTGCAGTCATTCCCGATCACCTGTATATGCTAATTAACACCTTTTGCATACTTTCAAGGGGGCCCCTTCACCAGGCAAGGTGGACGTCAGTCCGGCTCTTTTGCGGTGTGCAAGGCTGCTTTCTTCTTTACAATACTTTCGATTCTTTTTGTGTACTTCGGTTTTTTTCCCTGCCTTCGTTTGCTTTGTTTTTGACTTGCCTCTTTGTATCTGAGGCTTTCCGTTTTTCTATTTGGGTATATAGAGATGCTCTGTGTGCGTCACTGTGTCTTGAGTCAGTACGGACGTTTGGTTGATATAAAGGGAAAACATGAAAACTTGTGGAACGTGCTCAGAAGAGAAAGGCGAAGCATGGGTTCTAAAAAAAAAGAAATCTGGCATGCCTCAACGATGTGGCCCATGAATGACCTCCTTGAAGACATGTGCAGAATAACATTCTAATCACCGGTTGTGCATCACGGCGGCACATGGGCTTCACCTCCTTCCCGGGGCCTACCAGCCGGGTGTGGACACCGACGGTCTCTACGCTGCTGCTTCCAGTCAATCCAACGCGAGTGCCTAGTCGGCGCCTCTTGGACATCGACGCGATGGCCTGCTGACCCGGATCGTCATCGCCGCTGCGACGACTCCTGTGTGCCAGCTCCGAGCTACTGCCGACGTGGTGCAAAGAGCTGCCGCCTTCACCTGTCCCTGTTCGCGGCCATCGACTGCGGGAGGCGGCGCATCGATGCCCTGAGAGTCCAAGTAAGCAAACTGCTCGCAAACCTTGGTTGTCTGTTAGGCCAAGTCAGTTAGCTATTGATAGGACTCTCCCTCTGTTTTGTTTGCATTGTATGTATGAGCGGTATTTACGAGTTCTGCGTCGTATAAAATGTGTCGTTTGCAACCGCCTTGCTTTACTGTTCTACATGTATTATTCATTTTTCTTTTCCAGATAGCTGCCGTGTCTTCGTCACCTCGAGGCTCTCCCCTCTTTGAACCCAGCACTTCAGTATCGGAGCCTCAACTCTCCCGTTGTTTGAGTACGCTTTCTCAATAAGCATTTCTTACTTTCGTTTTGACCTCCTTATAGTTACGTTTTATTGCAAAGCTCATTGCAAATTCTTTTACTTGCATTGGTTTCTTTTCATTTACTCAGCGATAGCTGTTTGCGTGTTGTCCTGTGATGCACGCACTCCCTTGCACCCATGTGCTCTACACACAACTTGCATAGCCGCCATACTTTCTAAAATCCAGAAATATTCCGAGGGTAAATATTTTCCTTTCAATGTTTTCGAGTATATGTTCTTTCACTTCAAGAAGGGCCATTTCGGAGGACTTATTTTTTCTAAAGCCGAATGGTTCACTTGCTATTATGTTATTTACACTCAGAAAGCTTACTAGTCTTTTATGTATAATATTTTCCGCTACCTTCGCAAAGATAGGGAGCACCGAGATTGGTCTGTAATTGTTCATATCGTTAGTGGAACCGCCCTTGTGTATAACAGCCACACGAGCTAACTTCATTGCGTCTGGGAACACTGCGGTGGAAAGAATAAGGTTCAGAATATGAGTGAGTGGACTATTAACTATTTCTGCCACGGCTTCTAGTGGACCGGGTTTAATATCGTCAGCTCCAGAAGCGCAATGGTTCTTTAAACCCAAAATGACGTCCAGTATTTCATATTCATCAGTTGGGGACAAAAATACAGTATTTTCACAATGTGCTTTGACGAATTCCTCGCATGGTATCGCAGCGCAGTCATTTGCGGAAGCACCCACGTTAATAAAATGTTCGTTGAACAGGTTTGCAACCTCTTCTTCACTCATAGATTCGCTGTGATAAGAAACCCGCTTTGGGGAGTTCGATTTACACGTGATGTCTCTGACCGCTTGCCATACCAGACGAGGATTTCCTGCAATATTGGAAAATTTGTTCACATAGTATGATCTCTTTGCTTTCTTAATATCAGCATTCAATTTATTTCTCGCTTTCTTAAATGCGCGGAGATCGCCTTCACTTCGTGTGTCTAAAAACTTTTGAAAAAGGATGTTGCGGTTTTTTATTCTGTTATACAGGTCGTGCGAGATCCAGGGCTTTCTTGCTCTCTTGTGTCTCTTAAGAGTTTTAAAACCGAAGGATTCATTGTACGCAGAAATAAAAAACATCAAGAATGCCTTATAAGCGTTATTAGAATCCTTTTCCTTTGTAACGCTATCCCAGTCCTGTTGCATAATGAGTTCTTTAAACTTTGACATGTTTCTTTCCGAGTAATCTCTAATCAATATTTCTTTCTCCAGAAAAGAGCGTTTTTGCTTCGAAGGTATCAGACAGTAAATGGGTAAATGATCAGTAAGATCGCATATAATTGTACCTGATTTAACTTCATCGGGGCAGAAGCTTGTAATGCACAGGTCAAGTATTGTTTCAGAATTTGACGTGACGCGAGTAGGATCATTAATCACATTTGAAAAACCATACGACTCAAAGAGCTCTTGGAAATGCAAAAAAATATTATTTGGAGAAGCATTTATATTGAAATCCCCAACAAAGACACATTCGAGGTTGAGCTCGAGGCTACGTTCAAATATTTCTTCTGCAAACTGCATGAATTGCTTTAAACACCCAGATGGCGGTCGGTACACAAGAGCAAGTAGTATATTATATAACAGTGAATAATGACGTACTCAAAATTTTCATTCACAATGTTATAGTTTGCTAGAATTTGATAAGGTAGTTGGCAACGCACATACAGAGCAACACCTCCTCCGCGCTTTGATGAACGGCACGCTGACACACAATCAAATCCCGGCAAGAGAAAACAGTCGTCAGATGTTAACCACGTCTCACTAAAGCAAATAAAGTCAAACTCGTGGTTTAAATCTGATAAAAGCAAAGTAACCTCATGAAATTTATTTAGCAAACTTTGGGCGTTTAAATGAAATAAAGAAAACTTCTGCTTATCCTTGAGTTGCTCACTATGGTGAGCAAAATTGGACATGAATGGCATCGCGTTTGCTTGAAAATACAATTGCCTGCGCTATCACCTCAGATTGGCGAGGTCATCCTTATCGCGGATGACAACTGCTCGTGCACCGGCTTGTTTCCGTACAAGCACCTTTCCATTCACGTGCCAAACGAACGCGTAGCCGGATTCCTTAGCCCATTCTTTTGCAACTGTCAGAAGAGTGCGAGTGTACCGAGTCATATTTTCACACATGTACTATCCGGTGTTGTCATCACGTAGCGCCTGCCTTTTTGCTAGCCAGGCATCACGAACCTCCTGCTTTGCGAAGCGAACAATTACGCACCGTGTTTTGCCCGGCTTCGCGGGAAGCCTGTGCAGGGCTGTTATGTCACTCGAGCACACCTCATCAAGTTCCAGTTTTGTTCCTATTTCATTCACTTTCTTTAGTAAGTCCTCGTTTTCCGTCTCTGGTAGACCATGGATTTCGATGTTCAGTCGACGACTGCGCCATTCTAGACTGTCAACGTCCTTATTGAGCTGTGCAATTTCACAGGCCCATTCAGCTTTCTCAAGCCGCTCTACACGCTTCGTGACATCCTTTGTCGACTTTTCTTGGGCTAGAAGACGTGTTTGAAACTCATCGAATTTATCTGAGAGCAGGCTGACGGATGACTCAAGCGACTCAAGCTTGCTGGACATGGCCAGAAGGGAGTCAATTTTACTTTCCATTGAAAACAGCCTAGTGATTAGTTCTCTATCGGACTGCTGCCCGTGCAGTGTATCCTCAGCTTTACGGCTGCCCTTACATGTTTCGCACCTCCAGGCCTTCCAAGCCTTTGCTCATTTCGAAATGAACGTTTCTTCCGAAACGCCTGAACATGATCCGACATGGTACGTAAATTCACACTCTGAGCAGCACAGTGATTGACAGCTGTCATCAACACGTTGTCGACATGCGCAACAGCGTAACATGATAATTGCGTGACACTCAACGGTAGCCTTGGCAGCAGCGGCAGGAACAAGAAGAACTATCGAAAAAACGACCAACCTGCAAATACGTGGAGCAGTAATTCAGGAGACGTGTGCGCTGGTTGCTGCCGCTGCTGCCAATGCCAAGGAAACGCCCCTTGCTGAAAATTCGCCGGACGGTGTCGGCGATACCGCTGACGATTGTTCGTGCTTTTCACCGTGAGGCTCGGCGTTATGCAGGATTCTCGAACGCTGTCCGAGATCGATGTTATTCGTCGTGCACCTCTGGCTCGGCAGCTTGCCCCGTACAGATGTCGGGCACCGAGCTCAGTGGACGGGCTCGTCACCTTGTCGCGTACAGATAACAGGCGTCGGGTAGTCTGCAAATACGTGGAGCAGTAATTCAGGAGACGTGTGCGCTGGTTGCTGCCGCTGCTGCCAATGCCAAGGAAACGCCCCTTGCTGAAAATTCGCCGGACGGTGTCGGTGATACCGCTGACGATTGTTCGTGCTTTTCACCGTGAGGCTCGGCGTTATGCAGGATTCTCGAACGCTGTCCGAGATCGATGTTATTCGTCGTGCACCTCTGGCTCGGCAGCTTGCCCCGTACAGATGTCGGGCACCGTGCTCAGTGGACGGGCTCGTCACCTTGTCGCGTACAGATGACAGGCGTCGGGTAGCCTGCAAATACGTGGAGCAGTAAGTCAAGAGACGTGTGCGCTGGTTGCTGCCGCTGCTGCCAAGTGTCGCTTTCTTACGGGTGCGGGTTGTTTCAACCTCTCGCAAACCCAGTCTCGAAGAAAGGCCTATCCTCAAGGCGCACTTTCTCACAAACTGTCATCAGTAGACGGACGGAAAAAAACTCGCGTACAAAGGTCGTCTCTCGCGTCTCCCTCCCCTGTTCATGCGGGCTGAGGTTGACTCGTGGCAACGACGTGTCATTATTCATGTTTGCAGCTAGCGGGAAAATGTCTTGTTGACTGCGCCTGAAGCTGTCAACTAGCGCCAGAGACACCCTACACTTTGAGCAGCGTCGCCACAGACATGTGAAAAAAGCCATGCGATGCTAAGCGGACTATGATGGCTCTCACCAACCACATGCGCCCGCCTCGCGGCAAGAAGGTGCACAATGGGATGCATCCTGACGTCTATGTTCCTGGAGGGTGGTTGACCTTTCCCGTATTCTCGGAATTCTCCGCTGTCTGGCTCCCCTTATCCCGTGACTCGCCCCCTTCTCTGCTGTCGGAGGGAGGGCAGAAAAAAAAACACAATGGACATTCCTTTATCGCGAACCCTGAGGCCGCAAACAATTCATAGCACCGCCAACTTCCCTGCAACCTTCAGCTGTGGTGGGCGTACAAGTAGTAGTAGTAGAAAGTGGATTATTCAAATAAGAAAAAGGAAGGAAAAGGTATTTGCTAGTCCCGGCATCTGCCATCGGTATTGAAGCACCTGAGCTGGCGCAGCGGAAATAAAGGATAGCTGGCAGAATGGAGAAATGAAATGAAAGAGGTGAGAGTACAGATACAGAGGATAGGAGGGAGAGGTAATACAATCAAAAACTATTTACACAATAATAAATATGTACAGGTTGCGCCCGTGATTAGTTGATGATGCAGCAATAAAAACATGCGCACAGCGCAATGTTCACTACAGCTGGAGGGGGCGTCCAGCTTTTAATTGTCCAAGGCGTACAAGCTCGCTAACACTGTTCCTGCTGTTCAAAGGAATAAGGAGAAGTTCATCATCCGAGAACTCGGCTGGCGTTCGATTGTGCATGCTGTTGGGCTCAGGAAAGCTTCTCGTTGTTTAGCTTACTATCAAATGCAGCTCACCAGTACCCCTCAAGAAAAAAAAATCTGCATCTCAACGATACCATCCTATGGGGCAGAAACATGCAAGGTAACGAAGTCTATGGGGACACTAATGTTATCGAGTGGAATGCGATTGCAATGATTTCACAATCGTCGTGGTTTCTGTATCAATTTCTCTGTTTCTCTGCGGCAGTTTCTTTTGAAATTGTCGCTCCATCACCATATTCGGACGTGTAGCGCCGAGGTTTGCACTTATCGCACCTTTTTCTCATTCCGATTCCGATTCTTTATCTCTGTTGCTCTCCACCCGGTGGGCGTGTTCTGATGACATCAAAAGGCCACGTGACTTCTCTCGACCAATCATTCATAAAACTGCCACCTGCCACAATAACAGGTTGTGATGACGTCACAATTTCACTTGACCACTCCGGACCAATAAAAGAATTTCGTGGCACCTGACATATGCGGTGTTACTCGGTGACTACTCTATCGCTATCTCATTAGAAGGATTGAAATTGAATCAAGGGCAGGACAGCGGAGCAATTAAATAAAAAAAGTACTGTTAAGAGATAGGAATAGAGCAGAGTGGGGAAGGGAGAAAGCGCGTGTTAATCAATGCCGACAGAGAACGTGCATGTCAGTTGAGATAGAAAACACAGACTTGTATGAGCCGCAACAAGTCTGGACCCAATCTTATGGCAAAATTATTGAGCATGAATAACTGGGTGAGCGAGCCGATTTTTGACTACGCGAACAAAGTGAGGCCAGATCGCAAGGCCATGCCAATGTGACGCACACATGTGTTGACTCATGCGCTTGGGAAAACAGCGGCCTGAAACTGCACAGCTTTACTTTCGGTTCGAGATATCGCGGGTGTCTCAATTTTTATTTCCTGCAACTGTGTGCACTGTGGTGCTGCTTTGGCGCAAGCGGACTAGGTACTCCTCTCTCTACGTTCAGTTTCTGGCAAGGCTGAAGAAATCTAAACAATATAGTTATGAGCCGTGTCACTGGCTATAAACGGTGTTTTTTCTTCGCGTGTATGTGTACACGGACTATCTCCTAAAGGACATAGCACCACCCCAGTTAAACTTCCCTGCTCTCCTTCGGATGGGGACGTCTTTTAGCAGTACGAAGAGTACTTCAGGTCTTCGTCCGGCGACACGTTGCCGGTTGGGGCAGCAGTTCCAACTTCTCAAAGCAAAACTTATTTATTAAAGACGGCACTGACATAAAAAGGCAGGTGAGTAAAAGGCAGTTTAAAAAAAGGCTGTTTAAAAAAGGCTGTTAAAAACGGCCGAGCTTGAGACTCGGCGCGCTCGTCCCAAGTCGTCGTTTCCCGCAGGTTTTAAGCCCTTCGATAATTGGGCGGAGCTTGAGTAATCTAGCTCTCGCCCAATTTGGACCAATAGCAAAGCAAATGCATCGTATGTACTAGTGGGCGGAGCCCAGGGCCCGCCCCGGGCATGATCGCTCCTGGTAACAGGTGCGGGAGGGGGGGGGGGGGAGGGGGGGCATTGGCCCCGTGGGCTGTCGCGAGCCCAGTGGAATGCGCAGCTCTCACCCTAAGCGGGCGTCACGCCTCGACGTACATTCCTCGACTCCCCGTGGGCTGTCGCGAGCCCAGTGGAATGCGCAGCTCTCACCCTAAGCGGGCGTCACGCCTCGACGTACATTCCTCGATTCCCCCCCCTTCCCCGGGCATGATCGCTCCTGGTAACAGGTGCGGGGGGGGGCATCGGCCCCGTGGGCTTCCACTTAACAACCCCGATGTTCGCTCGCGCTGCAGAGCATCATGGTCGTCACGTGATTTCGGTGATACAGAAAGCGGGCGAAGCACGCGTAGCGCCTCTCCCCCTGGCGGTCACTTCCGAACTTCTGTCCGGGCACGTCGCCAGAGGAGCGCATTGAGTGAGCAACGTCTCGACTGGTACGCGTACTTTTCGCACCGCTGGCGCTCTTTCTCTCATTGTGAGCACGTGCCGTCCTGCTCGCAAATGCACAAAAGAGGGGTTGCCGCTCGTTGTGAGTCATGGCTGGAATTCCGCGACTTTCAAAGAGTGGAGAAACTTATTGTTCGGTTGAGGGCTGCCATAAAAAACGAAACAGGAATATTAGCCAGAATATTTCTCTAACACAAATGGCCAAGAGCTGTCAGTGGAATGCTAGATATTTCCTAGACGTGTTTTACATTATTGGGGGAAAAATTAATATTGGTAAATTGTAAGGTACTATAATGGAAATATTGAAAGTAATGGTCCATCCGTTCAATGTGCAGCAAATTCTTTGAAAGGTTTTCATTCACTCACATCGATCAGTTGACGATACCAAAAAAGTAAATAGAAAAAAATACAAGCCTGTAGATGAGAAACTATTGTAGTCAAATCTTCCAGTTCGCGAAAAACTGCGTTCATACGCTCATTCCTGTTAGGAATGCTTTTGTTGGAAATGTTGAGACGAGCTAACGAAACTCCTTTTCATCTTTTTTTTGTCAGTAAAGCCCTCCGCCAGTCAGGTAATACAAAAAATTAATTTGGAGACTGACATCAATAGTTGCGTTATGCAGACGCGTGTGAGACAAGATCAATAATCGCCTCATTGTTCCGACGTGTGACATGTAAAAAATTTCTAAGAATAAAAGTAGTCGAAATGTTTCTTGCACACGAGTGAGTATTTGCATGTGAGCGATGGTGCTGCACATACATTGTTTTTGGGATGCGCGTGCGCTGTGATAGGCATTAAAATAAATATATCAACCATTTATCTCAATCATAGTGATTAACCAAACTAGAACAGCTGGTAGGCGCATTTCGCGCGCGTTTTTCTTTTCCTCTTACGCATCGCGCATCGCCTTATGGGCACTTCATTTTATGTTCAAGTAAAAATTATCTTCATTATTATGCAGCGAAGAACGTAGCGAAATTCCAAATATTTGGCCAGCAGAGTTGCATGCACCGAACTGCTCAGCCACCCAGCAAAATTAAGTATTTTGTGCCAGTCCCGATTCACAAAATAGCACGTCCAGTTGGCTTGTGTTGAACGGGAAAGTAAGAGCCGGCCTACCTGCAGAAACAAAAGGCAACGTAAACAAAACGGCACAAACAAGGAAGTTGCGCGCGCATGCCGACAGCATCCAACGAATATTACTATTGGCCTAACAAATTTGTTCTGCACCAAATAATTAAATTCTCTGACATTTGCCCTTTAGGTGTAAGACGAATATCGTGGATATTTTGCGTGTGCGGCCGGCAACGAGTGACCGGACGCTTACCCTGTGGCAAAGGGTAGGGATGTGGGGTACGGTAGGCACGAGTCACGCACGATCGCTCATCCATCCATAACATATGTCTAGGGACATAAGCGGGTGTAGTAATCCGGCGTGAAGTATGTAGGAGTAGCCGGGTACAGTAAGTGGTCAACGGGTGCGGGTGTCGGGATTAAGGGTGTTTAGTTGGACCGGGGTTTTATGGTGCATAAGAGGATTTTGCGCCTCAGGTTTAGTATGGCGGCTATGCAAGTTGTGTGTAGAGCACATGGGTGCAAGGGAGTGCGTGCATCACAGGACAACACGCAAACAGCTATCGCTGAGTAAATGAAAAGAAACCAATGCAAGTAAAAGAATTTGCAATGAGCTTTGCAATAAAACGTAACTATAAGGAGGTCAAAACGAAAGTAAGAAATGCTTATTGAGAAAGCGTACTCAAACAACGGGAGAGTTGAGGCTCCGATACTGAAGTGCTGGGTTCAAAGAGGGGAGAGCCTCGAGGTGACGAAGACACGGCAGCTATCTGGAAAAGAAAAATGAATAATACATGTAGAACAGTAAAGCAAGGCGGTTGCAAACGACACATTTTATACGACGCAGAACTCGTAAATACCGCTCATACATACAATGCAAACAAAACAGAGGGAGAGTCCTATCAATAGCTAACTGACTTGGCCTAACAGACAACCAAGGTTTGCGAGCAGTTTGCTTACTTGGACTCTCAGGGCATCGATGCGCCGCCTCCCGCAGTCGATGGCCGCGAACAGGGACAGGTGAAGGCGGCAGCTCTTTGCACCACGTCGGCAGTAGCTCGGAGCTGGCACACAGGAGTCGTCGCAGCGGCGATGACGATCCGGGTCAGCAGGCCATCGCGTCGATGTCCAAGAGGCGCCGACTAGGCACTCGCGTTGGATTGACTGGAAGCAGCAGCGTAGAGACCGTCGGTGTCCACACCCGGCTGGTAGGCCCCGGGAACGAGGTGAAGCCCATGTGCCGCCGTGATGCACAACCGGTGATTAGAAAGTTATTCTGCACATGTCTTCAAGGAGGTCATTCATGGGCCACATCGTTGAGGCATGCCAGATTTCTTTTTTTTTTAGAACCCATGCTTCGCCTTTCTCTTCTGAGCACGTTCCACAAGTTTTCATGCTTTCCCTTTATTTCAACCAAACGTCCGTACTGACTCAAGACACAGTGAAGCACACAGAGCATCTCTATATACCCAAATAGAAAAACGGAAAGCCTCAGATACAAAGAGGCAAGTCAAAAACAAAGCAAACGAAGGCAGGGAAAAAAACCGAAGTACACAAAAAGAATCGAAATTATTGTAAAGAAGAAAGCAGCCTTGCACACCGCAAAAGAGCCGGACTGACGTCCACCCTGCCTGGTGAAGGGGCCCCCTTGAAAGTATGCAAAAGGTGTTAATTAGCATATACAGGTGATCGGGAATGACTGCACCGATGAGAAGGTGTGCTTTTGAACTGCACAGGCACGAATAATACCGTTTTGTAGTAATTGGGAATGAGCGATTTTGATCAAATTGTTGTGTGGTTTGTAAAGTAACGCCAAACAACTGGACATTCGACCAGATTGGTGCAATCAACAATGAAAGGCGAAACTTATGAAGTGAATGGAAACGCCTATAGCTCGTAATGATGTTGCCGAGACGTTTGCTTGAAGGAAAGTATTTGCGGATATCAAGAGTATTACCAACACAAAAGGAATGCTTGCTGTGTGATATCCGACTGACTCCAGTGTAGGTGCAATACATGCACGACTTGTGCGAATGTGGTGAAGTGGAGATAAACCCTGTAGTGTGTGGCCATACACAAGGACACCATATGCTGCTGAATTTGATGAAATAAGCCTAACATGGGTGACTGGTAGCAATACGAATAAGTAGGACGGAGACAAGCCCGAAAATAACAATTTATATTGAACGAGCGGCGAACAGACCAAGCACTAACTGTAGTAGATTCATAGCAGACTTGAGTAGATACAGCTCTTCTGTGGAAAGGAGGCACACGTGAGGCAGGAATTGAACATCCTGCGTGTTGCATGGATACCGAACAGGGCCAGACATCAGAGCTCGTACTTTCCGACGCGGCTCAGAGAACTTAAGTTGGCGTATCTGCAACGACAAGTGGAAAACATGGATGTCGGGCGTATGCTACACAGGCTTCCTACGGACACGCTGCACACTTTCCGTACTGTCGGGAGCAAAAGTGTGGCATGCCACGCCGGCTTCGATTCATTTGCACTTACCACCCTACTCCTGGTATCAAGAGAGCTAAAAAGACGGGCGGGGCAGGAAAGGACTGCCTTGCGTCGTGCATAGGCGCCGGACCGGGGCCACAGATCCGAGCTCGGACTTCCAGAGTCGGCTCCGTGCTCTCCTCATCCAAGGAAGACTCTGAGCCACGATATCTGGAAAGATAAAAGAAACCTTCGCCAAATGAAGCCATAGAAGGAAACGCCTGAACAACGTGAACAGACGGGATGGAAGAGAACACGCTCTGTGTTCTCTTCCATCCGGTCTGTGAGCGCTGTTCGGACGTTTGCATCAACATGCACCAACCAGACCGATCAAGCCTCTTCTTGCAACCATAGATGCCGTGAGTGTTTCAAAGTCGTCCGAGGGTCACACTGTACACTGGCTGCACTGCCGGGAACGAACGTGGCTTATTCCACGCGAGCTTCGACTGAACTACATCTTAGACCTTCAGCGGCGCCATGGTATTGAGCAGCCTTAGGGGGTACTGCTTTCATCTGCAGCCATGCCAGTTTTCACGTTTCGATAAGTCGCGGTCTCGCTTACCGAAAACGCAGAAAACGACGCTGCGATGCAGTGCAGTCAAAACAGCCGACAGTACAGCGTTTGTGGCCGGAGGCAGCAGCAACGCGAGCCAAGAAGGGAGTATCTTGAGCGGTACATGAATGCCGGACCGAGACCAGAGTTCTGAGCTCGCAGTTGCTGAGGCGGCTCCGTGGTGTCCTTGTGTAAGTGAGACCCTAAGCCGGCATGTCTGCAAAGAACAAAAAGGGAACCTTTGCGAAATGCAACCATAGATGGAAACGACCGAGCAGAGCGAACAGACGAGACGCAAGAGAATAACAGACATATTCTGTGTTCTCTTCCATCCCGTCTGCTAGCACTGTGCAACCATTTCCATCACCATGCACCAACCAGAGCGATCAAGCCCTCTTCATGTAGCCATGGATGTCGTCAGCATTCCGAAGTCATCAAAGGGTCGCACTGTACACTAGCTGCACTGTCGGGAACGAACGTGGCTTATTCCACGAGATCTTCCACTGAACTACATCCTGGACCGTCTTCAGCGGCGCCATGGTATTAAGCAGCCTTGGGGGGCACTGCTTTCATCTGCAGCCATGCCAGTTTCGTTTCGATAAGTCGTGGTCCTGCTTACCGAAAACGCGGGAAAGGACGCTGCGATGCAGTGCAGTCAAAGCAGCCGACAGTACAACGTTTGTGACAGGAGGCAGAGGGTGCACGAAAGGAACCTTGCACGACCCGCAACTGCCATATCAGTCCAGATGACATTGCGGGCCGAATGCACCAGTGCCGTTGGATTAAGTGCGGGAATGCTGGAATGAGCACATCTGCAAAGAAAAAAAGAACAAGGAATGACATACACGCATGCATATCGCACTTCCATGTACTCACCGTGGTGGGCTAAGTGAGCGCGACTGAAGCCGTTGCGCCGCGGGGCTGAAACAATTAAGAAAACCGAACAGACCTTGGCTGCAGCGGAAACACGATGTGCCGCAGACCGTAGGCAGCGTCCGTTCTTCGGAGTTGCTCGACGAGGCTGGCGAGAATTTCCGAGCACCGTGTACGGCCACAAGCCACATGTCTCAAAAGAATATGTGCGCCCGGGAGTTCGGCTGCACGACATAGTGGCTTGGTCGCAACGGCGTTCGGAACGAGCTTTTGTTTCGTGACACAAACGATAGCGAGCTCGCATATATAAACCCCGTTGAGGCAGCGAGCAAAGCTCTCCATACCGGGTGTGTTCACCCAAGACCGCACGCAATTCCCAAAAATAGGCTTTTTGAGGTAGAAGGGCGACCCTTTCGGCATAGTGCGTAGTGCACCAGCGGCGTAGTGCATCATAATACAGCCAAAGCGGGATAACTAGAGTGCCGGTTAAGCAGCACTGAATAGTCAACCTTCTAACTATCACTGTTAAATCCCCCAATATCTTAGAGACGTGCAGCCCACCGTAAGCAACATCCAGAACACTCCAGAATTTCGAAAACGCAGCCACCCTCGGCGCTGTGGCCTAACAAATTTTGGCTATTTCCACGAGTTACGTGCAAAGGTTGCTAAGCCCGTAGGCCTCTCGCGCACGTACTTTTGTGTGATGTAGCCAATATTAGTTGGGCCACAGGGCCGAGGGAAACCACGCCCCCAAAATTCCAAAAACTGAAATGGATAAAACTTGCGGTAGGCTACACGTCCCTCAACTATCAAGGAACCCAAAAGAAAAAGGCGGTTATTAAACTATTCAGTATTACTTAACCAGCGTGCTAGTTACCACGCCTTAGCTGTACTCCGACGCACCACGCCGCCGGCAAAGTTATGCCGGAAAAGGCGCTCTTCTAACTCAAACTGCCCACTTTCAAAAACTGCGCAAAGTCTTAGGTGAAACACCCTGCATACGAAGTTTCGTCGCTGGCTCAATACCTAAAGCTGACCTGACTAGTGTGAGCTAAACCTAGAGCTGAATGCGCGCCGCGAATCCTAGCTCGCCTCGCTTGCGTCACGAACCAGAAACCCGATGGCGACAGCCCATGAAACCTCTCCTCTACATGCTGCGTGTTGTTTGCTGGTTATTATTCAATGCTCGCGGGAACAGTGCGAGTGAAGCTTAAATTTTGACTAAAAGGTTTCACGGAAACATGTCGCCCTCGCCGCGAGGCCTTGCCTCGCACTCACCTTCGATGCCGACGGCCTGGCTCGGAGAGGCGTATTCCTCGGCAGTCGTCGGTAGTCCGTGAGTGCAACGGCATCCATGCGTCTCCGGTAGACGGTCAAAATCACAGCAACCCATTGGAAACGCGCACAGAGGCAGGTCCAGCACCACTTCCGCTTTTACGGCGAAAATAAGCTCTCGCTCCTAGCAAACACGAAGAATGACCGGCGGTCTTCGTCGGTGGCATTTTTAACCGCGAATCAGCCACTTGCGCATGCCCACTACTGTCGACTGCAGGCCTTTTCAATGGCGGTCGGCGCTGACTCACTTATCAGCGATAGAACTGTGGCGCCACTTCCATGGGCAGACGGCGCGTCGTCGCTTTTCTTGCGGCCAGACTTTTTTGTTGGTTTGTTTTCCTTCTGCCCCAGGCGCGGCTCGATGAAGTGATACCAAGACTGCTTCAGAGGCGCAAGTTTCGGCATGCATGCGCACTGTAGAGATTGGGCGACGTTTATCGTGTTTTTTTTATCCTGCGCTTAAAACAAAACGTACTAAAAGGATATGAACCATTTTCGCGTCCCTTCGTGTTAATTGAAAGAATCTAATAGGTTTCAACTTCCGTAGAATGAGCGAAGTGCCTACAAAGCCATAGAGACAGTTGTGCGTAATACATCCCAGTGCACGTTAAAGAACCCCAGGGGGTCGAAATTTCCAGAGCCCTTCACTACGGCGTTCCTCATAGCATTGGATGCTTTGGGACGTTAAACCACCATAAACCATCTATACACTCAATTTTCCTGATTTCTTCTGCTGCGGCTTTAGACTGGTCGTGCTGTTAGCTCTTGCACAAATGAGAACGTGAAGAGACAAGACTGGCGTCAGCTACTAACTGATTATAGTTGATAGTTACTGAGTTGCAGTTCATAGTTGGCGCCAGCCTGTCTCTGTGTGAAGAAATGGCGAGATGGTTTGGTTTAGGTTTATATTGGTCTAACCTCCCAGAGCGACTCGGGCTATGAGACGCCGTAGTGAAGGGCTCCGGAAATTTCGACCACTTGGGGTTCTTTAACGTGCGCTGACATCGCACAGTAAACGGGCCTCTAGAATTTCGCTTTCATCGAAATTCGACCGCTGCGGTCGGGATCGAAACCCACGCCTTTCGGGTCAGCAGCCGAGCGCCAAAGACTGCAGAGACTGCATTGTAGAAATGCGGAAGCATTAGCGTTTGCCGCTATGTCGGTGGCTCAGCCTTTCAACACCTACTTTCCCTCTCCGTTAACATCCCATCGCCACTCTTCGATCTCCGATGCTATCACTAGACGATGTGTACTTTTTGTTGCTGTACTCTGATTGGCTGTAGGCATGACGTCATAAGACGTATGGATGACGTCACAATATTTTGGCGTCACATGGCCTCGCTGATTAGTTCCATTGGCTAATCCCATTAAGTCCGTAGTATATACGCCAGGTGTCGCAGCTAAATGACACCAAGCTTTAAATAAAAGACGAGTGTTCTAGCCCAGTGAAACCACCAGTGAAACCAACTGAGGGTTGTTCAGTGTCGCATGGCCTAGTCAGAAGTATCCTTTTTTCGATCTTTAAAGTCAATTAGATGGGTCTAGATAGCCGATTTTATAGTTATTGAGGAAAGAAGTGTCAATGGAAAAGTTGCAGATCATCTCGAAAAACAGCTAGCAGCGTTGTTTCCACCAAGGTACGATTGACGTAGCTTCATTTACTGGCTTTAAAAGGAAGCCATCGCGTAAACAGCTGTTGGCTCACATCTCCGCCCCAATGTGCACACAAAGGCTCATCGGGGGGCTCTCTTCAGAAGAAAAAAGGATTTCGTTCTCTAACACATATCTTGCGAGGTTCAAGTTCCACCGTTGTCGCGTGGTGTTGTCTATTGTGCGAGTTATGGTTTAAGGCAGGTAAAAAACTACTTTACGTAAACGGTAACTTTGCACGAACGTTTGCGTCAGCTGATTTTAAGTCAAAAGTTGAAAAGTTAGCTAATTAGACATAATTATTATCTATGAATAACGAAAAATGTACTGCTATGTCACGCGACTGTAAACAAACCACACTGGATTTCACGCCGCTGGAACATTCCGTGGTTGGTTACATTCAGCTTGGTTAGATTCAGCTACGACACTTGGTGTTTATATTATATATATATATATATATATATATATATATATATATATATATATATATATATATATGTATGTGTATGTATATATACACACCTGGGATGGTTCCTTACAATCGGTTGGGCAGCCTGCCACAAAGCAGGCTTCAGACAAACGTACGAACACACTATGTCTTAATGCCCGGAATGGCCACTATTCATGCTCCCGCACTGAAACCGGAGGCCTGAACACAATGGACTAAGTAGCTCTCCCCCCCCCCCTTTCTTAACGACATTGTGCCCTTTTTTGCAATGCGCAGGTTCCCCGTGTTATTGTGCGCATGCTCACCAGTCTGGCGATCCTGCTCACCTCGGCGGTGATCGTGGTCGGCATTCACATGTACGCGCGCACAGCAGATATGACAGAAGACACACTCTCGGTTGGTGGGAACCAAGTCAACAAGTTGCGCAAGCCTGACCCGCGCATCTTCGACCTGACGCTGGGCCCGCCACCTACGGATGCACCTGCGCCTCACCAGGTGACTCGGCTGCACTATTCAAAAGTCTTGGACAGGTATTCATTTATTCGGAACGCCGTGGTCGTGGAGATAGTGTGCTGCATGATGGCTTGCGGCAAGCAGAACTTAAATGATTTTAGTCACCCTTGTTAGGGAGTGAGCTTGCAGCATGACGTATAGGTCACGCTAGACTTAACTTTGTTCTCTTTGTGTTTTTAGGCGAATACTCACCTACTGGCGAATGCTCACCCACTGGGTTTGTAGGTAACTTGGGCTGATCGAGAGCACTATTTTTTTTAACTCCTCTGATTTATGGCGCTCTCTAGATATATTTCTATTTAAGAGGAAGATTAATCTTTTTACACTTGTAGTATAGGCGAGATGATTTGATCGGTGTTGGTTGTCGGCCTTACGAGCACTGCAGTCATGAAGCCTTGAATACAGCAATCTACTCATAGCAGGAGCAACTGCGACTACATTAGGTATCAATAGACTTTTCCTAAAAACGTATGGCTAATATTAAAGTTATTTATTTCTAGGGCTCCTTGAAGATGAAAGATGCACCCAGTTCACCCGAGACGCATACCACCACCCAACCGCCAACGGAAACGCGTTCACCAACAACTGAGAGCAGCGGAGGCCATACGACCCGCACTACCAGCAAGACCAGTCTTGGGAACATGACCACTGAGAAGCCGACGCCGACACGGGTGCCCGAGCAAACCACAGCGCCTGATCGGTCACCAGGCGCGAACGAAACGGCTTCAGACAAGCAAGGCATGAAGGATCCACCCGTCCCTACTACTAACGTCAGTGATTCCCCCGTGCGTATTGCAACTAAACGAAGATAAGCGCACGCGAGTGGTGCTGACTGGTAGGATACACCCGATGGTCAAGTAGTAGTAGGGGTTGATTAAAATAATAATAAAAATAAAGGAAAAGGTTTTCGCTAACCCCGCCATCTGCCACCGATACTGAAGCACCTAAGCTTGGACAGCGGAAATAAAGGATAGCTGGCAGAATGGACAAATGAAATGAGAGAGGTGAGGGGACAGGCAGAGAAAATAGGGTGGAGAGGTAGTATACACAAAAACTATTTACGCAATAATAAATATGTACAGGTTGCGCGCGTGATTAGTTCATGATGAAGCATCGAAGGTCAAGGTAGATTACCACCTTCAAAAACTAACGCACAACTATGTTTATCATGGCTTTCATTTCCTGTTTTGAACACGTAAATCGATTGCCCGCCCTCAAGAATTATGAGTCCTTAGTTCCGTCACGTACAGCTACCCTCTGCGGAGAATGATTAGGAAACGTCCAGACGGTTGTGGGTCGCGCAGATTTCATTTTCCGTACATTTTAATATTGTGTGTAATGCAAGCCATTATTAGCTTTAGTTCTACTACACCAAACCAAGTATTTTCTAAACACCCGTGGCCACAAATATAATGAATATGTCTAGTTACATGGTGAAAAAAATCCCAACGACCCATCTCGATGTTTTATTAAATGCTGTTTCTCGTCCCCTCCTGGAAGAGTTAATTGATTTTTTGTATCTTAGCAACTGACTGGCGCGTAGTAAAGCATTTAGAAATTAGCTTTACAACCACAAAAAAACAACTATGGCTTGAAGGTTGCATTAAACAGGTAAGACTAATTATAAACGACGCGTACTAAAAAGAACCGCTCGAACCATAATGCTTGTTCAAATAGAAATAATTTCCTTCGTCAACTTTAAACATAAGCACAAAACGTATCACAAAAATTAGAGGTAGCATGCATGTATACAAACTCCATCAACATGGACGGCGAGGTGTGTTACAAACAACTAGAAAGGTTTAATTGCACCGTAATGTAGTGAGAGACCTTTTTGGGGAGTGGAATAAGCGACGGAGTTGGGAAAATTGCGAGTTTTCATCGCACCTGACATTGCAGTTGAGTTAAACCGTGTTTTTGCCCGTTGATACACAAACTGAAACGAATCCCGCCAATTTTATTTTTTGCCTAAGGTAGTCTGAAAACTCCTCCTGAAGATAGAAAATATTTCACAAAAGTAGCTTAAGCCTCATTTTGGGCTGCCAGGAACGTTTACCAGTAACTTTTTTTGTCACACTGCAGAAGGTAGTTTATTCCTTCTATTCTCTTAATTCTTCTGTCCACGTTAGGTCCGCTGTTCGTTAGATTTCGGTAGATTTTTTTCAGTTTTTAATGGTCATGTAACGCAGTGTCTAGGAGAGCCTCAAACTGAATTCTTCATTTTATCTTTTTCGGCAGTACTGTCTGCATAGTGACATGGGGCTAGTTTCTTCTGGTCTCAGCAGAGTTTTGACATATATGTGCCAAAGTGTAATACAAAAGTCCTAAAAAACGTCTTTTACTGCATAGGACACGATTAGCATTGTTCTGCGGTATAATATTGTTTCATTTTTAGCAATTTTCTCGAGCTCAACTTCTAGCACGGAGCAAGTCAAGTCTTCCTCCGTGGCTTCTAGACTTGCGCGCCGTAAGGCCGTGACAGTGCCATGTGTACCCGTTTGTCTTCCACAGAGGGCGGTATATTTTGCCTAACAAGCCTGATTCAAACCACTGATTTTAACTCGACCTAGAGCAAGTTTCAAAGCAATAACATGCGTATCAAAGACTGTAACGTATCTGAAGTCCACGCTAGGCTGAAATAAAAATCATAACGCATTTTCGCAATCTAAGCCTAAAATATATTGACTTCAGTCTCGAGGCAGACCAGTGTTTCAGTTCGGCTAGTAAAGTTTTTCGGCATTTCCGCACACCACCGGCTTTGGAGAGAATATGTCTTTCGCTCCGCAAGTACCTATCTATGCCTGTTCTTTATCCTCTATATCAATGAACCATCGGCTGTTGAAACAAGTTTGGAAAAGTCCTTCCCCATTTCGGGCTCACAGTGTTCACGCGATATGACCCCAGCCTATTAAAAGTGTTTTTAGACTTAACGCAGTATTAATGGCGGAGCGTATGCAGCGATGAACAAGGGAGAAATAAGGTTTTTTGCGCTGGAACATTAGGCTGCAGCAGCAATATTCCTCTCATATCCTGACGGTAGTGCGGAGAGATAGGAAGAGGTAATCTGAAAAAAATTGCCAGTTATTGTAGAAAAACATAGTTCTACTTTCATCTCTGAAGAATGTTCACTTACGCTAGTGTTCACTCGTAGAGTTTTCAGCAAAGCAACCGGATTACTAATGCGATCGTAACCGCTGCCGACCGTAATATTACTTTCAACAGCTTTTCCGCTCCGTCACTCCTGGAAAGCTTGCCAAAATTAACAGTTCTCGCCTGTTTACACACATCATATTCTTAACACGGAACATATCCGTGAACATATATCCTTTGGAGCGAGTTCGTTCGGCATGTTCTTAATCATAATCCGCCGGATGGTCAACAAGACTAAGTCAAGAAACACACGGATCGGCTCAAGGTTCATCCATCCGTATGCGTGCTTCTTCACTTTTGGGAAGCAGATGACAAAAGTAACACATGAACCTCGCAAAAATATTTGATGTCCACTCGGGCCATGAGCTCCGTAGCCTATATATTTGGGAAGGAAACTGTGCATCTGCCCCAGTCAGCACTAGCGCTGCTTATGTGCTCAGTACCATCCACTGCCCAGTAACTTACCATGGTAGAGAGCCACGCTAGGAGCGGATAATCAAAGCTTACTTCTCCGCATGCAGAGCAGCAACGACAAGGATGGCACAGTCTGCCCAACCGTCCACAAGTTCTTCTGCAATGTCAACGGAGCGGCGCAGTTCTTCTATGACCCGGACGAAGGATCGTGCCTATCTGCGACAGTGCAGAGGGCTCACGTGTGCAACCGCAGTCCGAACCAATTCGCCTCCATCGAGGACTGCTTGGCGGCCTGTGTCAAGGGCCGGTGGGCTCCTGAGCACCGTTGCGTTCAGAAGCCGCGGTTCGTAGCCTGCACTGCTGAAGACGCTCGCGGTGACTGGTGGTTCTACGACGGCCGCAAGTGTGTCCCATGGTCCTTTGCGGGTGGCAGATGCCCGCTGGCCTCGGCACCCGTCTTTGACACTGCGGCCGTGTGCGGCGCGCAGTGCAACGATTCGCGGACACGTCGGGAGCGGGGATGCCTGCTGCCGGTGTCACAGTTGTGCGAACCTTCGCAGCTTCGCCTTCCGTTTTTTTTTGCCGCTCCGTCGGTGACGGATAAAGGCACCGCGTTCCAGTGTCACAGGGTGGAGTGGGAATTTCTGCTTCGACACCGATGTTTATTGGGCTCCAACGCCTTCGTCAACCGGGATGAGTGCCACGAAACCTGTCGCCGTCGAACGCGACAATATTGACTGTTTTGTGGCGCTTCCTTCGGGAGTTGTCAAGATCGACATGAGCTCAGCTCCTATATCTCTCTTAGTACAACAAAGCACATTATTCTTCGACACCTTGGATTTTAAGGCTTTTCTTCGCTTCCAATGTGGTAGCGTTTCTAAGAGTGAGTACCATAAATGATGCTTTTGTTTTTACACGTTCACAATGCTACCTTACTTTAGCGCAATTCAGATCTTTTCGGATGTCCAGAACAAATAATCGCAAATTTCATCATTTCGATTCAAAACCCCATGTTTATACATTACTGCAAGGGTAAGCTGACAGTAAAAACGGCAGAAATTCTACATAACTCGATTAGGAGCCACGTTCCTTAATTACTGACAACGAATACTTAAGACGGGGCGCTTGGTTCTACAGCGTCACCTGCACAACATGTGTTGCCTGGACATACGACTCCGGGTGACGTCGCAGCGCCTAGTTAGAAAACACATCCGGCTTTGCCGCCCATATCTGCCAAGGGTGACAAAGCGTTTGTGTATACCGTCACCGTTTTCATAGGCACGCCAAAGTTATGTGCAGCAGCTGTTGGGTTTTGCTAGTGAATCATTTTATGCAGTGTGAAAAATAACTAAAGTACTAATTCTTGTTCGCTGTGCTGAAAAATTGAGTGCTTACCTCTGAGTCTTGATAAATATTGTTGTGCTTTATTTTTGAATGTTTTGCAATGTGCGCACTGTAGCAGAGCGAAAAGTTGACCATGTTTGTATTGGTATATTTTGATGGAAGGATAGTGCAAACAAGTCACGAGACACTGGAAAGCGCTCGCCGTGTGTGCCTTCAAATGTCCCGTCCTTTGTTTGCACTATTCCTCCATCAAATTGCTCGCTGCATACTAGGCATCATGACAGGCCGTGAAATGCTTGCTATTGAAACATGATCCGCAAGAAGCCTGCTTTAAAATGCATCCGAAGTCTGGTCTTGGGTTCTTCATAATAGTTTAGTTTAGTTTATGGGGGTTTAACGTCCCAAAGCGACTCAGGCTATGGGAGACGCCGTAGTGAAGGGCTCCAGAAATTTCGACCACCTGGGGTTCTTTAACGTGCACTGACGTCGCACAGCACACGGGCCTCTAGAATTTCGCCTCCATCGGAATTCGACCGCCGCGCCCGGGATCGAACCCGCGTCTTTCGGACCAGCAGCCGAGCGCCATAACCACTCAGCCACCGCGGCGGTCCAGGTTCTTCATAACGTTTAACCGCATAGCGCTAAATAATTTTAACAGAAAACACCATCAAATGGCATGAACAAAAAACTTCTGTGCAAGGCTTCTTTAGATCCAGTTCAAGCAAAAAATGCGAAAGAAGGTGCCCGGCTCTCCCTTTGCATCAGTACTCTTGGAAGCCGAGCAAGCTGTCTGTACAAAAAGATCAAAACAACAAAATTATCGACGCCGGCACTAATTCCTACGCCCGCTATGGCCTCGTTCCTAAAATTTAACGAACGGTCATTTGGCAGTCGTTAAGAAGATCAAATCGAGACTCAACCTAAGCATGAAGAGTCGCATAAGTAAAAGTGAATAGCTTTAAGACCTTTGCAAACATCATACACGTGAAGTAAAAAATTATCTCAATCAGAACCTCTGATATCATTCTTGCAAAATATCACGAGAATTTTTTAATTTTTTGAGAAGGCTGGAGATCTAGAACAGGTTGAACCGCAATAGCAGTCCCAAAATATAGGAGTACTGCTGTTGCACCATATAGTCAGAGAGATTAGTCGCTCTGCACGTGTTTCCTTTTTCCATGCAAACATCTGAAGTTCTGAACAATGGAGGAATTAAATGACGTCCTCGAATGCTGTTGAATTATTTTCATGAATCAACTGAAAGGAGCACTGCGTGTGCAAATTAACCAGTATATTTACGTCGAGCGAGAAGCCGGGAAAATATTTTTTTTCAGATGGTCAGGGAATGTGAACTTTGATATACCTATATGTCAAAGGAAACTGCGGTGTAAACTAGCAGCAGGAAAAATAAGCTTAGGAAAAAGTTGGCTCATTGAGGAGGTTGGTCAAGTGCAATCTTTAACAGAGGTAGTTGGACAAAGCCGTCAGGAAAGCGAAGATCGGACATATAGGTTGAGCAAATCTAATTATTATAATTTTAATTGTAGTATCTTAGGGACGATTTATCGAACACGCCTCCTCAAAGGAAGGCAGCCTTAATATGTCGTGTCAGTTCTCTCTGGGTGCAGTATTGTCAAACCGTTAATAATTTGTCGTCATTGTGGTCAACCGCTCACCTTGTGATGCTTCTGCACTGGCAACACCACTGATAACAGCGCAATTTCTGCGTACGTGAGACGCAGAAAAATTACTCCCGGTTCTTTGCGAAAATCGAATGTTGTGTTGTATCCAAGAACACATTTGCACCGGGCACTTCAATGATGACCACGTGACGGTTTGTGATGGTGATTTTGCCCATCCGCGGCAGGTTGTAAAATACCCGCCGTATTCCTCGCATTTTTTAAATATTTTTGCGTCCTTCCTATCTGCTATTCTTATCTACTTTTCTCGCTTTTCCTCCGAGCATAGCAGAGATCCGAAATTGCTTTATTATGTCTAGCTTGTTTTCCTTTGTTCTATGTTTCTTCAAAGTAATGCTCAAAAGGCTGGCGACAGGGACATCAGGCGTCCTGAAGAATCTGCCCCTGAAAATTCAAGCAAGTGAAGCAGACATTTAGCAGTATATTCCATTTTTGATACCCGTAGCGCCATCTAGTAGCATACCAGACACCTGTTTCCTCATACATCCGGCTGTTCCTGTGTGTTCACTTCTCAGTACCCGTGGCGCCATCTAATCAATTATGGTGGAACCCTCTTTTCTCTACGGCTGTCACGAATTGATTTTCTTGGTACTGGTGCCGTCATCTAGTTTATTATCTTGGAACCCTTTCTTTCCTAAGCTTGAAACGCTGATGTTTGGTATCAAGCCACATATATTATTGAAATGTCCGCGTAACTTGGGTGTATCTGTCCAAGTTCGTATTTGAAACTTCCGTCCCGTTAAACTTTAATGATCTGATAACGTCATTTAGTTATAAAATTTAATGAACTCTTGCTCGATGTTAAACTGTGAAACAGCATTCTTCGGAACCACCGCACCTATATTTTTATGTCTGTATTTTAAAGTTGAGACACTGGGTGGAGTTTTCGGAAATATAATAGACTGTTGCCGTGAAAGGTCTGCCTGCATTGAGCTAGCGCTGTTCTTTGATGGAGCCGCCATTATTCTCGCTTTTAAATTTTCTCTGAATTTTAACGCGAGAGCATTAAGATTTTGCGCGACAGCTTGCTTTTGCTTTATGATATAACTGCGCATGTTCTTTGACAGAATACCAACCCTATAGAAACATAAATAAGGCGAGATTTTGTAGTCAATAATTGATAGGCGGACACACTGACGGTGGCTTTTTCACATTTGAAAGACGGCTAGTGTGAAAGCGTGCAGAGTCTTTGGGCGTATTTTCAGCAATTCTTGGTCACATTGTGAAACCAGGCAACAGGTACTGTAACCATGCGACCAGCATTCTTCTTCCGGCCACCCTTCGTCATTTCCATATACCTGCTCGGTCAACTTACTTTTTTGTTCCTGGCGGCTTCGTTAACCTCGGTGACATTGCTCCAACACCTCTGTGAGGCAGGCGTGACCCTTTACTATGGCGTAAAAGCGGACGCGTAAACGACTATCATGATGCCTTGAAGTGTGCTTTCAGACCGGATGTTGTTAGCAGTAACTGCACCAAATATGCAGACCCAGGCATCCACTAACGGCTCGAAAGATAGTCTCAATACAGCCAGTTGCATTTCCAACATGACGCTCATTTTGGTTTGCACAGTTGCCGAACTTAACGAATCGCACGAAATAGATTGAATCAACTGTTTCTTTCGGCAATGACTGCAGTGGTACGGACCTGCTAGAGTGCCGGAATGACGTCCAGTTCATGATGCTCTGGACGTTCACCTTTTGCCCTCCTGTGGGTCGTAACCTAGGGACGTGTGGACTGGTCAACGAGCTAAAGTAGCGGCGCCTAATATCCTTCCGGGCGGGAGCTTATGATGCGCTTCCAACAGGTCCTGAACCTGCAGTACCTCCGCTTGGAATGTGTGCGACTGCGTGAAGTCTCGGTTGATAGACTGCTTTGAGTGCTCCAGTGAGGCATATTCTGCACGATTGCTTCTGCAGTTCAAGCCCTCCTTCCCCAATCCTCGGGAGGAAAGCAGTGCTCAACGTGCACATGTTAGGACTGTCATGTACACTGTGCAGCGGTTCCAGTTCATCATCTCCGGCCACCCACTTCTTCCAAAGCGTACAGGAGCTCATTTGCAAACCATCCCATTATTACACATACTATATTTGCGTCTTCGTTGCACGTGTCTCAAGATGCTGGATGTATTCGTGAATGCATGACAGAGAAAAGCGACGCAGATGAACTGTCCCTCTAGCTGAGGAAGCTGCTTTAATATTCAGCCTTCTAGCGGAGCTACTTTTCTTCGAAGCGTTGCTGCTATTTGGTACCGCACGCCAACGAGGCCTGTGGCTTGTTCCATGCACTTTGGAAGCAGCACCGGTGCGGACATGAGAGCGCGCATGTCTTCGAGTGGCAGGCACCCGGTCCATAGATGGCATTCATACATCGTTATAACTTGTGCTAAAAACGAGTTCGGCCCCGCCGCGGTGGCTCAGTGGTTAGGGCGCTCGACTACTGATCCGGAGTTCCCGGGTTCGAACCCGACCGCGGCGGCTGCGTTTTTATGGAGGAAAAACGCTAAGGCGCCCGTGTGCTGTGCGATGTCAGTGCACGTTAAAGATCCCCAGGTGGTCGAAATTATTCCGGAGCCCTCCACTACGGACCTATTTGTTCCTCTCTTCTTTCACTCCCTCCTTTATCCCTTCCCTTACGGCGCGGTTCATGTGTCCAACGATATATGAGACAGATACTGCGCCATTTCCTTTCCACCAAAAACCAATTATTATTATTATTATTATTGAAAGACTGAAGCAACCAGCAACGTCGGCGCATTCACTCTGCAATACATCTTTAATGTGGCGCATGGTTTGAGAACTGATCTTTTCAGGACAGCAAATTTGTGGGGCGGACCACTCCACTGGGCCAGTCTATGTGCCTTCAAGAACGGTGACGTCAGGGCTTGACTATAATGTTTGGCGATTAGAGCGAGACTTTGATTTGAGCTAGTTGGTTGTAGCATGACATGGTTTAGGCAAAAAGCGTACAGGCGCTAGAAGACGGAGACAGCACACACACACAAGGCAGGACTTGGCGATTACTTCCTTTAGCAGTTCTTTGATACACGAAAGAGCAGCGGTATTACCGATACATGAAATGGGCGCCACCGCGGTGCCTGTCCGCGGCGGTCGAATCTCAATGGAGGCGAAATTCCAGAGGTCCGTGTACTGTGTGGTGTCAGTGCACATTAAAGAACCCCAGGTGGTAGAAATTTCTGGAGCCCTTCACTACAGCGTCCTCTGTAGCCTGAGTCGCTTTGGGACCTTAAACCCCCATAAACAATACACCGATACATGAAATGCTCTTTTTTTATTTCAGATGTGAGGCTGCTGGAATCATTTGGTGAAAAATAAATCATATGTGTCATTTGCGCATGTAGCGAAAGACAACGAAAACTAATGCAAGCACGATGCCGCTAGAGGTGGACTTCCACCTCCAACCAAGCTTTCATGATTTTCAAGAGAAACCGTACTGGGCATCATTCTTACGACGAGGAAAGTTCAAAAAATGGTCAATACACTTTTGTCTAAGCACACGAGAACAGATTTTGTTTCCCTGGGTATCGGTATATCATGAAGATTGTTCATTAGAGGAGACCGCGGAAACGCTTGTCATCACTACAGATACTTCTTTGGTTTGTCGTCAGAAAAGTAAGCAAGATTCGCTAATGAAAATAAAAAAACTTGATTGCGGCTATCATGGCGGTTTGTTTCTAAACGTTTAGGTTTAGACTGATATCAGAACCTTTAGAGATTGGGCTAGTTTGTTGACATAGCCCTGCGTAGTCAGTTTGTATGCATTCATCAGCAAGAGGGGGCGGAATAACGTATAATAAATAGAAAACAAAGTTTATGGAGACTTGCACGAAGACATAATCATTCTCCCCTTATCCTCCCCTTCACGCTTGCTTATGTCACAGCGCCCGTGACGATAAGACGTAAAGTTTGCCTTTTAGAAACGCGGAAAACTACGGGGTGATGATATACTTTCCGAATACTTCGCTTATCGTCATTGCCCCAATAATTCATGCGACAGCGTGCTTCTGCTTTTTAATTCTATTGCGCATGCCCTTCGCTAGAACACCAACCCTCAAGGCGGTTATATAAGGCGCGTGAATTTCTTTTCATTCATTGATAGGTGCTCACACAGACGGCGACTTGTTGACATTTGAAAGAAATCGTGTGTGAATGCGTTCAGTGTTCTTGAGCGCATTTGGAGCCATTCTCGCGGTCGCAACGCGGAACCAAGCATCACGTATAGTGACCATGCGTCGAGCCTTCCGACACCGGCTACCAGTCGTCACTACCATGTACCTCCTCGGCCCACGGCCATTCGAGCTGGATTATAATGGAATCGAATGCCGGAACTTCGGCCGTATGCCCCGTGCAGTGATCTGCGAGAGCCGTGGAGTTGAGTTTCCCCTTACGGTGGCGATGTGAGGAAACTACTTGAAGATGAAATCGGAGTTTCTTGATGACCCGGTGGTTCTACTCGCAAACATTCACATTACTCAAGGAAAGGAGAAGGTTAACTATTTATTTACAACATAGGTAAAAAAAACGAGAAGAAACAAAGCAAGGAGAAAACTATTTACATGACTAAATCGTGGATCAGACGAATTCAGCCCCCGCTCAACCCAGAGCACTTGGTTTTAAACCCTCTGTCTCCGCCCTTAGCGGGGACAGCAACCAATAAGATAACCAACGACCCATCTCGCCAATCAGTGGTTAGGGAAAGGAAAATAAGGTCCGCCCACTGATCAGAGATTGGGGAAAAAGGTCTGATTAAAACATTTGGGAAGGAGGTTTCGAATAACTACACAAACAACACAAATGCGACTTCCGTTCCCACGCCACCCACGGCACCACAGACGCTAGAAACATGTGCCGACGAGGCGATGACTCAGGTTGTTGACAGCAACAAAGAGAAGACAGTCGTTAAGGGAAGTAGACAGTCGTTACAGGAATAGTGGGCTTCCGGTCACTCGGCTAATATCTCGTGCGCCCCCGAAACCTCGTCATTCCCCTAACTACCACATGTCGTTAGCTGTACTTGGTTCGCGTTTTTCCCGGCGGCTCATCCCCGTGACGGCGCGGCGTAAACGAGGACGTCCGTTGCACAAAGGGGCGGCAGGGATGGGACGGGCCCCTTTGTTGGGGACTTCCGACCCCGTGGGAGCAGCTTTCCTTGCGAATACAAGATCAACGAGTTCGCGGAAAGGTCAGCGAACTCCACACCTCCCAACCAAGAATGTCACGCGGACACTTGCTGTCAGTGTGACATTAAAGTCCGTCCACAAGGTTCCAAGCAGCATTGGGCACACACACATACACAGCCTCAATTCGTTCCGTGCACACAAGGTTCGGACACCAATCTGCACATTCCAGAATCCACCATGTCAGATCGGTGCGCCAAATTGGCAGAATGATTTCTAGCCACCTACATCTCGAAAAAGAAGATGTTTCCTTTTAGCTTTGTCCACAAGATTGGACCAAAATTCCAATTTATCTGGCACGGCGCCGGTTGTGAAGGCTACCGCCGCTATCGGGTATACATCGTCGTTTTCATCAAAAGCAACAAAGCTCACCAGCTCCCTGCATTCTACCAAGATTGCTGCTGCCATCGTGTCTGCGTTCTCTGCCTCTGAATTTCACAGTTGGGATAGGCCTGTCACCGGCTACTTCACATGCAGTTTTACATCGCTCTTCAGGTAGCGCTAGCTGCCTGTACGGCTGGCAGCCGGCATTCTCTTCAAAGAAAACCATGCCCTTAAGCAATCTTTTCTCCCATTTACCTTGACCAGCTTGCTCCCCCTCTTCTGGTAATGAGGTCTTATGCTTCATGTTTATACTTACAGGGATGAATGCAGTATCCGAATCTCCGAGTTCCCTACCTGCTGTGAAACTCTTTGCAGTTGTCGTTGGTAACTCCCAATCTGCTGCAGACATATTTGCAGCTTCCGGATCTGCTTGAAGCTCTACTGAAGCCTCAGGTTTGTCGCTAACAGATTCGCGTGGTGTTATGAAGTGCTCTTTCAAATCAGCTTTCTCATTTTCTTCCTGCAGCTTCACCTTTTCTGGCTGCTCCAGCAGCGCGGGCGTCTCAAGTGTTATCAACTTCCCTACACCTGGAGCTACATCTGCTGTCACTGCGCACAGTGTCAGCTCCAGCTGGCTAACCAACTCATCTTTGGCAGCTAGCTTACCATCACCTGCAAGGAGTGTGCCCGCTATCATATCCTGATTTACCTCTTCCTCGCGCGTTCCCGCCGCTTCAGAGTTAGCGCCGACCTGCTCTTGCACAATGTTCAACTCTTGTTCACGAGAAGTCCACTCCTGCGCCTCCTGGGTGAGCTCTATATATGCTCGCTCTGACAGCGCGTGCTTCACAGAAGTTTCTAACGCCTCTCTGCCTTCAGCGATCTGTTCTGGCACGGCACACAGCGTTAGATCAGCTTGTGCTCTTTGGAGAACCACACATTCCCGTTTTGTTATTTCGTTCCCTGAATCCACACAGGCTTCAGAATGTTGACCTTCGGATTCCAAGTTGCGGCATGCCAGATCGTCAACCCTATCTGGTTGACTGAGCTTATCAACAGCCATCTCCGACTGGGAGCTTGGTTTATCAGGCGCCAGTATCTCTACCTGAGCTGCTAGTTTGCACACATCTGTCCTCACCGCGGGAACATCTTGTTTTTGCTTTGAATTCGGGCAGTCAATCATCGAGTGTCCAAATTTCATGCAGGTATAACATTGAACTGCTGCGAATAAGACCTCGCTATCAACTTTCGCCCCCTGCCTTAATTTCAATTGCATCTGTGCAAGGTTTTTCTTTTCTAGTTCAATTTGGAATTTCAAATTTTTAATTTCACTCAGCTGTTCAGCCTCCTCCTGCTCAACACGTCGCATCCTGCCCTCCTGATCATACCGTACGGCAGCCATCTCCGTTTTCCGTGCTATTGTTTCTAGCACTAAACACTACACCGACATGGTGAATTCGGAGAAAGCAGAAAGGTATCCCACCTTACTGGTTGCTCTCTGCCCCGGTGATCTCGTCGTCCTCAGTGATGACGACGGGCTCCTCGATGCGGACGACTTGAGCTCTGGATCTCTCAGCAGCTCGCTGACTCCTGCCTCGTTTGACTGGCTTGACTTGGTCGCCTGGTTACTTTTCAGCAGCTCGCTGACTCGAACCCGTTCGATGTGGACGCCTGGTTCTTTTCAGCAGCTCGCTGACTCGAACCCTCGATGGCTTGTTGTTGCCCGGCTCCTTCAGCTCCTAGCTGACTTGAGCCTCCGACGTCCTCTCGAACTCGACCCGTGATCCTGAAGCTTTCGACGTCAGTCTTGCGACGCAGCTTCACGTTTTCTCCTTTAGGACAAACAGCTTGTCCACCAACTTGTTCTTCTCACCTTCCGTCCAATGCCTTGAGTAGAAAGATGTTGCGATCCTGTGTCGACTGCGCCAGTTGAGATCCTGTGTCGACTGTGCCAGTTGAGATCCTGTGTCGACTGCGCCAGTTGAGTTTCCTATGTGCTGCGCCAGTTGAGTTTCCTGTGCCGACTGTGCCAGTTGAATTTCCGCTTTCAGGTGGTGATGTGAGGAAACTACTTGAAGATGAAATCGGAGTTTCTTGATGACCCGGTGGTTCTACTCGCAAACATTCACATTACTCAAGGAAAGGAGAAGGTTAACTATTTATTTACAACATAGGTAAAAAAACGAGAAGAAACAAAGCAAGGAGAAAACTATTTACATGACTAAATCGTGGATCAGACGAATTCAGCCCCCGCTCAACCCAGAGCGCTTGGTTTTAAACCCTCTGTCTCCGCCCTTAGCGGGGACAGCAACCAATAAGATAACCAACGACCCATCTCGCCAATCAGTGGTTAGGGAAAGGAAAATAAGGTCCGCCCACTGATCAGAGATTGGGGAAAAAGGTCTGATTAAAACATTTGGGAAGGAGGTTTCGAATAACTACACAAACAACACAAATGCGACTTCTGTTCCCGCGCCACCCACGGCACCACAGACGCTAGAAACATGTGCCGACGAGGCGATGACTCAGGTTGTTGACAGCAACAAAGAGAAGACAGTCGTTAAGGGAAGTAGACAGTCGTTACAGGAATAGTGGGCTTCCGGTCACTCGGCTAATATCTCGTGCGCCCCCGAAACCTCGTCAACCCCCTAACAACCACATGTCGTTAGCTGTACTTGGTTCGCGTTTTTCCCGGCGGGTCATCCCCGTGACGGCGCGGCGTAAACGAGGACGTCCGCTGCACAAAGGGGCGGCAGGGATGAGACGGGCCCCTTTGTTGGGGACTTCCGACCCCGTGGGAGCAGCTTTCTTTGCGAACACAAGATCAACGAGTTCGCGGAAAGGTCAGCGAACTCCACACGTGGCATAGTCCAGCGCCTCCTCGCCGTTTGCGCCTTGATGCTGACGAAGTTCTCAGCCTTGCTACCAGCTGCACACCTCGACGGTGACGGTGACGCAGACATACACACGCACGCACGCACGCACGCACGCACGCATACACACGCACTGCTTTTTCGCCGAAAGAGAACTACACCGCTTACATAACTAAAGATAATCGAACCTGAAGCAGCCAGAAAGAAGCAAAGTAATGGAGAGCGCCTCAACGCCACCGCCGAGGTACAACTGACGACGGAGGCGCCCCAGCATCGAGAGCGTCGCCAACGGAGAGGCGAATGGCGCGCACCGACTACTGCTGTTTCGGACGAAGTTCTTGCTAGGAAACCCGTGCAGAATAGAGAGTGGTGGAAGCATCACTGAGGCATTCGAGAATCTTCAAACCGAGCCATCGTTTTCATTGTAAATACCGCATTTTCCCCGCTGTTTTACCATTTTCTATTTCTGTTTTGTTCGGCCCGAACTGAATGGTCACCATACGGACAGTGCGACTGGAGGTTCGTCATATGTCAACCAAGTCCGAACGAATTCTTACACAGTCGCCGAACAAAGTACGTACAGCCATTCCGTAGGACTCGCCTGTACTCCTGAAAGTGCTGTTTTTGTCGTTGTTGTTGTTGTCTCAAATACAATGGCGCATACCCATGGTGGGGGATTAGCCAGGGTTTGGCACAGATCCAAAGAGGAAAAAACTCATCCAGGTTTATCTCAAGAGTAAAATGAAGAGCTAAGCTTCGAAGCGTAAGAATGCGACTTCTTTCTCTATTGAGGTGTTTAGAACGGTGGCGAGGCAAAACGAGCAACGCTGCATGATTTGCAAGTAAATATTGAAAGCGGTGTGATTTTTACACGCTGGTTTATTTACAATTGCTGAAGCTTCTGAAGATGACACTTTGCTCCAACTACACTCTCTGCGCAGTACCTGCATTCTTTATTTGATATCTTGCCCTCTGATCTTGTTCTGTACTTGTGATTTCATAATAACCTTTTGTATTCTCCCCTTCCCTCTGAAGTCTTCCGCCCTGAGGGCAAAATAAATCAATCAACTTGCTTTGGATAAGTCGATAGTGCACACTTACAATGTTAATGAAGTGGATCTTCCTCCAAAGGGAATCGCTCATGAGCACACCGCCACATTTTCAACAGACTGCCCTACACTTCTTTTCTTCCTGAATTCCCACTGTGTCGTGATGTTAGAACTTCCGTATTTAGTTCGTACGTGGAAGGCAAAACAGACTACACTCCCAATATGCGATATGCTAAGGAGTGTAACATAATTATACTTGTATTAGCTTCCCACTTAGAGTCATTCACACATTTACCACATTATTGAATATCCGCGACCATATAGTATTAAGCTCCTTGGCTTTCTTCTTTCTCACTCTCTCTCTTGCTCCCGATAGAACGCATTAAACGGCGGTAAACTGTATCCATAGATGGTAGCCATTATTATTATGGCCTTATAAAACAAAATATCAGAAGTCGCATTTGGCCGCCGTGCGAGGCTTAGTAAAAATACATTTAGATTGGCAAAATAAACTAAAAACGTAAGTAAAAGAAGCGCTGAAGAAGAAGAAAAACACAAGACGGGTCGCCATGATTTTGCTGCTTACTTGCGTTGGGACGCTGCTGGCTGCGATTTTCGTTGGTTTGTACCACAAGCCATGGCCTTTCGTCCTGCTGGGCATCTGGCATAGGCAAGCCGAAGACGTCCCTGGACTTCGGCGTCTAACCGCCTATCATGACCCTCGTGAGGATTCACTCATTCGAACACTTTGCATGAGGCCTTTCTAGACGTCGCGGCAATAGATAGGAAAGATTCCTAGACAGTTTACCTCTAACGCCAGTAGGGCTTCTATATCAGAATCGTGTAATAACGGCAGCAACAGGAACCGTTTCTACGAAGTAAACCTTGATGTACGAGGTAGGTAAAATTAGGGGATCTCAAAGTGTTAAGTTGTTTCTTGTGTGTATAGTGCGCGCGCCCAACTGCCGCCAAATGGAGACGGACTTTCACATTTTTTTTTGTTTTCGTGCCTAGGTCATCAGTCAAAACGAAGTCACTATTTCAGTAAGGAAGGGAGAAAGCAGACCGTCAGACCTCAAGTTTTTCCTCGCTTATGACCCACTTGTGCCGCATAAGAAAAAAGACTATGTATAGAAAGGATGGGTGTTTTCAATTTTTTTTATTTCTCGATATGCACAAATGAAATTTTTAAGTATATTAAAAATAATTTTGTGACCACTCAACCAATATTCAACTGTTATATCTTCAGAAAATTGTTTTGTAGTATATGCTTTTCTTGACAATCTTGCTAAATGGCGGCAGAGTTTAGAAAATGTGGCAGAAGGCTTGCTCAACAATCATCGCATTCCTAGCAGAGTGGTAGAGGTCGAAACGTTCTTATAATCTTGATTGCGAGAGGCATACATTTTGATTTTGAATTTTTATGTTGCAGCGTTCGTTGATATATCTAGAGTTAGAAGAAAATTTGGCACAATTAACTTATAATTCAGCATTTTGAAAAAAAAAGTATTTATCTGCCCTGTGGTCCTATAAAGTAATAATAATAATAATTGGTTTTTGGGGAAAGGAAATGGCGTAGTATCTGTCTCATATATCGTTGGACACCTGAACCGCGCCGTAAGGGAAGGGATAAAGGAGGGAGTGAAAGAAAAAAGGAAGAAAGAGGTGCCGTAGTGGAGTGCTCCGGAATAACTTCGACCACCTAGGGATCTTTAACGTGCACTGACATCGCACAGCACACGGGCGTCTTAGCGTTTTTCCTTCATAAGAACGCAGCCGGCGCAAGAAAATAAACGGGGTCGACATAAATTAAACTGTTCTGAAGAAACGTCCTCTGCAAGGTGATTATATCTAGGCAGAAAACCGGTAAGGAGAAAAACGCCCGTTGTGCGAACGTTTCCCCACAGTGCACAGCCACCGCGGTTCGCGGTACAATTTCTTTTCTACTTCCCCGTCTACATCAGCAGTATTTCAGCAGTGTACTGAGCTTTGTAGGCGTTTAGAAAAGCGAGCAGCAGTGAAGCCTAATTACTCTCACCTGTTGCCAGATTCTGAATAGCGCAACTGCGCTATTACTTTGCAGCACAAGTAGCGGCACCTTTACCACCCACCTTGGACTACGTCCACGAAGCCACCGGGCGAGTCGATTTTCGCAGCTTCGAGAGCGTCACCCAAGCCCTCCGGGTGGTTCACTCTGCGAAGGAAGCCATCCCTGTCGAGTCTCTGACGATCATCGTGCCACTGCTGCTCAGCCTGGTCCTGACGGGGTGCGTGTGAGCCTTCTGACATTTCGCGTGGGGAACGCTATCCGGAGACCGTTTAATGAATTCAACGTAAAAAAATCGGTAACTTTTTTTTGAAGTGCATTACTAATTCGTACAAGCTGTACTATGTCATCACAGGTAAGATTTGAAGGAAGAAAAACAAACATAAGCTTTTGGCGCTTCCTTTCAGTAAAAAAAAAGAAGCCTATCTTGCTTGTGCTGTCGAAAGAAATATGCGTTAATTTTTAGAGCTGCTGTATATCCTTGCAAGAAGTTTACAGGTGATACACATTTGAGTGCTACACAGTCGCGGTGCCTCGGGTGGGTGCTCTCCGTGCTAGACAAATTTATGGCGGGCCCGAGAGATGGCGCTTCTGGCGCTAGGTGTGGAATCGGCGGCTTAGTTACGGAGCGAGTCCCTGCACGCACAGCTCCGCGCGGGTATAAGGTGCTGGTGGCAAGTTATACGCTAGAGAGGGTATCACTTTGTTTAAGCTGAGGTACCAATGTTGTTCACAGCTTCAGTTTTCTGCCTCGCATCAGGACTGAAGGTGGTCTCGCGGTGTGGAAGCCTTGGTTGCTGGGATTCCGTAGGCCATACGAGTATCCTCGACAGTAATAAGAAGAACCGGCCGGATGCAGGCATGTGTATGGTGGGCCACATAGCAACGAGAACGTTGGATGCAAAAGCGATGCTGAACTGGTGATGCTGAACAGCTGCCCCGAGTTTCGCAATTTAGGCATATACCTATAGCGTTGTGTATTAGTTTTCTTATAAAAATCTCATTACAAGCGTTTTGGAGAGGTTTCTCTAAACACGGTGTGGCGGCAAAATTCCCCCAAGCAGCTGGTGCTTTCAATTATTTTCTTCTTACTTACAGATCGCTTTAAATTGCAAGAAACTAGAAAGCCTCAAACCTTAATCATTTTTAATAGATACCCTTTACCCTGTTTTTTGAGCTCTGTATTACGAACGTCTTCCAGTAGAGATTTTTGCACGCACTCCATACATGAGTGCTCTATGTCCAGCTTGAATGGTCAACATTAAGAAGTTTGGGGGTCCCATGGAAAGAAGATGAACGCAAGAATGCTTCGCTTTAAAACTAAGATTACTTGCACATGTGATTCACTTCAGTGGAATTTGGTTTTCGACTTCTCCTTGCCTATATAAGAGGCATAGCAAGGATTCTTAATTGCCGTCCAGTTATATTTGAAAATTCCCTTATATAGAAACAAATCAAATGTAAGGCATAAGACATCAGAAAGTTTAGCATACCACTAAATCTTCACCATTTAAGGTGCAAGGTTTTAGTAAATTACAAGATGTAGATAAAACCCTTAGAGTGTCCGTAATTCCCACATCGCGTCTCAAAAAAGTGTGGTCGACATCGCAGGTGGTGGTGGTACAAAAGACGCCAGTCGTCATCAACCACGCCAGCGGATTCCCGCACATCCTGCAGAAGCAACTCGTCCCTGCACACACTTCAGGAATCTGATGAAGCAAAACACCGGCGCCCGGGTAAAGCTATACTTTAGGATTTCGCACAGCTAAGGCGTGCAGTCAGCACGAAGAAACATAGTGCCACAAGTGAAGTACGGCTGGAAGGGGGGTCACAATTCGCGACAAATCAATACAACAGGGACACCCACAACGAGTTTAGCAGGAGAGTTCTAACTTCTTTGGCATGGGGTAGCGGCCCTATGGTTGGCAGCCATCTTTTAAGAGAAAAATTTTGCTTCACACGTTATTAGTGAAGTGTGATATAGAACTGTGATATAGCATTTCTGGGGATAGGA
Organism: Amblyomma americanum; assembly: GCF_052857255.1. Lineage (NCBI taxonomy): Eukaryota > Metazoa > Arthropoda > Arachnida > Ixodida > Ixodidae > Amblyomma > Amblyomma americanum. Next base: position 502,058,032 of record NC_135497.1, read on the forward strand.
TTTCAATGACGTCCTTATGCTGCTGTACGCTTATGCCTTTTCATATCAGACAAGCCAGTTTAGCGTGAATAAACCGTCAGCGATAGCCCAAAACTGGTTCAGCAAGTCGACACCGCTGCTTTTGACAAGATGACAAGTTGTGAACTTGTGTGCAGTCGCTCGCTGCCGGATAAACTATTGTCTACTTCCCTACCCTACCTCCCTACGCCCAGTTACACTTTCTCATGCTCTCCCACTGACCATTCTACGTGCCTGCTGCACATGTGCAGAAACAAAAAGAAATCAGCTAAGTAGCACCCAATCATTAGCAGCAGAGCACGGAAGAGGGGCGGACTAATTTCGTTGACATTTTCTTTGCGAGGCTGCGTTCTAGATAGAAGATTCTACCGGCTACGGTATGGCTATGGCATTAGTCAATACTGCCGATTTGTTGCTCTAATTTACGACGAATAAAAGAAGAGCGACGTCTTAGCTGGTGCCGTTCAGTGTAAGCCATATGGCTGGCACTGACATGCAGGACAAATTGCGTAAACACTTTATCAGTACGAAATGACCGGCGGCGCAAACAAGGACACTAACAAGAAAGAGACACCACATGCTCACACTAACAACTGTTTATCGCGCGGAAAGGTTTCTTGTTTAAACATTCAGCTCAAGCATGTAACATCGCGTTATCGCTCCAAACCCAGCACGTGGAAAAAAAACATCAACATCAGGAAAACGAACAAGAAAATTTAACCCCTGCAGAAAAAAAAAGTAACAGATTCTGATAAAAGGAATTAAAAAACTTAAAGGAGGGGGCCATCTTTTAGAAAAAACAGCGTCACACAATCGTAGCTATAGCAGAGTCCTACATGAGAAGCAAAAGTGGTCAGACACTAAAAAACCAATAACAAATAACAATCTTAGCGAAAGCAGAGTAAACAAATAAAGCAAAAGCTGTCAGAAACCGAAAAACTGCAAACACTATAAAGATAAACTCAATAAGTTCAAGTTCAAGTTCGTCTTTATTTACATCAGGAAGATGTAGGTAGGCCCGGACAGAAAAGTGATAAAAATTCATTTGAAGGAGTCCGGGCCCCTTCTACAAGGCAAAATACAACGAAAGCAACAGAGCTTGGTTAACAATGACGAGGTAGAAAAAAAAAAGTTAAGAGGCGCTGCGAGCATATATTGTTAAAAGACAAAGAAAAGAACTTGTACGCCCAAAACATGAACACTAAAGCTTTTGTACGCTTTTTATAATATGACAAACTGATTGATAGAATCAAGTACACATATTAAAAAAAAATGCTTGCGTATGTCAGCACATTTATCAAAAGGGACTGAAAGTCACCGCTCTAAAGCGACAAGAATGTCACGTGGGCTACTTTTTTCCACAGATATTCCTCTACTCAGCAGCTTATTTAATACATGTGGAACTGCAAAGCGTAACATAGAACGTCCGTATTCTGTACGACAGAAGGGAACGCACCAGAATGACTGATTTCGATAGTTCTAGGAACGTATACTGGTGGTAGCGTATACACTTTTATATCTCAGTGCTAAATGATATTCATATAGGTCATGAGCTGGTGTAATCTGAAAGCGCGTGAAAAATTCTGTGTGCGCACGGTAATCGACGTTTGCTATGTGCCGGACTGCTTTCTTTTGGAGCATGAATATTTTATTTATGTTGGCCTGCGTTGTATTGCCCCATACTAAGAAACAGTAATTTAAATGAAGGAGGAACAGCGTGTTGTAAATTAGTATTTTTATTGACGTCGGAAGAAAATACCGAAATTTTGCTTGCATTCCTACACATTTCGTGAGGCGACATAGAACTATACTAACGTGAGCGTCCCAGACCATGCTCTTACTGAAAAATACTCCAAGTGTTTTGGCCGTATCTACAATATCTATAATAGAATTCCCAATGGGAAACTGATGCTCTGCCATGATCGCCCTATTTCTCGCTTGGAAAACAACTGCTTTTGTCTTTTTCGCGTTTAGTACCAGGGAGTTTGCTTCGCTGCAGTGTTTGAGGGCATCCAACGCGCTGTTAATGGTTGGGACTAGAAATTCGAGACTATTACCTTTAAAGAACATGCTAGTGTCATCTGCGTAAATTACATATTGAGGCTTATTACTTATATTAACAATGTCATTAATGTAAAGAATAAAAAGTAAAGGTCCCAATATACTTCCCTGTGGGACGCCGGTAAAAATTTTCTGAAGAGAGGAGAGTTCATTTACTATGTGCACACAATGAAAACGATGTTGAAGATATGATTCGATGAGGAGGAGTGGTGTGCCACGTATGCCGTAGAGTTCAAGTTTCTTTAGTAGTTTGTGGTGAATAAGGTGGTCAAAAGCCTCTGAAAAGTCAACAAAAATTCCTATGCATATCTCTTTATTTTCAATTGCTTCGAGAATTATTTCTTTTTGTGTTAGAAAAGCTGTTTCAGTGGATCTGCCTTGATCAAATCCGTATTGAGGTGTAGACAGTAACAAAGATTCTAAAAAAAAACTCCACAGACGGCCGCTAGAAAAGGAGGGCTGAAGAGTCGCACTGAACATGAAGTCACAAAAAACTATCCAGAAATGAAACTTGATTTGTACGGAGGGAGGGATATCGAAGAGTCGCTAACACAAATGCTTCCCTTCTTTTTAATCATAAAAGCCTCAATAATTTCATCTGCCACCTGATCGGGACTCCTGCCCAGAATCTGCAGGGGTTGCTCGTTTTCCTGATGTCAGTGCTTTTTTCCCACGTGCTGGGTTCGGAGCGATAATGCGATATCACATGCTTAAGCTGAATGTTTAAATATGCCACCTTTTCGCGCAATAAACAGTTGGTAGTGTGCGCATGTGGTGTCTCTTTCTAGTTAGTGTCCTTGTTTGCGCCGCCGTTTATTTCGTCACGCACCAGCTCTCCCCTCAGGCTGTTATTCGGAAGTTACTTTATTAGTAGTTCGTACTTTCTTGCACAATTTTTCAGACACGATATAGAGCATGGCAAGCCAGCATACATGAAAACGCACTCTTGAAAGCTGTTTTTTTTCACTTGGTTTATGGGGGTTGAACGTCCCAAAACGACTCAGGCTATGAGGAACGCCGTAGTGAAGGGCTCTGGAAATTTCGACCACCTGGGGATCTTTAACGTGCACTAACGTCGCACAGTACACGGGCCTCTAGAATTTCACCTCCATCGAAATTCAACCGCCGCTGCTGGAATCGAACCCTCCTCTTTCGAGTCAGCATCCGAGCGCCATAACCACTGAGCCAATGCGGCGTCTGCTAAGCTTCTTTGAGAGCAGGAGCAAAATCTTGCAGTTTTGGTGTACGATTCTCTTATGCTTCAAAAGGCGCGTAGCAAACACCCTAACTTGTATGTGTTTAGACGCTTATGCACTCTTAATTCAATAATGAAATAATGCAAAGAGGGCATTTGTTTTTGGATGTTTGTTGAAACGTGCAAGTATTACTGTCCTTTGCTCTGTGGTAATGTGGGCCACTCAGGCACAAATCGGATAAGTGATTACACCTTATAGGTTAAAAAATCAGAGAGTGCGCTGTTTCATTGATTTATTTAATAAAGTTTAATAGCCTCTGTTATCACTGGCGATAAGGAAATTTACTTTGCCGTCTTCAAAGTCTTAATTATTATGTTCGCGGCACATTTCTGCCAGTGGTTTGAATTTTTTTTTCTGCTTCGGGGAACGGTGTTTTCCTACCTAATGGTCGAACTCAGTGTTATACAGTTTTTTTATCGCTATTGCAGTGAATAAACAGAACAACTTCAACAAAGACGCATGCTGTTCACTGCCGCTCTCATGTCCAGGCGGTCCTACACTGCGAAGTTACAGACTTGGTCGGCGACGCCATTCGGTGCCGATCCCGAGCGTGCAATTCCCGGCGCTCGCGAATTTTGGGCCAGCAGAGAGCACAGGTACGTTGTGTCATCGCTTTGGTCAAAGCACTGACATGTCAGCTCCTCTAAATGCCATTTCACATTTACTGGGTCACTGTAATACCGTGTTTCATCATGTATGCAACGCGCTATAGAGTTTACTGACGAGCACAGCATGCCCATTTCATACCACGTGGCAGTGCGTGCTACCACGTAGCACCATTTCCTGCAGAACAGAGCAATACAACTTGTTTTTCGTTGTGCTGTACAGTGAGAAAGTTGGGAAAGCGAAAGAAACTACAATGCCTACAGTGTTCTAGATTTACTAAAAATCAGAAAAGTTCTCTACAACGCCTACGAATTTCGGTGATGCTACAATAGCCTCTCTGCATGAGCTGGAAGCAATCCCCTTCAATTCATTGCTTTGTCAGCGGCTGCACATACGACATATGGCACGAAAGAGAAGGCTCTCGCAGGCGCTAGTGATTCTGGTTAGCTGCTCCCCTATTAAAATCGCGCCTGATTTGCAAGCGCAAGAGCATTTGCACACACATTGGCAGGCTTATCGTGATTGCTGTAGAGGTAGGCAAGTGCCAGACATGTACCGTTCTCAAATTACAAGGTATGGTTTAGTACTTCGCTTCCCGTGATTTATGGGCATGCCTTCGGTTTCAACACAAACACCAGCAAATCGGGCAGTGGTGGTGGTAACTGTATCGGATCTGGTAACCAGGGTCCTCAAGACTGGTAACCATGCTGTGGAAGCCGGTCAGCCGGGTGGCTGATATAAGAGCGCAAGCGCCCAATAAACGCACTGTTACTCTGCACCTCGAGCTCAGCGGTCGTCTGCGTCGCATGCTATCTTGAACGACACATGGTGTCAGAAGTTCTTATCACGCCCATTCCCCGCTTCAACTGAGCCAGCGCAATGGAAGTACTACCGCCCCCTAATCGCCAACTGCTCTCCGAAGCGCCGGCGGAAAAGTGGAAGCAATTCAGGCAGAGGATGGATTTGTACTTCAAGGCAACTTCGCATGTGAACGGTTTCGCGATTTTAATAATAATAATAATAATAATAATAATAATAATAATAATAATAATAATAATAATAATAATAATAATAATAATAATAATATTAATAATAATGGTTTTATTTGCGCCTTATGAATACATGGCGCGGGAGACCCGCAGTAAAAGCTGTCACAAGCGACAGCTTGACAAAGCCGGAGGCCCCCCTATACACTTGACAGCATCATAGGCGCAATGAAACGGCATGTCTCATCCAAAAACAAAATAGAACAAAACACGAAAACATCTGCAATTACAATCACTCACAAGAACTACATAAAATTATACAGAAAATGTGGTAGAATGAAGTTAGAAAGCACTTACAAAAGCAATGAAACATTCATGTGCGATGGCAATGAGTTTAGCGAAAGTAACAGATAAATTAAGCACATTTTGCTTCAAATAAAATTCAGAACAAAGTGAATACAGACAAGCGGTACAGTCAGGGTAAACAACAACGTGACAGAGTAAACAGGAAGGGCAAGCGAAGTGTCCTAGTACATGTTGAAATACCGGCGGAGTGTTTTGAACGTCACCTTTTCAAGTTGGATATGTTTATGATTTAAATCATTTAGTAACCGGGGTAGTTTATTCTGTATTGTTTGTAGGCCGTATGTTGTGCGAAACGTCCTTACTTTCCAGAGCTCCGTGTGACGTGTCTGGCGTGTAGTAGTGTTTGGTTGTAACCTGGCTAGACGATGTAGAAATGAACTGTTGCTAGCGTTTTCATTCTTAATTGCCTTGCAAAGGATATAATCAAACAGTTTGGTAACAGGAATTATGTTGTATTTGGGAAATAGATGATACGTATGTGAATAAAACGGCAGATTTTCTATTACTCTTACAAACCTTTTCTGCAACTTGTGAAGCTTCTGCAAATTTCCGTAAGTTGTCGTACACCAAACTAAGTGACAATAATTGAGTCGGGAGGAGAATAAGGTATTATAAAGTAACAGTAAGATTTTTGGTGGTAGTAAATTGCGATTGCGGTATACTAGCCCAATTACTTGTGCTAGCTTAATTAGCATGCTGTCCACGTGGACATCCCATGACATATTCTGCTGAAAGATAACACCTAATGTCTTAATGTCGACGTAATAGTGGAAACGGACCATCGACCACTGATAGCCATTGCCCAGAAGAACCTGTCAGACATGCCTCCTCGCCTGCAGCGTTTCTTTATGTGCCTCATGCCGTTCAACATTTCTCTGCTGTACGTCCTAGGGAGAGACCTTGCTCTGGCCGATGCTCTCTCAAGAATCCGATGCGACAGCGATGAGCCACCTGAAAGCGAACTAGAAAATGTGGCCACCCATGCAACGGCCGGCCTCTCCACTCTCGTCAGCGACACAACAGCCAAGCGGATGGCAAAAGAAACGAGTGAAGACGACGAGCTAAGGCGAGTCACTGAAGCCCTACAAGATGGACATAGCGTTATAGGTCAGCTAGCTCCCTTCGAAGCTCAGCTATCAAGTGTGGAAGGCGTACTGTTGCGTGGATATAGAGTTGTCATTCCGAAGTCCCTAGAAAAGAAATGTTGCAGCGCCTACACGAGGGCCACTTGGGCGTCGGAAAATGCAAAGCAATGGCCAGAGTATTGATGTATTGGCCTGGTATGGCAGCAGAAATAACTGAGAAAGTTTCCAGGTGCCAAACCTGCCACCGTTTCGCTTACAAGCAACCAAGTGAACCCCTAATGCAAAGGCATTGTCCCGCATTACCGTCGGCTAGGGTAGGCGCGGACTTGTTCGAGCATTACGGAACTACCTTGCAGTCTACGATGCCTATTCCAATTACCCTGAAGTAGAGCCGCTTTCTCACACTACTAGCCACTGTGTAATAGAGGAGCTGGCCATGATATTTGCACGTCACGGCATCCCGCTTGAAGTATGCTCGGACGGCGGACCACAACTTTCATCGCAGCCATTTCATGCTTTCGCAGAACAGTTTGAATTTGCCCATGTTGTTTCTAGTCCCGGTTTTCCACGCTCAAACGGTTTGGCAGAGAGAGGGATGAACTTGGTGAAATGTTTCCTCAAGAAGGCGCTATATTTGAATGAATACTTTTGGATCGCCTTCTTAATTACAGGACAGCACCACTCGAGGCCGGACAAGCCCCGTGCGAGCTACTCATGGGCAGGAGGTTAAGAGCGAGGCTGCCTGACTTCGCAGACCGTAGGGCACCAGAGGTCAAAAAGCACACCCAAGCCCACCCTCAGAGACGTCCACTAGAAGCACTCGGCGAGCATGACACCGTTAGGCTGCTCGACAAGGGAGGGTGGACCACAAAGGCCCTCGCAGAAAACGCCGTCGCCCCTCGCTCATACATGGTCCGTAAAAAAGACGTGAATCAGCTTCGTCGCAACCGTCAACATCTGCTGCGAACAAACGAAGAGTTCGACCCCTCACTGGAAACCATTCCTGACTGTACGGAAGACAGTGCTAGCGACTGTGCTTCTCTTCCAGGCTTGCGGCACCACAGGAGTCCCTGGGCAAGTCGAGCCCCACGTGTGACGATCAAGCCACGGCTGCCCACACGCCTCAAGAGCATCCTGAGCCAGGGCAACATAGTCCTCTGGAAACCATGAATTCCGAGCCGGACGACGCTGAGCTTCGCCGGAGCACCCGGTTAAGGAAAAAGCCCACCCGCCTCGTGTATCAAAAGGACTTTCATCAAATTGCTTGAATCGATCTGCTGTTGTATTGTGCTAGTTTTTTTCTGTTTTTAGAGGGAGAAAGATGTATCGGATCTGGGAACCAGGGCCTTCAAGACTGGCAACCATGCTGTGCAAGCCGGCCAGCCGGGTGGCTGATATAAGAGCGCAAGCGCCCAATAAACGCACTGTTAATCTGCACCTCGAGCTCAGCGGTTGTCTGCGTCGCATGCTATCTTGAACGACACAGCAATGACTTTTATTTTCAAAAGGAATGGTGTGGCGTAGGGTACTGGAATGCTAAGACATTGCTATAGGCTGACAGACACATACACAGGAGATAGCCCTGGACCACAGATGTATGGAGCTCGCACTTTTCTTCCTTAGACAATAGCATCAAATGCGAAACACAGGGGTCTTTTTTATCTGAATGAAGAGGCTTTTACAAATATGATGATTCTGGGTCATTGAGGAAGCGCACGTACTAGGATTGTACAGGCAGCACTTGCTCAATGAGTGGTCGTTAAATTGTGACATATGATGCGCCTGGAGACCTAGAATCTTTAAAACCTCTGACACACTCTACGGCCGCTTCTAAGTCAACCGAGTTGTACTGGGTTCTTGCAGGGCGTGGTGCTTGGCTTCACAGCGCGAAGCGGACTACCAGGAGCCACGTCGTGTCGCAGGCGCGCACCAATCTTATCTATAAATTGCTACCCATTATAACACTTTATGGCTCTCTCCTTTAACTTCCGTTCCGGGGAAAGTGCTGCAGGCTAGGGTATTTTGCATCAAACTAACCTCTCTGTCTTAGGTGTCGTAAACCTTTTTCTGATCACAGTAAAATTGGGTGTGTGAAAAGCTGAACATTGAACTTCATGGCTACTTATGTTGAATAGCCGGCGACTCGAAGGAGTTGGATCAGGTTGAACGCTTCGATGTGTATGTAAACACCTGTGTAAACTGTGAATTTATAGCTTCTTCTTAGCCTGGGCTACAGGCAGCACTGATGCATGTGCTTCAGCCAGTTTTCAGTTTTTTTATGTCGCAACCTGCGGCCCTTATTGTGCCCCAGAGCGAATGTCGTATATAACATTTCTGAAACGAGTGAGCTTGATAACACAGCTTCCACCATACTTTTGTAGGCAATTTTTACCTTCCGTAAACGTCATTTTACCACTACTTTTCTTGCATCATCTCAACATGTATAGAATAGCAAATATGGGATTCCCTGACGTTTCTGGTACTCATCTGCAACCGTTCTAGCATATCTACGAAATTTTTTGTATGTCTATGTATAAATAGCAGCGGGTATATTTCTTGAAAAGCTTATTAGTTGGCTTCAGGACACACTCAGTTTGGGCGGAAGAAAAAAGCATCTGCATAAACAACAAATGGCGAATGGTGCCTGAAAAGATTAAGAGTTTGCGCTGAATACTTTCTTTGCTTTCGTCACTCTTTCGTATCTGTTATTTTCGCTGCAGGCACTGACGATTCGGCATCAGTACCGGTGCTCCGACAATGAAGTCCCTTGACGGGTTTTCTGACAGCCAGCGAGGAACAGCTCTTTCCTTGTACGTCTTGGATATTATGAAAAGGCTCCTGCGCAACGAAGCCTGAACAAAAGAAAACTATGCACCATATCAGCTGTGTGCTCAGTAGTTTAGAACTAACTGGTTAGCAGCACCTGATGATACGTTGTAGGCAGCAATGTTCAGTTCACAGCCTAGGTTATAAGTTGGCAAATGAAGTTATGTGCAGAACGTGGTTCTAGCTAGCAACCCATCAAAACATAACCTTTCGTAATAATGAAGGCGTCCTAAAGAAGAATCCTACGGAGCCCAAAACCATATAACGCTAGACGAGAGAGAGTTGCTATGCGAGCGCAAAAGCAGATACCGCGCGAACTGCCACTTGCTAAGGGCAATCACTGAGGTGACCAACGCCGACGCGGGGCGGCCCCATGGCAAGACCTTGAAACTTTCTCTTTTTGGATTGGCTTGGTGTCCCGCTAAGGCGCTAGACTTGAAAACAATCAATCAAGGTTTCTGCCGTAGCAAAGCTCGCGCCGCTTAGTCGCAACAGCGAAAAGACGGAAAGACACAGAGGGTTCAAAAAATGCCGACTATATGAACGGTTTACGATATGTAGGACCTCCTAATAAAACACTTTTGTGAACTACTTGAAGGTAGAATCAGGCAATGAAACTTTGGGACTGCATATTAAAACGAGTAACACGATCAAATACTTTGATGTTCACAAATCCAAATTTTTGGCCATTTTTCGCTATTTGAAAGCCGCATCTCCTGTTTAAAGAATTAAGCTACCAAGAGGTCTGGGAGAAGAAGTAGATCGAGAAACAATAAACTAACAACCGATTTTATTGGAATGCGGTCCGCTGCATGGTTCTTCCCTTGGAGGAAGTAACCGCTTAATGATTTCAGTCGTTTGCACAATGTTACATTCCCTGTTTCCCTACTTCGTCTCATTAGTCGGCCATTCTTCCTTTCCAAGTTGCTCTTGTTCAATGCAGTGCAAACTGGCTCAAAAGTCTTCAGGCCAAACAGCTTCCATGCGAGCATCATATTAAGGTCCAGAAAATTTTGATGAGGACGATGGTTTTTTTTTTTAACTAATAGGTATTTAGATCCTACTGGACTGCATATGGGTACCACGAAACCGGTGAAAATGAAGCCATTAGCCTGAGGTCTTTTGACCGAACATCTACCCATTTCCTTACTTTTCCATATACCTCCCTAACATATGGCGTCTGCAACTCTCAATGAGCGTCAGCAGCGACACAGATCAACCGTTGAACGTGGGTGGAAGATTGAAACGATGGCTTCAGGACGCCGTTTGGCCAGACCTCCTGGGCTATAACCCGACCATTTGCGGAGGGGTGCTCGAAGACTTCAGCGCCGCCGAATACCACGGCGGCACCTTGCGTACGGAGGAGCTGGCACCGCGTCCTCAGACGTCTTCCTACGGCGGCTGCACCAGAGATGACGTCAACAGAGCCGACGATGCGAATCGTGCGAGCACTGAGGCCTTTGAGACCCCCCTCCTGGACGATATATACTGCCGAAGAAGCGATGCCAGTGAGGACGGCACGGATGAGACCGAAGTCGTAGAGGGCAACTGGGCTGACTTGGATGAATCGCGGCCTCAGCGCCTGGAGTGGCAGCCTTCCCATCACCACCAGCGCGACGAGAGAAGACGCTCCGGGTTAGCAGACTGGGGTAAACAACTTTTGTTCGTTAGCTGATTTAATTTTAGCTAGATGATCTTCTAGCATCAGGAAAACGTTACGCTGTTGTACTTGGGCAAATAATTTAGAAGTGTGCAGGTAATTAAACACAAAGGAAATCAAACGAATCTTCATGTTCTGCCGCACTCTATGCCTGGTGTTGTTGCTTCCCTGATCCCCTCAGTCCAACTTCCTTAGCTCACTGAAACAGTTCAACAACATACCTTGTAATACATGCAAACTTTGTACATCCTGAATGAAATGTTCTATAAGCGGATAATGCTATTTGATGCCAAAGAGGTAGTTAAATAAAATGCGACTTTTTACGTCGTCATCTTTGTGAGGGACTTTCTTGGTGCTGAAGAACGACACCTTTTTGGTGTGGCCTTTGGTTATGCGTATTAACAAAAGTTTCTTCACTGGAGACTAGTGTTAATCGTGCACGTTGTTAGCCAAAAATAGGTCACATATGATTTCGAATGTTCCCTGCTGAGATTCTACCATTTTCAGTCAGTTTAACGAGGCATCCTTATGGGCTTTAGGGTTACGGGGGAGGGCGGGGGGAGTAGTGTGCCAGGATTTGCCAGCTGAGACAATGCGATCGGGATGAGTTTAAGAGCGATCGCAGTTGTGACAGTTTGAGACAGTTTTAACGCTATAACGTTAAGGTTCCCGCTCTGCAGAAAATCTGGCGTCGCCCTCGGTACCCTCGTCGGTACCCTCGTGTGAGGAGAAAATCCCCGCATAAGCAACCTAGGGGGCACCCTAGATCACGTGACGTTATGCAGCCATCACAACCTGACCTTAAGATTGTGAGCAAACTCCCCACTGTGGCAGGTGGCAGTTATTGGAGATTGCTCGGGAAGGCCAACCCGGGCCGCACAACCCTACCGGTGGCAGCACCTGCCATCCCGGGGCACTAGCGCATTGCTTAACCGCTATACCACTGCGCCAGGAGGAGTACGAGGACTCCCAGCGATCTATGAATGTAAATTAGAGAACGACCAATTGCGCATATATGAGTATTAACCCATTAACGATATCGCGTCATGCCCAAACGGCAGTTTCAGAGCGCTAGCGCTGAACCTCTCACTCACTGATTTCTCCGACCTTTGCTCGAAGTTGAACAAACCTCAACGACTTGTGCTGGCGCACCTGTATCACATTTATCCTAAACAAGATAAAACGTCCAATTATTTTCCCAATTATAAGAAGACACAACCTATCGCGGACGTTGAGCGAGGGGCTCCGGAATAAGTTAAATCACATGGGTTTTCTTGACGCGCACTGACATCGCACATCACGCAGACACATTTTCCATTTCTCCTCCTGTCTACAGATGCGGCCGCTGCGGCCATAATTACACCAAGGCTCTCAGGCTCAGTAACCGTGGGCGATAATCATTCAGTTCGGCCAGTAAAGTTCGCCGCGGTTATTGAAGATGTTCGCCTGAGTTTGCCGATAACGGGTGCTAAAAGCATTTCGTCCTTAACTGAATCATCTTCAAATATTACGAAAGGCATTGGTTTCGAGACTCTAGAGTTGAGCATCTGTCGGATTAAAATGTGACTTCATGCGCGCTGGCCCACTGAAGGAAGTTTTTCGTCTATTTTGCTTTGCCCATTTAACAATTTAAAATATTAATTTGTATCATTACGCATCAGTTTTTGTTTTATTATCCAAGTGAATAGTAACGAGTAATAGCTCTGTAACTGAAATCTACTCCAACGTTGGCTGTCAACAATGTGTAACTGTTTTGTGAACTCAGGGTGTTCCCGATACACTCTCGCAGAGTTGTCGCATGTGAACAACAGCGGTCTCTCGGAGGACACTGCCTACTTGGCTTTGCCTGAGAACAAGTGCCCATCGGAAGAGGTTCTCGGTGCCTGTTCATTCGACCAGCACCAACAAAACGCTTGGTGCGCCGCGGCAGCTGCTGTCGCCCCGTGCTTCGTATCGCCGGTAGAGCCGCTTCGGGCACCCCGTCATTCGCAGGACGTGTTCAAGCAGCTGCTGAAGGCCTGCAGGCAGCCGGAGGCTGTCGCCTTCTCCGAGATCCTGCAGGAACTGTGAGTTGGTTAAGAGGGCAAAGGGCTTGAAGAAGTTCGGGCAGTCGCCCTTTTTTGAGACAGCTAAGAGTGCACACACAGAGACACAAAGTCGACACAACCGGGAATGAGTAGCGATTGTACAAACCAGACACATCCGTATGGGTACAGATGCATAATAAACCGAAAGAAACAATATTTAAAGCTAAGTGATAACATCAGTTTCATTAAGCGCATGCGCAAGATGTACCAGGGCTGAAGGATCAAGTGTGAAAATCGCAGCGCGTGTTGCGGCCAGGAAAGACCCCAAAGACACAAGATTGTTTGAGGCTGCTCGTATAGAACCTAGCTTACTTTCCAGTAGTAATAACTACAGCGGAGGTGGTCCCTGCTTTTTTGTTTGCGATACATGCTTCTCAAACTGTCTGTCGAGTGATCATCCATACAGTGGCCGCAGCAAGAAGGGTTGCTGTTCTATCTTTAAGAGCATGAAATGCTTTTAGCTATGCCTTGCTGCCATCCTCCCTTCCACTTTCCGTTGAAAGTTTGTCCCTAATATGTCGTCATAATCTCTTGTGAAGAATGCATTGAAAACTATACGCTATAGTAAAACGCATTAGATTCAGTCAGGTCCCTCATGTTGGAAATGTCGAAAGTCTAAACTCAAAACAAAAACTAGTTCAGCAATGTAAAAAAATGTTTCTGATGATCGCATTCGTCTGCTCTTTCTAACGATACTTTCAAAAGCAACCAAGTTTTTGAGGTACTTTTTCTTTGTTAGGTTTGGCATTAGTTTTCGCGCTCTAGTGAAACGTCGTGTGCTGTAGCGAAACTTAGTGTGCTGTGGCACAACAAAGCAATGACTTATGCCCGCAACTGAACCGTTTGAGACTACGATAGAAACAGAAACGTATTTCGGACGTTAACTTGGCCATAATCGCTTAAACCACTTTCTTTATTATGGGTGGTTCTTGCATGTAAACATGTGGCGGAGCAAAAGGTTTTCATTCTTTATATTTCAGACACCGCAAACATTTACATTAATGGGACCCTAAAAAGGGAACTAATCCACGCTGGATTGATAACTTTGGGGTTTGCTGATAAGTCATGTTACAACTCATAATCTTTGTAAACCAAAAAATTGAGTAAAAATGAGGTGCACGTGGGGCTGCTACCTGAATGTTTGAGCAGCGGCGACGAGTGACGTATTCGTGAACTTTTTGAGAACAACACTATTTCGCCGTCTCGATGGGGAATTACCGTCGAAATACGATAGAAGCAGCGCGGTGAGCTTAACCGGCCGTACGAAGAGTCTCGTAATCAAAACAACACAAAAAGATGACGGAGAGAAAGGTTAATCGCAAACACGAGCGCTGAGTCTTTCGCTTCATATTCTGTGCACTCGGACAGCGAGTAGCCGTTTACGCAGCAAGTTCAGAACCACTCCCTCTCAACACATTCGCGCTGTGTGTGCTAGACACGCGGCCTGCGAAGCGGTTTGATTCCCCCTTCATCCGCCGAACTGGCTACTTTGCATAGGCTGCTGGCGTTATGAAATTCCAGAGTTTGTTTATTTTTTTACCTTTAGTACGTGCTCATGCTTTTACGGGCATGCCATATGCACATCAACCGCGTGTGAAGCGCTACACAAGTGTGTGGACTTCCACGTTTTCTGCGCAGTGGAAAAGCGGATATGCTTTTAGATGTGCTGAAAAATACGCGAGAAGCACCATATGCATGCACCATCACCTCTTATTTGGCTCATTAAAGAAAAAAGTTTTCCAGTGCTGGTTATCATGTAGTACGCAGTACTGTGAGACGCCGGCACGCAAGTCAGGATTTTCCGCGTGAGAAACGTTGAACCAGCTGACGCGTGTTCGTCATGATTGTGCGTTAATCCCCTTCCGACCGCTACAGCCAGCAGGCGGCAGACTGCAGTTGGGCGCTGCGTACCGTGGTTTGTTTTCGCTTACAACTGACAGGAACCAATTCACAGACGTAAAAGTCACAACTTCCACAGCAAGTGAATCACAAGCGTTCTCTGCAATCATACTGCATAGTTATTCAACAAGCATGCAACCATCGACAGTACTGTGCGCTGCTTGATGGGAAATACGCGTGCAATGTTTCACTCAGAAGTGATGTTGAATAAAATACGTTAGAGCACGGCTGCTGCTCGCATGTTATTGAGTATCCCTCGAAGATTTCGTGTGCACTTCACGACCGCGAACAATGCACCCAAGACCACATGCTCGCGTTATTCTCGCCGATGTACACATGCATCAGCACGATCAGCAGTTTGTTCTGCAGTCTCCGGCTGCTCGCGGTAACTTCATGTAATTTTCATTCGCAGCAACGCAGCCTATTTCTACCGTATGCGCACGTCGCATCGTGACGCAGACGCACGTGATGCAGCGAAGAGCCCCATCGAAATAGTTCGGGGAGGGGGGGGGGGCGAAGGTGGCCTGCAATCCCACTTTGCCGCAGATGAATTTTTGAGTTTTCGATTTCCGGCCGCGTTTCCGGTCTTTAGAGGACGGCATAAAAATAACTTCTTGGCAGTTTCTTTTTGGAGGTGCTTCGAACGTAGGTGTTTCGGAATTTTCATTTGCTGTTTTCTCAGCAACGCAGACACCTTTCGCGATAGAAAAGTCATCGGTAGCGTTCCCGGGGAATTATCTATCCTCTTGCATAGTTTGAGTTTTT
Source organism: Amblyomma americanum (assembly GCF_052857255.1). NCBI lineage: Eukaryota > Metazoa > Arthropoda > Arachnida > Ixodida > Ixodidae > Amblyomma > Amblyomma americanum. The sequence goes on from NC_135497.1 coordinate 502,073,647, forward strand.
CAGTTAGCGTCCCTCTCAGCTTGATATATCATAAGCTGAAAGCGTGGCATAGTTCATGCGCATACTGCTGCCGCCAAATGATAGGAGCCAGCGAAACTCGCGCTTGAAGAGTGGTGGCGGAAATTCAAGAAACCCTTGATTGGACTACGTTTTATTCTCAGTGAAGTTAGGGCACGACTAGCGTCATAGCCACCAATGTTCAACAACTATTTATCTGACCACCAGCTACAAATTAAACTGCTTACAGATGGCAAATTGGGTGAATTGGAAAAATTATTTTGGCAGCGCAGCGACAGCAAAACAAAAGCACAAATTGTGTTCATGATTACATCACTTTTCTCGTCTAACCGTTTTGGTGTCGTTATGAAATGAAGCTACTTTGAAGAATAAATAACCAGCTAAATCAGCCCCTCACCATTTGAGCGGCACGAGTAGAGAAACACTCCATGCCTGCTGATTGCGCGCCTAGGTTAACAATCCTGACAACCATCAATGTGGACCCAAATTTCCTCAGACGAGCTGAAGTAGGTTAACAACTGCTCCTGAGTAACTAGAAAGTTTGCGAGTGCTCCTACACGAGATAGCACTTCATGCTTTAGCTGGGTGATGAGGTGGAGCAAATTCTTTATACAGATAGGCCGGGTTTCAAGGAAGATAAAAGTTTCTCGTGATAATGTATGTCTGACGCTTCCCTGATGCCAGCATTCCTTGTGAACTTAAGGGATTCTACAGAAAAGCTTTGGCTTACTGCATATAGACTGAGCCAGAAATGAGCAGTATTAAGCGGGGTTCCTTGTGCGGGGAAGTTACTTGTTCGAGAGCCCAAGGTGTCGGCTCAGCTCTGAATAAGTCTTCATCGAATTGTAGAAAATCAAAAATCGGACGATCACTCGCGATCGTTAACTTATTGCATAATTATGCCGCTGCACACGATGCCAGTTTTGTGTATTAACTCACAACCGGCAGCACCAGAATAGGAAGGAAAAGCAGTTGACATTAGCGAACCTCCACCCGAATTCTTAATAAACTCCATATTCTTCGCGCTTAGTAACTGCCCTTGATGACAGAAAACCTTGGCTTTCGCACACAAGGCCACCGAGACGGGTGATGTCACGGGTACGAGCAAGTGCCGGAGAAATCTAACGGCCGGGCTGCTTTAATCATTCGATCTCTAATTGGCTGAATCCAGCTCTGGCTTCCTCTATTGCCACCTGAATGATATCTTGAGTATATTGGCTTCGTACCTTTGGCAGGTCATGGCGCTAGCTTCCGCGAAAGTTTGCTCTGTATGAAGGACGAAGATATATGCCTTGGTGCCACTGTGCAGCGGTGTTGAGACCTGCGTGAAGCTCCACGAGAGCGAGCAGGCTGACATCTTCCGTGTGTCCGGTGTCCGCTGTGCACCGATGGTGCTCAAGGTCTTCGACTGTAGCTACATCGCGCGCCACGTGCGTTGCCTCTGCAACGAGATAAACACCAGCTGGTGAGTCTATAGGGCTGCCCGACCGAAATGTGCCCCTTTTTGTGCCAGCTAGGATTACAATACAAGCTTCAACAAGGGGTCAGAGGAAAACAGCCCGCTGACCTGTGCTGTGGCAAGACGAGGGGTCTTCGCCAACGGCAAGTCGTCCAGTCGAAACGTTGTTCAGTCTACTCTTTTGTCGCCGTGTGCTGACCTTTTTGTGTTCTCAAGAATCTACTCTTCCCTGCTATTTTCCCCGTGGGATAAACCTAACCGGCCGAATAAAGTAATTTCAGAAAGTGGTCGATGTCTTGCACGCATAATTTCTCTTATGTTGGTCACCGAAGTTGACCTCTTCGATTCCGACAAATAGAGGTGCAGCTTAGCGCCTTACGGCAGTGTCACTTTCCTTTAGAATGCCTCAAGCGGATTCAGAATTTTTCAAAATCAAAGGGGGATCCAGAATTTATTCAAAATATGCGGAGTTCAAATTTATATCACGCTCAATCCACATGAAAGAGCGTGCACTGAACGAGGACTACCGCGCTCTACGTCACCAACTTGTTAAGTTGTCCAGAAACTGCCGAGAGCTTGAGAGCTTTCATAAAAGGAGCACTAAATAAGACACCGTGAAGATTCTCTTAGCGGCTGTCACATCGGTTAAAGCTCTGTCAGAGGCTTCACATTTTAGCGCCGGTGATGCACTTGCCACTGCATTTAGTAGGAAAAGGCAGGAAAAAATAATGAAGCTCAAGGAGCAAAACATGTCGAATCCCACTGTCGGTGTGAAAAAAATTGAAGGTCCACTTATGTTTTCTCATCTTTCGAGTACCGTTGCCTTCTCTGTTACTTAATATTGTAATAATCATTGATATTACTTATTTAATTACGTAATTGCTCGATCAAATAAATAATACTGTACAATTAACAATTACTTGGTTAAAATTTTAAAAATAGGAATAACTCAATTTATCGATCAATGTAATACATATTTATTGCATACCTTCAATTATTAATTACTTCTAATATTATACGATTACTTGATTATTATTTTATTGTTTTCTCAATTCTCTAGTGATTACTTCTAATCCACCAATATCATGAATTACTCGGATTATTTAACTAAATTATATGAATTCTTATTTAAATGGTTTTTAGTTAGTAATTCTACCACTTATACCTTCCATGAAATTCTTATTAATCCTTACAAATCATAATTGCACTCTTACCGGATGATCGACATTTCATGAAGACACGCTGTGTCCACAGCCCGTGGTGACAAATTCTGCACACGCCACTCATGAGGCAAGAAATACTTTCGCATTAATACTTCGTTAGTCGTGATAAAGCTGCGCATTCGAGGCAGTCATGCGAAGGAGGACGCAGCTATCAATGTATTTCACGTTCCGTTTAGGTGCGTATTTCGCGGTCTTCCTGAAATAATGACAACACTCCTGCATGTCAGTCTCAAAGTGCTAGCAGAGCCTTAAGGGCGGCGGCACTCACCGGACTGGTAAGGCCAGTGGTGTATTGGCCCTTTTCACAACATCGACGCCGAGATGTAGTCAATGATGGATATGCACGCGGAACCACATCGTTTGATCAGCTCCTTCAGTCCGTCGCCGGCGCATTCTCATGCTGTTGTCATGAGTTTTGCTGTAAAGTATAACGTTTAAGCGCTGTTGCATAGATGTCTCCACGACAACGAATAGATATGCCGCTAAGTGCCGTTGCGATTCATCTGGTGTCATTACACCGAGAGCGTGGGAAGGTGATGGTTCCACCATGACAGCACAGTTCTTGTTCGGTACTGAGCCCTTATCTCTAAGCTGTTTATGTGGCTGCTGTAGAATGGCTTGTGTAGTAAATATGAGTCACTATTTTTAACGAGCATCTCTGAGTATTCCTGACTAACGGGCGCATTTCAAGTGCGAGGAGTTTTGCACACGACTCATTCTGCAAAGGCAAGCGTTATTTAGGCACTCGTGTATCGTGATATTGTGCTCTGTTATCAAGGAAAGCGGGTGCGGGGAGCGGATCTCTTCGCGCGATGCGGTTTTAAATCCTCCTCCCGGCTGTGACGCTTTCTACTTATTTTTTGAGTAGGGTGTGGCATGAGTGAACACAAAGCGCCTCAACGAAATCCCTGTGCTTTAGCGTAAGAAATTTCCACGCAAAGTGTAGTACTGTTCTCACTATAGCGACTTACATTTCTGACTAGCAGCCAGTAAACGTCTGGTCCAAGCAGAGCATTGCGGCAGTTATAGCCAAAAATATTAAGCCATCGAGACATCTATATACTTGGCCAATGACGGTAGGCCTTGCGGATGCGTACTTCCGATCCGTTTTGCGCGCGACAGTCGATTTTTCTTTTCAGCGGCCTTTCAGCGCAGCAAAAGCCGATGCATCCCTCACCATGGCAGCTATGCAAGAATTTAATGAAAGGCTCATTAATGAAGTTCAAAAGTAAAAGGTGCTGTGGGATATGTCCTACACGCACTATACGTCACAATAGCGTCGGAATGTCGCCTGGCGCCTCATCGCAGCGTCCCTCGGGCGCGCTTTTCTGCGTCACGTGACTTTGTGTAGTCGACTAAAAATAAAATTACGAAAATATCTTTTTTTAATGTTTTATTGTGTTTTATCTTGTATGAAGCCTTAAGAGCGTTGTTCTACGCGTTAATTAACGCAATCGAGCAGCGCTGAAAACGCGCCGCTAGCCGACGCCGAGTCCCGTCGCTTCGTGCGGTTTGCGCCAGCGGCATCGATGGGCGACGGCGGCGTCATCCCGCGACGTATCGCGGAGTATCGCCTCAGGCGGTTACCGCTTGAACCCTTACGTCGATAGCAGCAGATAGCAACTGCTGCACTGTGTTAAGGCTCGCGTGTCATCGCCTTCCTGTGATGGCTGTCCACAAGGAAGCAATTTTCTTTGGCTAATCAGCTTACTATCGAGCTATACTTCTTTTCTTTTTGTCCTGTTTCGTGTTTGCAAAGTCGGCCCTCGCGCTGCATTCGGGTTATTACGATAGAAAGTGGAACTGTGGCTGTTTTGCCGACGGCGCAAACCCGCGGCCTATGCCACGTGGTCGAGCGCTACAGTCGACCGCCGGGACTGAAATTTCCTTTCGAGGAAGATACCGAAACGGTCTTGAAATATTGTTAACGAAAGCTATCTGTGGTTTCACGAGCCGTGCGCCAATTTTAGTTCCTTCATCTTTTTTAAAGGCAAGAGGGGTTCAAAAATATGTTTGCACGCAATGCAAATATTCAAGTGGCAGCTGAGAACTGCTGTCGGTAGGCTCTATGCATGTTTTACTACGCCTATTACTCGTAAGACGCATCTTTATCTGTAACCCGCCGCGGTGGCTCAGTGGTTATGGCTCTGGGCTGCCGACCCGTATGACGCGCAGTCGATGCTGGCCGCGGCGGGCACATTTCAATGGAGGCGAAAAGCTGGAGGCCCATGTACTGTGCAATGTCAGTGCATGTCAAAGAACACCGGGTGGTAGAAATTACCGGCACCTTGAGGAGCACTACTTGAAGAACTGTCCTCACCACCCGAAGATGTGCTTCCACTGCCGACGGGAGGACATCCCGCCTGGTGACTTCGTCCCGCACATCTACAGCTGCAAAAGACGCCAAGAGGAAGCAAGAAGCGTCGACCGCCAAAGCCCCCCTGTCCAGCAGTCGCTGTCCGAATCACCTGCGAGTCAGACTGAAGACGAGCACTTGTGCGCTACGCAGGCCCTTCTCGCCGAGGTCACTGAGCGTGGTGGAGAGGTGCATCCTGAGCCGGTGGAACACCTGAATCAACTGGCCGCAGACATCAAAAGAGATCCCTGAGGTCTCCGGGACTCGTGAAGGCGCTACCGTAGGCACGCTGTCCGAGGGTCCTGCAAGTCCCAACGAATCCTCTACCAGAGGCGAGCGCCCCTTGGAGGACCTGTTTGTGGGGAAGCAACAGCGTTGATCGGCCGGGGCTTCTTCGACCGTCGGCGACTACTGCGCTCTCTGAAGTACGCCTGTCTTCGTTTGCTTCGACTATTCGCCCGAGACTTCCAACGCAGAAACGTCCGAGGCTCACGCGCCTTCAGTGTTGAATCACTGAGAGTACTTTTAGCGCCCTTTCGCCATTCTTTTCATTTTCAAAACTGCGCCATTGCATTCTGTTTTTATTGTAAGTATTACCCGAAAACTTCCAAATCTTTCGATACGTTACTGGTGCTTAAAAACGAACTATTCTCTTCGAGATGATACGTGATATAAGGAATTTGCATTCCAATGTCTATTGGTTATGCGATTAAACTACATCATTAATTGAAATTTAAAAAATCTTAATGGTTGCAGTTCTTTTCGCTGTGTAATAAGTTTACCTCCAATATCCGTACTATATATTCTTAACAAAAGCGTGTGATCATCACATCCGTAAATAGGCTGTTACGTGCACAAGCTCGTGACAAAAAGTTCTGAAGCGAAGAAAGTGTACTGTAATTAAGGTTTATTTCCAGTAACGTCCCACGCATGCGCATAGCACCTTCGCCACCGTTTTCGATTAAAACTACGTTAAAAAATGGCTCATGAGTTAGCTGCAACACACGTGTTCGGAAAATAGCCTTTCTTCTACCAAGCGCACGACGGACTGTCGAAAAAGAGACGCTCGGCATTGCGCCTACTACCGTCATTACCGCTTATTGTTTGTTGACAAGAGGAGAACTGCCCCGTGGGTCGCCACGGATCTGGTGTCCAGTTACGTCGTACGTTCGCTCCGTGAGGTTCGCCTCTGGGCCGTATTAGGTCTTGACTGGCCACGTAACTTGCAGAAAAGCCCATATGCTCCAAATACGAGTCCTCTTTGAAATGGCTGGACAAATGAACAATGACGCTATAATTAAAAACAGAAACGGGATGCCAAAGCAGAATGATTTCTGGTGTGAAAAATTGATCAGCGAACACCTCGATGTTCAGGGCACGAGACAGACGAAGAAAGAAGGGAAGATCACAGTATCAGACTATGTAGTAATATATAGTCAGTGATCGTTGTCTTTTTCCTTCGCCTTCGCCTTGCGTGTCGAGTTGAATTTCAAAGTTTTGTCGTTTAAACAGTCCCATATAGGGAGTTTGCACGAAAGCCGGCGGCGCTATGCATTCTAGGTAGTCCGCCATTTTGTCGTCCTTGTTAGCAGCCGACGCACCCAGGCCAGGCAGCAGTGTTTTTGTCCGAGTGCCGTATCGTCTTCTGCAGTCATCAAAACTAACAAGGGGTTGCATATTCGCCGCCCCGGCGTGCTTTAAAGATGTCGGCAGTTTCGTCAGAGACCTACGTGTCGACTCTGTGCCCGAAAGACCGGGCGCGCTACGAGCAGAAAACAAAACAGTGCGGCGTGGACCCATTCACGCTACGCGCGGATGACTGCACTGTCGATTTCAACTTGTGGCCGCCCGTCGACATCGCCGATATTCACGAATTTCTAGTTCTGAGAACTAGTTTTGTTACTCGGCAGCAGCTTAAGGCCAGAAAAGCTTTGGAAGGGCACAACTTCCTCACAAGTGGATGGGTACGCGAGCCATGCATGAAAACGGTCGTAGCCGACACAGTGATACTCAAAACACAGGTAAGGACATAAAACCTTTTTTTTTCGTGGAGTACTAATTCCTTTCGTCGCCGTTGTCATTTGCGCCCAGGTGAACCACCCGTGGACTGATCTGGTTTCTTTAAGGCATAACCCAGGTGCAGCGATGAGGTCCAGTCGGGCTGGAATCGTCGAAAAGTTTAGACGGCCGACCTAGAAAATAAATGTACGCGTGTGACCAAGAGTGATCACTTTCGGCAGCAGTTCCTAACTTTCAAATACATTCGAGGCGCATGTTTAGGAAAAACTACGAAGAGACGCGTCGTGAGGTGCCTGTTTTGCAAAGCGTAAAGCGCGAGTGCAGAAGTAAAAAACAAACGCGCAGTAAGCCAAGAAATCGTTGTACGCACCTGAAACGAAGTGGAGTGCACAGACTTTATACTTGTCTGGATTGGCGTCAGTCTCACTCCTGTTAATACGTGCCAGCCACTCGCGTTGGCTTCGATATGAAAGCTGCTTTGCTTTCTCGCACTCGTGCAGGCGTATTTTTGTAATCTTGAAGAACCATCAGTCGGCCTGTCCTGCCTTCAGTTTCTGCGCTTTGCTTTGGGTTCTGCTGGTGCAGCCCACAACAGCACAGTACACCGTAACGCCAGCACTGTTGCACGCACGTACTACGCGAGCGTAAAAACCAACGTGCGCTTCCTGCGTCGGCTGCTACCAAGGACGACAAAATGGCGGACTACCCAGAATGCATAGCGCCGCCGGCTTTCGTGCAAACTCCCTATACTATCTTATTGTCTTAACGGTATATTTATAGATGCAGCTATAGCTCCTTGTGTGGGAGCTGTTCTTGAGCACCTGAGTTAGCAAGCAGTTATTTATGACATTGTTATGATGATCGAGTTTAGCTCGAATAAATAGAGACAATGCAAATCTTATTAAGTTTTATTTCAGTAACTGGAAAACAGGACACAAGACTCGCAACAATGACAGAAGAGGCTGTTTAACTAACCCACCAGGTATAAAGTTTGCATGCGCAGATATAGTTGCCTGCTGAGCATAAATGGAATAAGTGCTGTTAATAGAGCAGTACTTTCGTATTCAATTCAGAGGTGCTTTTAGAAAACATGGCGGACAGACATTTTCGTCAATACAGTGAAAAGCTACGCGAACCAAATGAAACAAAATAAAGTGCTCAATGAATCAGAAAGAAAGATAAGCTACGGGAAAATGAAAAAAATACAGATAATAAGCGTGCTGTCACCGGAAACGTTCAATTAAGCGCTTTATCTTGGAGGACGATTTTAAGAGAACTGACCTCATTAAAAGCTGCTGTCTGCCTAACACACAAATAGAAATAGGCTGTTAGGAAGCGAAATTTTACGAAGGGGGCAGATAATGACAAGTGACATACAGAACTCTCTTGTCGATCTTCCATATTTTGCTCGGCGGCCGGGCTGCCGGCACATTCCCGTAATTCGTGGGCGAGAGTGCCCCTCTCCCCACACGTTATGCAATATTGTTCTTTCTCTTCTAAGTTGTTATGCATACCCAGAAGGGGCTTATATGATTTCCCCCTTGCAATCCTCTCCATGCAATTGCCTCCTCGTTTCCGAGGGAACAATCGGGCGGCGGATAGACCCTCCTATTCAGCTTATACTGTTCCGTGACCTCGTGCTATGAAATAAAGCTATCTTTCATGTCTATGCGAGAGGGCTAGAGACCTATAGGGCAAGCTTGTGTGCAGCGTCATTTCCTGCAGTAGACTCGTGCGCTGGAATCCATATCATCTCCATGTTACGTACGTTCTATCGGCTTCGCTTCGAAGACGCGTTTGGCCTCTTCCGAGATTTTAATAAAAAGAAATGGCGCGTGTCATTGCACAATTCTCCCCCAAAACCAATTTATTTTTCAATTTGGCTTTCTGAAATTATCTGCAGTGTTAGCGCGCCGTTTCGAAGCGCATTTGGTTTCATGTCTCCGCACACAACGAGCAACAATAAAGTTGTAAAAATCAACGAAGTTGTATTAAACATATAATATCTTGTGTCAGCGCCTTTAATGTCGTTTCGGAAAAAGCAAGATATTTAACAAATAAAGAAAAATGCCTACTACCCTGTGTGTGTCAGTCAGGCTATGGAAACCGCCAGTAACTGGACCACAGATGTAACCAGGGGGATGCAGCTTTTCGCTTTCGACCAGGGTTAACCAGTGCGAAACCACCAGCAATTTTTAGCTGTTGAACAAAAATTCCTCCTGTTCCAAGAAGAGAAGTCGAGACCACCGCCTGTTAGCGGCAGTCTCGTTACCAATTGAGCTAACCAGAGCAGCGTCGACATGAACCCTGCAAGGCGGGTTGTGTCGAGATGGGTATATGTAAACGCCGCAGGGTGTCGTCGGGAGACCACTGGGCTCGACTAACTTTACCGCTCAACTTCCGTTTCAAGCGCTGAGCTGACTCAGAGGTCCCTGTGCAAATTAAATTGAACTCCCTTTCACGTTCGCGGAAAGCATTCTCTGCAGGGGAGAACAGAAGCGGGAACCGGTTTCCTGTTCGCGCTGTGGTGCCTCGGGGGGCGCGCCGCAAGAGTGGACTCGCTCCTATCGAGTTCATGTAAACAGATACTCGTCCCAGATTGGACTATTTTGAACCAAATTGGGCCACTATTATTTTTTCCTGGGTTCTTTTTAGACAGTTTGGCGTTTTGCCTATTTTTGGGCTATACACTCCCTGAAAATCTAAATGGTAAAAGAAACGTCTTTTGAAAAAGTGCGCTTTGTTTGGTTAGCTATCGATGCATCTTTTTTGTTCTTCTTGCTCTCTTTTCTTCATTAAGCCCCGTGTACATAGATTCAACAGTAGCGCGTCACATTTTTACAGTATCTCGCGGAGCCGATGCGCTACCGTGTACACGTACCGCATCAAGTCTGGCAGCACGGTGACCCTCGCTCATTGCGCGCCGCAAAGGGGTCCAGTCTTCCGTATCTGGAGCGAAGTCTGCTTTGTTATCCGGCTAAGGGGTATTGTATAGCCACGACAGGGAGGAGGAGGGACACCTCCAAACATGCTTACATTCACCGCTGAGGTCAACTTGCCATTCTCGATCTGCCCCCGTCTGGAGCTTTGACGCGACGCGTTTTCCTAGCGCATCATCACCGCTTACATGAATGCGATGTGCTGCTGTCGCATTCATGTAAACTCCGCTCGGCTAGTGTCACAGCGGGCGGTTGAAACTGGTGGGTAGTTAGTCCAAGCAAACGATTTATTTCAGGCAAATGCTTTCAAAGAGAACGTTCCCCGTTGTTTCCATGGTAGAGAGAGGGCAGATAAATAGGTTTGTTTACCACACGAAGTGAACAAGATAAGAGGGAGCCAGCGGTTTGGCAAAAGGACTTGTCTTCATCTGGGCAAAGCGTTCATCAGTTTCACTCCCAGGAGGAAGCCCGGATTAGGGGGAGGAGAGTGGATGGGGAAGGCTTAGGAGCGGAAACTTGAAAATCTTGTTTGGGCAGGATGGGTGCTAAAAATGTTTAACTTGCTGACCTACAGAACAGTGATAAAGAAACACGCCATCTCAGCAGAAAAGAATGCAGGAGGTGGGGAGATTGAAGAGATAGCGATTGCGGGCTTGAAAGGCTGTGTGACTTAGACATTGTCTAGGGGATGTATCCTCTAAAGAAAATTCTAACAAGCCTGAAAATCCCTTTCTCGAGTTCACAGCGCTCTCCTCGTCTGGACACAAATCGCACTACAGATACATTGATCACTGAGCTGCGAAGTTCGGCATTGATCATCGGGGGGAGGGGGCACTCGTTTTAGCTTTCTTTCAGTGAAGAAATGCGTCAGCGTTGAGAATGCGGAACGCCAAGAGGGAATTAAAAAGATTCACAGGCAACATTCGCAATGGGCAAAAAAAAAATAACATCAGTCATTCTACCTTACCAGCGCTGTTAAAGCTATGCGCTTCCCCCAAATAGGACGCATTGCAACCTTTGCCAGCTAGACGTTACTTCAAGGGCCCTGTTCGAGAGCGGGCAACTCTTAGGCGAAGGGCCTGATCACAACGCACAAAGCTGTTTTCTTTCTATGCTCCCTTCATTCTTTCCCACTCGGTTGTTTTATTTCCACTGTTCAGCTCCGATTTGGTGACCCGGAGTGACCTGTTATCCCAAGCAAGAGCGACAGCGGTGGAAATTTGCATCCTGAAACAACGACTCCACCCACTATTTGTATTTTTTGTTCTTTATTGTTCCTTTCTGTGAATGAATATTTGCCGCTACTATCCGCGGCTCAGGTGCTTCCGGCCTCAATGGCAGATGCGGCTGGTAGCAACATCTTTTATTTCCATTTTTACTTTATTATGAAAACAAAAGCCACTAATAATAGCCAGGAAGGAGAGAATGAATTTTGCAGAGGAGGATGGGCTTAATGCAAAGCTACCCCCCCCCCCCCCGGCTGGTATGACACTACACTCGCAGACCGCTTTTTGTGACTATGCAGCCAAGACTAGTTAGGAAAGTGAAGGAGGCGCGCCTTTGTCAACCAACTGCGATCCCCTCCACAGGTCATTTGTTGTGGCCAGGGCTGCAGGGGGATGAAGGGGGAGATGGTGCAGGCTCACTAATACCACTGTCACACGGGACGTTGAATGTCATTCGCAGCGAATGACATTACGTTTGAATGGCGTTTTTTTCGCTGCTACACGGGCACAGTCAATGACATTCACAGCTAACGACATTCGCCCATTGAATGAGTTTCCCGAACTCATGCAAGCGCGACCTGTGTAATCTCGACGACAGCGGCTTGGCGAAAAATTACAAAACTGATTAGTGAGAACAAAACGTATTCAAAGAAAACTTTATTTTAATTGCTGCAATGAACTTTTGAATCATTTTTTGATGTAAAATAAGGTATTTGAAGCGATTTGCGCAACTACACTCTTGTTCCCAGTCGCCGCCAGTTACTGTAGAGACGGCCGCGTTTGTTTACAAACCGTCCTCCATCTTGCCTGAGTAGCTTGGTCGTCACTCCATTTGCCTTCAGTGCTCGCAATGGAAAACAACTCTGCAGCTTCGCCAGCCCAGCAGAAGGCGTGTGAACAAGCAATGTTCGCTTGCACTGTTGCTCATCAGCGACTGTCAAGAATTCGGCACCAATTTCGCAGCCCTCCATAGTGCCGACAGCGGGAGGAAGTGCGGGCGGCATGTACGGGAGGGATCGTGAGTGGCTTTGAGCCTGTCTTGCTTTGGATATTTCAGTGGATTGCTTGTTGACTATTGCTCCCACAAGGCGTTGCAAAAAATTTTTAGAGAGTCTATTAATGTGTAACAGTGTGATACTAGCAATAAACATAAAAAATGTGTATGAAAAACATGATTTGTAACGTTCTGCTGTCATAGCAGTTAGCCGATGGACATCGCCATCATTTGCAAATGCCGTTTTGTGTACCCGTGTAGAACGGCAACGCCAGCAGGCAGTGACATTCGTTGTGAATGTCATTCGCAGCGAATGACATTCAACGTCCCGTGTGACAGGGGTATAAGGCTGAGATAAGTCACTCCCCATGACAATAGAACGAAGCCCAGTCCTTAGCTTCTTTCCTGCCTAGCCTTGGCTACCTAGCCACAAAAAGCCACCCCCCCCCCCTTTCTTCGTCCTCCGGGAACGCCTGGTCTGGTCTCTCGCCCCCTCAAGTTCCCTTCTCCCTAGAGCCGTACTCTACACAGGGACGCAAGTTCTCCCTGATTATTAGCTGCAATCTCTTTTACCTCCTCTCCCCCATAGTCCTGCTTAGGGCCCGTCCCAGTGGTCGTGACGATGACAGCACCAATTACAAGGCTCTGATTTCCCTTTCCTTCTTCATCAGCCGCTGTCTCCTCCCCCAGCCTAGAGCAATCAGTTCCGGACCGTCGCTAAGTATGCGCGAGTGTCGAGTTCACTCGAGTCCCTTATTCAAGCAGATATGGACAGGTTTGACGACACTTCCAGCAACTCGGAGGAGTCTGCGGACAAACTTTCCGAAGGTGCAAGCAGCGTCGGTGTGCACAGTCACATCGACGAGGCGGCCTTTTTAGTTCAGCGTCCCGGACGCAAGCCCATCGTGTGGGGCTACGACTCCTTCATCGATTACCGCCCCATCGTGTTCGTGGATCCGCTGCCTGAGCATCGGGTGTGCTTCCTGTGCTTTGAGGTACCGCCGTTCCTATGGATGATCCCGTGCGGCCATGTGATGTGCAGAAACTGTGTGACGTTTGACACTCAGGTAGTCGACTCCGCCGCAACAGCAATGGCTATCTGCCTCAAAGACAATACAGAGTACACCACAGCCGATGTCCAGAGACTAGACTTCAACGCCAAGGAGCTGGGGACTCTACGCGTCTACTGCCCCAACCTCGAGAACGGCTGCACACAGAGCAGCGAGCTTCGGCACCTCGAGAGCCACTACCCGAGGCACTGTCTCCACGAACCCTCGTCGTGCACGCGCTGCCCATCGCGGGACGGCATCCTCATCTGCAACTTCGCCTGACACCGCTACAGAAGCATTGGAAGAAAGCTCGCTCTTTGGTTTTCCCAGTACCTGCAGGAGGCAGGAAGTGACGTCTCGGCGACGCCCTAGTTCCGCCGTCGCAGCACGGGGCAGCTTCGCATGGGACTCCAGGGGAAGTGTCGCGCCCGTCTGAAGCCCCACAAGCTGGCGTGATTGCGCGCAGTGCAAAGGTGGATCCTGAGCTCGTGGGATTCTACAACCGGGCCGAACTCCTCTTGAACACTGGGACTTCAAGTTCGCCACTTTGGTGTTCAACGCCCAGCGTCAGCTATGTGCTCCGGAAGATTGGAGGATAAGCCCGACTGGAAACGCCCTGTAGTCTTTCGCATATCTGCAGCTGCGCCAAAATAGCAACCACTGTGGTCGGAAGGAACAGATACGCTCGTCTTAGCGCTCATCATACTTGGCGTCGACAAGAGAGCTCATGACTGCTCTTGCCACTCCTTTGCATGCAGGTAGGGACCACTGTGTTATATCATTGCTCTGCATAAACTGTAGCTGGAGATTCGGAACAGCTTTTCGTAACATTTTTATTGTGGTTGATTAAAGAACAACGTTTGCCATTCTGATTTCATTACTCCTAGTATTCTAGTAGTTCCTTGCATGCATTTTTCAGTATTGCATTCCAGTATTATGTCATTCATATTATCCTGCATTTCATTCCAATTTACAATTATTGCTGCTTTTTACAATATTGCGGCTGAATAGACAATAAGGGACATTTGCATAGCTTAAGAGGATGTTCGGGCGGGTTCTTTCTGTCGATAATGTGCCCGAAAGCGCGCCACTCTCTTGATATGGTTAAATGCATTGTCCGGTGTACTAGTGTAGTTCGTATCGCATTCGCATATTAAACAAATCACCTGAATTTGTCACGCAAATTTGATTCGTTTTATTAGGCACACGTGCCGATTTAAGATTTATTTATTTTATGTATTGACTCCGGTAAATGCGGTATTATATATTCGGGAGCTAAAACTGCACTCAGCAAAGGACCTTTTTCTGGTAGCCTCTTTCGCACGCGCCATGCGTGCCTAAGGAAAATGCTCGATCAGGTCGTTTCACCTCCTCTTCCAAAAATGAAATTCGCATGCCCGTATATTCTACGAATGACGGGGCAGCGTTTATGTGCAGTAGCGCGTTTTCTAGGGCCATGCAGAGTAACACGTGCTACTAGCATACACCACACCAAAGCGTTAGGAAGGGGGCTGGTATCGGATGAAGTCTCTTCGCTTTGACTGGCCTTGCTGCACAAGTGCAAGGAGTGTAGCACTTTCGCATTAGTTTTGGAATTGCAGCGCGCGCCTGCGGCACTTCCATCCCTAATTGCTTTGCGAAATTGCCAGCATAGTGCAGCATGAGTTCTTGGCTGCTTTGCATTCCGGCTTCTCTCAGAAATCTTAAAATCTTCCGGAGATTTCGCGAGGCATTTCGCCAAAAAGAAAACGCTTTTCAAGCCTGGACTCCATGTGCGCGAAAGAGCGAGCGACGCGACAAGGCGGCACGGCGACGCTGGCTCCGTCGCTTGTGGGCAACCTCCATGCAAGCGAAGGCGGCAGGCGACGCGAACCCGCGACGTGCGCAGCGTACTCCGTGCTTTACGCACTCAAGCTTAGACACACGCCCGTAACCTGTTCTCTCTCTTAACATTTTGTGAGTGTGCCTCATAGTCAGGGCCAAAGGAATATTTCCTCTACGGCAGCGGTGTAGCGGCAGTGGAGATAACCAACGGCGTGCTTGCGGAGACGAAGTCACATCACGGGTTCACGGGGGAGGTGTGCTTCCGTTCGGTGCCTGTGCACTCCGGCTTAACAAAAACACTCCCATAAACTGTCACCGCAATCTGATTGTAAGTGAGCAAACTATAATTTACCAGTGAGAATGAGCGCCGCGGAGTGTTTCTGCACAGTTGGAGCGCAGCGGCACGATGGATCGAGCGCCGGTACCCGCGGCTCGACACGCATCTCTCCCTGCAGTACGACAGCTCGCGTAGCCCGCTCCAAATGCTGTTAGCCCTCTGCACCCAACAAGTAGATTGTTTTAATTATTTAAATCACGCGGGTCTGCCTCTCAGCTACAAAACCAAATATTTTCTCGGCGGTGGCGATGACCAACACGACGGGCGGGTTTCGTGAGATGTACCCGTGAGAAACTTTGGACAAACCAGAAACGGCTTTGGGGGGGGGGGGGGGGGGGGGGGCTCTGATTGGCCAGTCGCCTGGGGGGCTTCCGGGTGACGAGCGAAATTTTCTGTGGGTGCAGATCCGAGCGACACAGCAAGCGACACATGCGTTTTACTTCGCGCGACGGCGTCGCTCGTCGCTTGCCGCCGTCGCCTTCCCGTGAGTTTTCGCGTACATGGAGTCCAGGCTTCAAGTGCAGCAATATGGCGGTGCCCACGCGTTGGTTGGAGAAGAAATGACCGCAGTCGTAGTGAAATTATGACAGTTATTTCTTAACTGTTCGTGGCGTCATAATTGCAAACAGACGGTCAAGTCGAGACCCATGACCAGCAATTCAACGGATATTAGTGTATCATCTGCGTGTAGAGATGTTGCGACTTTTTTTTTCAGTAAAACGACGAGTCCGTAGGATTGGCTGATGGCAACCCTTCATTGCGAGTTGCTGAATGAAAATGTTTCACGTGGTTCGGGATTCTGGCGTCCGTTGATGTCGATGGCTCGCAGCTGGCTGTAATTCGGCGACGACACCACTGCTACCAGCCAACTAAGTCTGCACTCGACAATTCCTTTTGGAAACAGCCAATTGCAAACTTCACTTGAACCGCCTCAACAAGAGTCCCTCGATGTTCTCGGCCTAGCGCAGGCCTGAGTTGTTCTTTCTTAAGCGGCGGTGGTCAATGCGCCCCCAACGTTTCTCTGCTGCGGGTTGGGAATGACGCGCACGCGGCGCTTTTTTGCAAAATGCTTGTGTGTCGTGCACTCCAGTGCACGAACCACTCACGAAATGACTGGAATATCTTGCGAATTCCAAGAGAAGCCAAAAGGCGACTCCTCTGGCTGGTAAGAAAAAAAAAAGAGCCAACCAACTGCAGTCATGTGAGTGCGGTGTGTTACCATTTCGGCATTTGTCAAGTTTGGCGTTCATTTGGGGGCTTTTGCCCGCGGCATTTACCATTCGTTCATTCTTGATCTCTTGCACATGTGTGCACGTACAACTGGTTGAATCTCTTGGTTACATACACCAATGCGTATGGATGTACACTCTGTGTAATCGGTGCCACCAATACTTGTACACGTTTGGTTTTGCTTACGGGTAAAACTGCGTCCACAATGCAATGGTATACGTAGAGAGAGCTTGGAGCTTTCTTTTTGTTTTCTGCTCAATGCAGTGTGATTCCAGGGAACCTCGATCGAGTTTGTCCTCATTGATAACATGACAAATGGCAGTGAGTGCCGAAGAATTGATGGTTATTTGATCGATTAATAGCACAAATTTCTAGGAGTCAATGACCGGGCTAAGTTGAATAGGACTTGTGTGCAGGCTCCGAGCGCTTAGTGCACATTCTGAGCAAAGAACAAAGCTTGTAAAAAAAATGAGTGCTCATCCAGAGCATGGTCCTTGGTTTTTGGAACTCAAATACTGTAAAAGCCCTGTCATTTACGATTTCTGAAATCATTGCTTAGGCTACCACCCGCGTTCTACCTGTAACTCTAGCCTAAAGACTGGTGAACTATATTATTGACTCTTTGTGCTTAATCAGCATATCACTTATGAAGCTAATTTTGCAAGAAGATGTCTTTGTATACACAGGCCCAGCTATTTAGCTCTACTCAAATAGGCAGTACAGCTTAAGGCCCAAGGGGCACAAACTTAGCAATGCTATGACACGCTGTTTGCGAAACCATGTGCTGGGACTACGCAGGTGCTTTATCCAGGAAAAAAAACATACCGAACAATTCTGGGGAAAAGCATTTAACGTTTATGAGCGCAATTTTTTCATATATTGTAAGCTTTCACTACAACAATCATGATATCTGCAGATATCCCGTCGGCAGGCTTGCACTCTTTTTAGTATTAGCGTTTTTGCTCTCCTCAAAAGCTTTCCCTACTGGTTTTCTATGGCAATCTTAACTGCTCGATGCGATGGATGAAAAGAATCTAAAAGAAAGATTTTGCTACATATCGAAAGAATGGACCATTATCTTCAATATTTGTACACCACTATCTTACAGTTTTTCAGTTTACAAAATCTTTGTCAACAAATGTTGAGCATGGTCATATATCGCAGAAAGACACTCCGCATATAAAATCGCTGCATGGTGTGAAGGAAAGAGGCCATATCTTCGCTTCTGCAGTGTTCATATGGCATTGCTTTGACTGCAACGGATTGAGCCCGGGAGCGACTCAGCCGCAACTGACATCCAGAAAAACTGAGGCATTGAGATGAGACCTTCGAAGATCTTCGAGACCAATGGCTTCGACGAAACTGATAGCATTGGTCACTTTCTTCCACTTCTCTTTGTTCGGTGGGACCAGCTCTTTCTTGGAACGGAGATCTCAGAAGGGCAGAAGAAAAAGAGGGAAAAGTTGTGCGCGATCAGTGTCATACTGAAGTTCACCGGCTAGCTATCTCATTAACTTTTTCTACTTAAAAAAGCAGTACACAATCTGGGTAATGTGGCATCAGACGATAAAGTGTACTTTCGTTGGAGTTAGAATCACCTCCGATATGTCCCTTTAACATTCGTAGATGGTCACTTCAGCACGGAATCTTCCAGCCGCAGAGCGAATGCGTGACATCAACCTCGCTGCTTTCTAGTCGACCCGTCAGCATACATCCTGTAAATGGGTTAGTCGATGATGCAGAACGCTGCTAGAAATAGGTACCACACGTGTGCGCTGCAAAACAATTTACACCAAAGGAAATATTCACAAGTGTCACAAGACTGCTGCGAAAAGTCACGAAGAGCGAAAAAGGACTGAGTTGAGGCTCAAAACTTTTTTTTTATTGCAAGAATACGAAAGAGGAAAACCAAACAACAAACTACAGAGACGTCTATTGTCGGGATCTCTCAGCTGCCGATGTTAGGACTAGAAGGGTGTATTCTGCAGCGTGGGCAGTGAAATAAGGTGCAAGTTCCCACATCATGAAGTGCGCGAGACTGCAATCGGTAGCTCTTCGGTACAAATCAGCTCGCGAACGGAGCTGACAATCGCCCGCACTCACACCAGACAATCGCCTTCAAAAACCCGCTGGCACCGTTCGTTTGTATTGCGATGCACGCGAATATATACTTCGGTCCAGCCGTGCATTTACTTCTCCCGCACTGAAGCAGGCATGCCTTCGTTGACGTGTCGTCAATGTTACCTAGCTCGCAATATGGTTATGCACACAAGAATGGGAAGCAGCGACTACAGCATGCTACAACAACGCTCACTCCCGCGAACGGGACTGGACGCAAACAAGAAAGTTGTTCTCGAGTTTCTCCTCTACGGTAAAGATGATAAGTAATACTCACCCAAGAACTTGATGATTGTTCGCCCATAGATCTCCAGGCCGCCGGAAAGCGTCGCTGACCTGCAGATGTTCTGGATACGGAGAAAGACTTGTAAAGCACGAGAGGTAATTAAAGCGCATGTGTCAAGGCGAGAAATCTCTAGGAGATGCGAAGATCGTTGGATAGACGAAGGCTCAAGAACAAGCCTCACAAATGCATCGCACCTTGCCGTCGTACAAGATGACTGGAACAGCGAAGCGCATGCGGGCTCTTGCGACGCGTGCCTTCGCCATCTGTCCACGAAGCTTCTCGGTGTGCGCAGCTTGGGAGCATTGCTGAAAGGAAGAAAATTAAGGTCGGGGCTCAATATTTGGGGGGGGGGGAAGCTGAGCGGCCAATGTTGCTAGAAACGAATTGCGCCCTGGACGGCTGCATCCAGACTGGGTACGTGATGGGACTGATGCTCACCTTCCCAGAATATGGCGCGCACGTGTAACAAACCATCCGAACCAGATTTCCTCACCGAGCGGCTGAACAGGTGTAATGTGAAAATAGTATTGGCCAGGCCATGAAGGTTAGATGCTGAAGATCTGCTTAAGTTCGAATAATAAAGAAGTGCACGTCTATTGTAAGATACCAAATCACTTGAAAGAGGGCACATATGTTTCTTCGACATATATCAAGTTTTGTTCTCCAGTAAATATGAAAGCCTGTTATTCTGTTTCATATGTTCGGTGCCCTGTGCGCGCTGCATTTGAGAGAAATAAGAAAGAGAAAGAAGTTATCGAAAAATGGCACCTCGAAACTCCTACCACCGACCATGAACTCCACATTGAAATGTGCTACATCTCAAGGGCATACACGCTGCCGCGTTGTTTCCAGTGTGGCATGCGGTCACAATGCATTATACGGCCATGTGCTGTGCGTGGTCAGCCCACATTAAAGAACACCAGGTGGTCGAAAGTTACCAGGAGCTGCCCTCTACGGTGTCTCTTCCACACTTATTTTACTCCCTTCATCTGTCCTGCCATCTGGCACCTGGCAGCTGCCTGTGGCCGTTGGTAGGCCTTCCGGGAAGACAGGCGTCACCATTGAGTAATGCCGTCACATCCTTCAGGGAATGGAAATTGTGACCGTGTGAAGTCATAACGAGACCACGGGGCTTCATTGTCTCGAACAAGCAAATTGATGACAAACTACGCCAGATTTTTTTCGTGATGAGGTTTCTAACGTCGCATTCATATGAGATACACTGAATGCAATGGCCTCGTAATAGAGCTGCCGCTTCGAATTAGGGGGGCGCTGGTTCCTATCCCCTATAGTGCCTCAGGGTACCTACCAGTTTTCTGATATGTACAACATTCCCTCAGCCTGGTGCTCTTTTTCTGGGGTGAAGTGCCCGAGGAAAAGGTATCCTAAAAAGGTACTTAAGAAAGAAAAAGTACCTCAAAAACTTGGTTGCTTTTGAAAGTATCGTTAGAAAGAGCAGACGAATGCGATCATCAGGAACATTTTTTTACATTGCTGAACTAGTTTTTGTTTTGAGTTTAGACTTTCGACATTTCCAACATGAGGGACCTGACTGAATCTAATCCGTTTTACTATAGCGTATAGTTTTCAATGCATTCTTCACAAGAGATTATGACGACATATTAGGGACAAACTTTCAACGGAAAGTGGAAGGGAGGATGGCAGCAAGGCATAGCTAAAAGCATTTCATGCTCTTAAAGATAGAACAGCAACCCTTCTTGCTGCGGCCACTGTATGGATGATCACTCGACAGACAGTTTGAGAAGCATGTATCGCAAACAAAAAAGCAGGGACCACCTCCGCTGTAGTTATTACTACTGGAAAGTAAGCTAGGTTCTATACGAGCAGCCTCAATCTTGTGTCTTTGGGGTCTTTCCTGGCCGCAACACGCGCTGCGATTTTCACACTTGATCCTTCAGCCCTGGTACATCTTGCGCATGCGCTTAATGAAACTGATGTTATCACTTAGCTTTAAATATTGTTTCTTTCGGTTTAATATGCATCTGTACCCATACGGATGTGTCTGGTTTGTACAATCGCTACTCATTCTCGGTTGTGTCGACTTTGTGTCAAGCCCTTTGCCCTCTTAACCAACTCACAGTTCCTGCAGGATCTCGGAGAAGGCGACAGCCTCCGGCTGCCTGCAGGCCTTCAGCAGCTGCTCGAACACGTCCTGCGAATGACGGGGTGCCGGAAGCGGCTCTACCGGCGATACGAAGCACGGGGCGACAGCAGCTGCCGCGGCGCACCAAGCGTTTTGTTGGTGCTGGTCGAATGAACAGGCACCGAGAACCTCTTCCGATGGGCACTTGTTCTCAGGCAAAGCCAAGTAGGCAGTGTCCTCCGAGAGACCGCTGTTGTTCACATGCGACAACTCTGCGAGACTGTATCGGGAACACCCTGAGTTCACAAAACAGTTACACATTGTTGACAGCCAACGTTGGAGTAGATTTCAGTTACAGAGCTATTACTCGTTACTATTCACTTGGATAATAAAACAAAAACTGATGCGTAATGATACAAATTAATATTTTAAATTGTTAAATGGGCAAAGCAAAATAGACGAAAAACTTCCTTCAGTGGGCCAGCGCGCATGAAGTCACATTTTAATCCGACAGATGCTCAACTCTAGAGTCTCGAAACCAATGCCTTTCGTAATATTTGAAGATGATTCAGTTAAGGACGAAATGCTTTTAGCACCCGTTATCGGCAAACTCAGGCGAACATCTTGAATAACCGCGGCGAACTTTACTGGCCGAACTCAATGATTATCGCCCACGGTTACTGAGCCTGAGAGCCTTGGTGTAATTATGGCCGCAGCGGCCGCATCTGTAGACAGGAGGAGAAATGGAAAATGTGTCTGCGTGATGTGCGATGTCAGTGCGCGTCAAGAAAACCCATGTGATTTAACTTATTCCGGAGCCCCTCGCTCAACGTCCGCGATAGGCTATGTGTCTTCTTATAATTGGGAAAATAATTGGACGTTTTATCTTGTTTAGGATAAATGTGATACAGGTGCGCCAGCACAAGTCGTTGAGGTTTGTTCAACTTCGAGCAAAGGTCGGAGAAATCAGTGAGTGAGAGGTTCAGCGCTAGCGCTCTGAAACTGCCGTTTGGGCATGACGCGATATCGTTAATGGGTTAATACTCATATATGCGCAATTGGTCGTTCTCTAATTTACATTCATAGATCGCTGGGAGTCCTCGTACTCCTCCTGGCGCAGTGGTATAGCGGTTAAGCAATGCGCTAGTGCCCCGGGATGGCAGGTGCTGCCACCGGTAGGGTTGTGCGGCCCGGGTTGGCCTTCCCGAGCAATCTCCAATAACTGCCACCTGCCACAGTGGGGAGTTTGCTCACAATCTTAAGGTCAGGTTGTGATGGCTGCATAACGTCACGTGATCTAGGGTGCCCCCTAGGTTGCTTATGCGGGGATTTTCTCCTCACACGAGGGTACCGACGAGGGTACCGAGGGCGACGCCAGATTTTCTGCAGAGCGGGAACCTTAACGTTATAGCGTTAAAACTGTCTCAAACTGTCACAACTGCGATCGCTCTTAAACTCATCCCGATCGCATTGTCTCAGCTGGCAAATCCTGGCACACTACTCCCCCCGCCCTCCCCCGTAACCCTAAAGCTCATAAGGATGCCTCGTTAAACTGACTGAAAATGGTAGAATCTCAGCAGGGAACATTCGAAATCATATGTGGCCTATTTTTGGCTAACAACGTGCACGATTAACACTAGTCTCCAGTGAAGAAACTTTTGTTAATACGCATAACCAAAGGCCATACCAAAAAGGTGTCGTTCTTCAGCACCAAGAAAGTCCCTCACAAAGATGACGACGTAAAAAGTCGCATTTTATTTAACTACCTCTTTGGCATCAAATAGCATTATCCGCTTATAGAACATTTCATTCAGGATGTACAAAGTTTGCATGTATTACAAGGTATGTTGTTGAACTGTTTCAGTGAGCTAAGGAAGTTGGACTGAGGGGATCAGGGAAGCAACAACACCAGGCATAGAGTGCGGCAGAACATGAAGATTCGTTTGATTTCCTTTGTGTTTAATTACCTGCACACTTCTAAATTATTTGCCTAAGTACAACAGCGTAACGTTTTCCTGATGCTAGAAGATCATCTAGCTAAAATTAAATCAGCTAACGAACAAAAGTTGTTTACCCCAGTCTGCTAACCCCGGAGCGTCTTCTCTCGTCGCGCTGGTGGTGATGGGAAGGCTGCCACTCCAGGCGCTGAGGCCGCGATTCATCCAAGTCAGCCCAGTTGCCCTCTACGACTTCGGTCTCATCCGTGCCGTCCTCACTGGCATCGCTTCTTCGGCAGTATATATCGTCCAGGAGGGGGGTCTCAAAGGCCTCAGTGCTCGCACGATTCGCATCGTCGGCTCTGTTGACGTCATCTCTGGTGCAGCCGCCGTAGGAAGACGTCTGAGGACGCGGTGCCAGCTCCTCCGTACGCAAGGTGCCGCCGTAGTATTCGTCGGCGCTGAAGTCTTCGAGCACCCCTCCGCAAATGGTCGGGTTATAGCCCAGGAGGTCTGGCCAAACGGCGTCCCGAAGCCATCGTTTCAATCTTCCACCCACGTTCAACGGTTGATCTGTGTCGCTGCTGACGCTCACTGAGAGTTGCAGACGCCATATGTTAGGGAGGTATATGGAAAAGTAAGGAAATGGGTAGATGTTCGGTCAAAAGACCTCAGGCTAATGGCTTAATTTTCACCGGTTTCGTGGTACCCATATGCAGTCCAGTAGGATCTAAATAACTATTAGTTAAAAAAAAACCATCGTCCTCATCAAAATTTTCTGGACCTTAATATAATGCTCGCATGGAAGCTGTTTGGCCTGAAGACTTTTGAGCCAGTTTGCACTGCATTGAACAAGAGCAACTTGGAAAGGAAGAATGGCCGACTAATGAGACGAAGTAGGGAAACAGGGAATGTAACATTGTGCAAACGACTGAAATCATTAAGCGGTTACTTCCTCCAAGGGAAGAACCATGCAGCGGACCGCATTCCAATAAAATCGGTTGTTAGTTTATTGTTTCTCGATCTACTTCTTCTCCCAGACCTCTTGGTAGCTTAATTCTTTAAACAGGAGATGCGGCTTTCAAATAGCGAAAAATGGCCAAAAATTTGGATTTGTGAACATCAAAGTATTTGATCGTGTTACTCGTTTTAATATGCAGTCCCAAAGTTTCATTGCCTGATTCTACCTTCAAGTAGTTCACAAAAGTGTTTTATTAGGAGGTCCTACATATCGTAAAGCGTTCATATAGTCGGCATTTTTTGAACCCTCTGTGTCTTTCCGTCTTTTCGCTGTTGCGACTAAGCGGCGCGAGCTTTGCTACGGCAGAAACCTTGATTTATTGTTTTCAAGTCTAGCGCCTTAGCGGGACACCAAGCCAATCCAAAAAGAGGAAGTTTCAAGGTCTTGCCATGGGGCCGCCCCGCGTCGGCGTTGGTCACCTCAGTGATTGCCCTTAGCAAGTGGCAGTTCGCGCGGTATCTGCTTTTGCGCTCGCATAGCAACTCTCTCTCGTCTAGCGTTATATGGTTTTGGGCTCCGTAGGATTCTTCTTTAGGACGCCTTCATTATTACGAAAGGTTATGTTTTGATGGGTTGCTAGCTAGAACCACGTTCTGCACATAACTTCATTTGCCCACTTATAACCTAGGCTGTGAACTGAACATTGCTGCCTACAACGTATCATCAGGTGCTGCTAACCAGTTAGTTCTAAACTACTGAGCACACAGCTGATATGGTGCATAGATTTCTTTTGTTCCGGCTTCGTTGCTCAGGAGCCTTTTCATAATATCCAAGACGTACAAGGAAAGAGCTGTTCCTCGCTGGCTGTCAGAAAACCCGTCAAGGGACTTCTTTGTCGGAGCACCGGTACTGATGCCGAATCGTCAGTGCCTGCAGCGAAAATAACAGATACGAAAGAGTGACGAAAGCAAAGAAAGTATTCAGCGCAAACTCTTCATCTTTTCAGGCACCATTCGTCATTTGTTGTTTATGCAGATGCTTTTTTCTTCCGCCCAAACTGAGTGTGTCCTGAAGCCAACTAATAAGCTTTTCAAGAAAAATACCCGCTGCTATTTATACATAGACATACAAAAAATTTCGTAGATATGCTAGAACGGTTGCAGATGAGTACCAGAAACGTCAGGGAATCCCATATTTGCTATTCTATACATATTGAGATGATGCAAGAAAAGTAGTGGTAAAATGACGTTTACGGAAGGTAAAAATTGCCTACAAAAGTATGGTGGAAGCTGTGTTATCAAGCTCACTCGTTTCAGAAATGTTATATACGACATTCGCTCTGGGGCACAATAAGGGCCGCAGGTTGCGACATAAAAAAACTGAAAACTGGCTGAAGCACATGCATCAGTGCTGCCTGTAGCCCAGGCTAAGAAGAAGCTATAAATTCACAGTTTACACAGGTGTTTACATACACATCGAAACGTTCAACCTGATCCAACTCCTTCGAGTCGCCGGCTATTCAACATAAGTAGCCATGAAGTTCAATGTTCAGCTTTTCACACACCCAATTTTACTGTGATCAGAAAAAGGTTTACGACACCCAAGACAGAGAGGTTAGTTTGATGCAAAATACCCTAGCCTGCAGCACTTTCCCCGGAACGGAAGTTAAAGGAGAGAGCCATAAAGTGTTATAATGGGTAGCAATTTATAGATAAGATTGGTGCGCGCCTGCGACACGACGTGGCTCCTGGTAGTCCGCTTCGCGCTGTGAAGCCAAGCACCACGCCCTGCAAGAACCCAGTACAACTCGGTTGACTTAGAAGCGGCCGTAGAGTGTGTCAGAGGTTTTAAAGATTCTAGGTCTCCAGGCGCATCATATGTCACAATTTAACGACCACTCATTGAGCAAGTGCTGCCTGTACAATCCTAGTACGTGCGCTTCCTCAATGACCCAGAATCAT
Source organism: Amblyomma americanum (assembly GCF_052857255.1). Taxonomy (NCBI): domain Eukaryota; kingdom Metazoa; phylum Arthropoda; class Arachnida; order Ixodida; family Ixodidae; genus Amblyomma; species Amblyomma americanum. The sequence goes on from NC_135497.1 coordinate 502,099,688, forward strand.
CATATTTGTAAAAGCCTCTTCATTCAGATAAAAAAAGACCCCTGTGTTTCGCATTTGATGCTATTGTCTAAGGAAGAAAAGTGCGAACTCCATACATCTGTGGTCCAGGGCTATCTCCTGTGTATGTGTCTGTCAGCCTATAGCAATGTCTTAGCATTCCAGTACCCTACGCCACACCATTCCTTTTGAAAATAAAAGTCATTGCTGTGTCGTTCAAGATAGCATGCGACGCAGACAACCGCTGAGCTCGAGGTGCAGATTAACAGTGCGTTTATTGGGCGCTTGCGCTCTTATATCAGCCACCCGGCTGGCCGGCTTGCACAGCATGGTTGCCAGTCTTGAAGGCCCTGGTTGCCAGATCCGATACATCTTTCTCCCTCTAAAAACAGAAAAAAACTAGCACAATACAACAGCAGATCGATTCAAGCAATTTGATGAAAGTCCTTTTGATACACGAGGCGGGTGGGCTTTTTCCTTAACCGGGTGCTCCGGCGAAGCCCAGCGTCGTCCGGCTCGGAATTCATGGTTTCCAGAGGACTATGTTGCCCTGGCTCAGGATGCTCTTGAGGCGTGTGGGCAGCCGTGGCTTGATCGTCACACGTGGGGCTCGAGTTGCCCAGGGACTCCTGTGGTGCCGCAAGCCTGGAAGAGAAGCACAGTCGCTAGCACTGTCTTCCGTACAGTCAGGAATGGTTTCCAGTGAGGGGTCGAACTCTTCGTTTGTTCGCAGCAGATGTTGACGGTTGCGAAGAAGCTGATTCACGTCTTTTTTACGGACCATGTATGAGCGAGGGGCGACGGCGTTTTCAGCGAGGGCCTTTGTGGTCCACCCTCCCTTGTCGAGCAGCCTAACGGTGTCATGCTCGCCGAGTGCTTCTAGTGGACGTCTCTGAGGGTGGGCTTGGGTGTGCTTTTTGACCTCTGGTGCCCTACGGTCTGCGAAGTCAGGCAGCCTCGCTCTTAACCTCCTGCCCATGAGTAGCTCGCACGGGGCTTGTCCGGCCTCGAGTGGTGCTGTCCTGTAATTAAGAAGGCGATCCAAAAGTATTCATTCACATATAGCGCCTTCTTGAGGAAACATTTCACCAAGTTCATCCCTTTCTCTGCCAAACCGTTTGAGCGTGGAAAACCGGGACTAGAAACAACATGGGCAAATTCAAACTGTTCTGCGAAAGCATGAAATGCCTGCGATGAAAGTTGTGGTCAGCCGTCCGTGCATACTTCAAGCGGGATGCCGTGACGTGCAAATATCATGGCCAGCTCCTCTATTACACAGTGGCTAGTAGTGTGAGAAAGCGGCTCTACTTCAGGGTAATTGGAATAGGCATCGTAGACTGCAAGGTAGTTCCGTAATGCTCGAACAAGTCCGCGCCTACCCTAGCCGACGGTAATGCGGGACAATGCCTTTGCATTAGGGGTTCACTTGGTTGCTTGTAAGCGAAACGGTGGCAGGTTTGGCACCTGGAAACTTTCTCAGTTATTTCTGCTGCCATACCAGGCCAATACATCAATACTCTGGCCATTGCTTTGCATTTTCCGACGCCCAAGTGGCCCCCGTGTAGGCGCTGCAACATTTCTTTTCTAGGGACTTCGGAGTGACAACTCTATATCCACGCAACAGTACGCCTTCCACACTTGATAGCTGAGCTTCGAAAGGAGCTAGCTGAGCTATAACGCTATGTCCATCTTGTAGGGCTTCAGTGACTCGCCTAAGCTCGTCGTCTTCACTCGTTTCTTTTGCCATCCGCTTGGCTGTTGTGTCGCTGACGAGAGTGGAGAGGCCGGCCGTTGCATGGGTGGCCACATTTTCTAGTTCGCTTTCAGGTGGCTCATCGCTGTCGCATCGGATTCTTGAGAGAGCATCGGCCAGAGCAAGGTCTCTCCCTAGGACGTACAGCAGAGAAATGTTGAACGGCATGAGGCACATAAAGAAACGCTGCAGGCGAGGAGGCATGTCTGACAGGTTCTTCTGGGCAATGGCTATCAGTGGTCGATGGTCCGTTTCCACTATTACGTCGACATTAAGACATTAGGTTTTATCTTTCAGCAGAATATGTCATGGGATGTCCACGTGGACAGCATGCTAATTAAGCTAGCACAAGTAATTGGGCTAGTATACCGCAATCGCAATTTACTACCACCAAAAATCTTACTGTTACTTTATAATACCTTATTCTCCTCCCGACTCAATTATTGTCACTTAGTTTGGTCTACGACAACTTACGGAAATTTGCAGAAGCTTCACAAGTTGCAGAAAAGATTTGTAAGAGTAATAGAAAATCTGCCGTTTTATTCACATACGTATCATCTATTTCTCAAATACAACATAATTCCTGTTACCAAACTGTTTGATTATATCCTTTGCAAGGCAATTAAGAATGAAAACGCTAGCAACAGTTCATTTCTACATCGTCTAGCCAGGTTACAACCAAACACTACTACACGCCAGACACGTCACACGGAGCTCTGGAAAGTAAGGACGTTTCGCACAACATACGGCCTACAAACAATACAGAATATACTACCCCGGTTACTAAATGATTTAAATCATAAACATATCCAACTTGAAAAGGTGACGTTCAAAACACTCCGCCGGTATTTCAACATGTACTAGGACACTTCGCTTGCCATTCCTGTTTACTCTGTCACGTTGTTGTTTACCCTGACTGTACCGCTTGTCTGTATTCACTTTGTTCTGAATTTTATTTGAAGCAAAATGTGCTTAATTTATCTGTTACTTTCGCTAAACTCATTGCCATCGCACATGAATGTTTCATTGCTTTTGTAAGTGCTTTCTAACTTCATTCTACCACATTTTCTGTGTAATTTTATGTAGTTCTTGTGAGTGATTGTAATTGCAGATGTTTTCGTGTTTTGTTCTATTTTGTTTTTGGATGAGACATGCCGTTTCATTGCGCCTATGATGCTGTCAAGTGTATAGGGGGGGCCTCCGGCTTTGTCAAGCTGTCGCTTGTGACAGCTTTTACTGCGGGTCTCCCGCGCCATGTATTCATTAGGCGCAAATAAAACCATTATTATTATTATTATTATTATTATTATTATTATTATTATTATTATTATTATTATTATTATTATTATTATTATTATTATTATTATTATTATTATTATTATTATTATTAAAATCGCGAAACCGTTCACATGCGAAGTTGCCATGAAGTACAAATCCATCCTCTGCCTGAATTGCTTCCACTTTTCCGCCGGCGCTTCGGAAAGCAGTTGGCGATTAGGGGGCGGTAGTACTTCCATTGCGCTGGCTCAGTTGAAGCGGGGAATGGGCGTGATAAGAACTTCTGACACCATGTGTCGTTCAAGATAGCATGCGACGCAGACGACCGCTGAGCTCGAGGTGCAGAGTAACAGTGCGTTTATTGGGCGCTTGCGCTCTTATATCAGCCACCCGGCTGACCGGCTTCCACAGCATGGTTACCAGTCTTGAGGACCCTGGTTACCAGATCCGATACAGTTACCATCACCACTGCCCGATTTGCTGGTGTTTGTGTTGAAACCGAAGGCATGCCCATAAATCACGGGAAGCGAAGTACAAAACCATACCTTGTAATTTGAGAACGGTACATGTCTGGCACTTGCCTACCTCTACAGCAATCACGATAAGCCTGCCAATGTGTGTGCAAATGCTCTTGCGCCTGCAAATCAGGCGCGATTTTAATAGGGGAGCAGCTAACCAGAATCACTAGCGCCTGCGAGAGCCTTCTCTTTCGTGCCATATGTCGTATGTGCAGCCGCTGACAAAGCAATGAATTGAAGGGGATTGCTTCCAGCTCATGCAGAGAGGCTATTGTAGCATCACCGAAATTCGTAGGCGTTGTAGAGAACTTTTCTGATTTTTAGTAAATCTAGAACACTGTTAATGAATAGCGAGCCTCTAAATTAGACCCACAGGCCAACCCTTAGGCTCTATGCATCTGACAAAGGTTGAACCTGGGCATTGTCGTTTCTTTCGCTTTCCCAACTTTCTCATTGTACAGCACAACGAAAAACAAGTTGTATTGCTCTGTTCTGCAGGAAATGGTGCTACGTGGTAGCACGCACTGCCACGTGGTATGAAATGGGCATGCTGTGCTCGTCAGTAAACTCTATAGCGCGTTGCATACATGATGAAACACGGTATTACAGCGACCCAGTAAATGTGAAATGGCATTTAGAGGAGCTGACATGTCAGTGCTTTGACCAAAGCGATGACACAACGTACCTGTGCTCTCTGCTGGCCCAAAATTCGCGAGCGCCGGGAATTGCACGCTCGGGATCGGCACCGAATGGCGTCGCCGACCAAGTCTGTAACTTCGCAGTGTAGGACCGCCTGGACATGAGAGCGGCAGTGAACAGCATGCGTCTTTGTTGAAGTTGTTCTGTTTATTCACTGCAATAGCGTTAAAAAAAATGTATAACACTGAGCTCGACCATTAGGTAGGAAAACACCGTTCCCCGAAGCAGAAAAAAAAATTCAAACCACTGGCAGAAATGTGCCGCGAACATAATAATTAAGACTTTGAAGACGGCAAAGTAAATTTCCTTATCGCCAGTGATAACAGAGGCTATTAAACTTTATTAAATAAATCAATGAAACAGCGCACTCTCTGATTTTTTAACCTATAAGGTGTAATCACTTATCCGATTTGTGCCTGAGTGGCCCACATTACCACAGAGCAAAGGACAGTAATACTTGCACGTTTCAACAAACATCCAAAAACAAATGCCCTCTTTGCATTATTTCATTATTGAATTAAGAGTGCATAAGCGTCTAAACACATACAAGTTAGGGTGTTTGCTACGCGCCTTTTGAAGCATAAGAGAATCGTACACCAAAACTGCAAGATTTTGCTCCTGTTCTCAAAGAAGCTTAGCAGACGCCGCATTGGCTCAGTGGTTATGGCGCTCGGATGCTGACCCGAAAGAGGAGGGTTCGATTCCAGCAGCGGCGGTTGAATTTCGATGGAGGTGAAATTCTAGAGGCCCGTGTACTGTGCGACGTCAGTACACGTTAAGGATCCCCAGGTGGTCGAAATTTCCAGAGCCCTTCACTACGGCGTTCCTCATAGCCTGAGTCGTTTTGGGACGTTCAACCCCCATAAACCAAGTAAAAAAAAACAGCTTTCAAGAGTGCGTTTTCATGTATGCTGGCTTGCTATGCTCTATATCGTGTCTGAAAAATTGTGCAAGAAAGTACGAACTAATAATAAAGTAACTTCCGAATAACAGCCTGAGGGGAGAGCTGGTGCGTGACGAAATGAACGGCGGCGCAAACAAGGACACTAACTAGAAAGAGACACCACATGCGCACACTACCAACTGTTTATTGCGCGAAAAGGTGGCATATTTAAACATCCAGCTTAAGCATGTGATATCGCATTATCGCTCCGAACCCAGCACGTGGGAAAAAAGCACTGACATCAGGAAAACGAACAACCCCTGCAGATTCTGGGCAGGAGTCCCGATCAGGTGGCAACTGAAATTATTGAGGCTTTTATGATTAAAAAGAAGGGAAGCATTTGTGTTAGCGACTCTTCGATATCCCTCCGTACAAATCAAGTTTCATTTCTGGATAGTTTTTTGTGACATCATGTTCAGTGCGACTCTTCAGCCCTCCTTTTCTAGCGGCCGTCTGTGGAGTTTTTTTTTAGAATCTTTGTTACTGTCTACACCTCAATACGGATATGATCAAGGCAGATCCACTGAAACAGCTTTTATAACACAAAAAGAAATAATTCTCGAAGCATTTGAAAATAAAGAGATATGCATAGGAATTTTTGTTGACTTTTCATAGGCTTTTGACCACCTTATTCACCACAAACTACTAAATAAACTTGAACTCTACGGCATACGTGGCACACCACTCCTCCTCATCGAATCATATCTTCAACATCGTTTTCCTTGTGTGCACATAGTAAATGAACTCTCTTCTCTTCAGAAAATTTTTACCGGCGTCCCACAGGGAAGTATATTGGGACCTTTACTTTTTATTCTTTACATTAATGACATTGGTAATATAAGTAATAAGCCTCAATATGTAATTTACGCAGATGACACTAGCATGTTCTTTAAAGGTAATAGTCTCGAATTTCTAGTCCCAACCATTAACAGCGCGTTGGATGCCCTCAAACACTGGAGAGAAGCAAACTCCCTGGTACTAAACGCGAAAAAGACAAAAGCAGTTGTTTTCCAAGCGAGAAATAGGGCGATCATGGCAGAGCATCAGTTTCCCATTGGGAATTCTATTATAGATATTGTAGATACGGCCAAAACACTTGGAGTATTTTTCAGTAAGAGCATGGTCTGGGACGCTCACGTTAGTATAGTTCTATGTCGCCTCACGAAATGTGTAGGAATGCAAGCAAAATTTCGGTATTTTCTTCCGACGTCTATAAAAATACTAATTTACAACACGCTGTTCCTCCTTCATTTAAATTACTGTTTCTTAGTATGGGGCAATACAACGCAGGCCAACATAAATAAAACATTCATGCTCCAAAAGAAAGCAGTCCGGCACATAGCAAACGTCGATTACCGTGCGCACACAGAATTTTTCACGCGCTTTCACATTACACCAGCTCATGAACTATATGAATATCATTTAGCACTGAGATATAAAAAGTGTATACGCTACCACCAGTATACGTTCCTAGAACTATCCTGCCTGAAAGCCACTATTCCAACATATGCATTTCGAAATCAGTCATTCTGGTGCGTTCCCTTCTGTCGTACAGAATACGGACGTTCTATGTTACGCTTTGCAGTTCCACATGTATTAAATAAGCTGCTGAGTAGAGGAATATCTGTGGAAAAAAGTAGCCCACGTGACATTCTTGTCGCTTTAGAGCCGTGACTTTCAGTCCCTTTTGATAAATGTGCTGACATACGCAAGCATTTTTTTTTAATATGTGTACTTGATTCTATCAATCAGTTTGTCATATTATAAAAAGCGTACAAAAGTTTTAGTGTTCTTGTTTTGGGCGTATAAGTTATTTTCTTTGTCTTTTAACAATATATGCTCGCAGCGCCTCTTAACTTTTTTTTTTCTACCTCGTCATTGTTAACCAAGCTCTGTTGCTTTCGTTGTATTTTGCCTTGTAGAAGGGGCCCGGACTCCTTCAAGTGAATTTTTATCACTTTTCTGTCAGGGCCTACCTACATCTTCCTGATGTAAATAAAGACGAACTTGAACTTGAACTTATTGAGTTTATCTTTATAGTGTTTGCAGTTTTTCGGTTTCTGACAGCTTTTTCTTCATTTGTTTACTCTGCTTTCGCTAAGATTGTTATTTGTTATTGGTTTTTTAGTGTCTGACCACTTTTGCGTCTCATGTAGGACTCTGCTATAGCTACGATTGTGTGACGCTGTTTTTTCTAAAAGATGGCCCCCTCCTTTAAGTTTTTTATTTCCTTTTTTCAGAATCTGTTACTTTTTTTTCTGCAGGGGTTAAATTTTCTTGTTCGTTTTCCTGATGTTGATGTTTTTTTTCCACGTGCTGGGTTTGGAGCGATAACGCGATGTTACATGCTTGAGCTGAATGTTTAAACAAGCCACCTTTCCGCGCGATAAACAGTTGGTAGTGTGAGCATGTGGTGTCTCTTTCTTGTTAGTGTCCTTGTTTGCGCCGCCGGTCATTTCGTACTGATAAAGTGTTTACGCAATTTGTCCTGCATGTCAGTGCCAGCCATATGGCTTACACTGAACGGCACCAGCTAAGACGTCGCTCTTCTTTTATTCGTCGTAAATTAGAGCAACAAATCGGCAGTATTGACTAATGCCATAGCCATACCGTAGCCGGTAGAATCTTCTATCTAGAGCGCAGCCTCGCAAAGAAAAGGTCAACGAAATTAGTCCGCCCCTCTTCCGTGCTCTGCTGCTAATGATTGGGTGCTACTTAGCTGATTTCTTTTTGTTTCTGCACATGTGCAGCAGGCACGTAGAATGGTCAGTGGGAGAGCATGAGAAAGTGTAACTGGGCGTAGGGAGGTAGGGTAGGGAAGTAGACAATAGTTTATCCGGCAGCGAGCGACTGCACACAAGTTCACAACTTGTCATCTTGTCAAAAGCAGCGGTGTCGACTTGCTGAACCAGTTTTGGGCTATCGCTGACGGTTTATTCACGCTAAACTGGCTTGTCTGATATGAAAAGGCATAAGCGTACAGCAGCATAAGGACGTCATTGAAATCCTATCCCCAGAAATGCTATATCACAGTTCTATATCACACTTCACTAATAACGTGTGAAGCAAAATGTTTCTCTTAAAAGATGGCTGCCAACCATAGGGCCGCTACCCCATGCCAAAGAAGTTAGAACTCTCCTGCTAAACTCGTTGTGGGTGTCCCTGTTGTATTGAATTTTCGCGAATTGTAACCCCCCCTTCCAGCCGTACTTCACTTGTGGCACTATTTTTCTTCGTGCTGACTGCACGCCTTAGCTGTGCGAAATCCTAAAGTATAGCTTTACCCGGGCGCCGGTGTTTTGCTTCATCAGATTCCTGAAGTGTGTGCAGGGACGAGTTGCTTCTGCAGGATGTGCGGGAATCCGCTGGCGTGGTTGATGACGACTGGCGTCTTTTGTACCACCACCACCTGCGATGTCGACCACACTTTTTTGAGACGCGATGTGGGAATTACGGACACTCTAAAGGTTTTATCTACATCTTGTAATTTACTAAAACCTTGCACCTTAAATGGTGAAGATTTAGTGGTATGCTAAACTTTCTGATGTCTTATGCCTTACATTTGATTTGTTTCTATATAAGGGAATTTTCAAATATAATTGGACGGCAATTAAGAATCCTTGCTATGCCTCTTATATAGGCAAGGAGAAGTCGAAAACCAAATTCCACTGAAGTGAATCACATGTGCAAGCAATCTTAGTTTTAAAGCGAAGCATTCTTGCGTTCATCTTCTTTCCATGGGACCCCCAAACTTCTTAATGTTGACCATTCAAGCTGGACATAGAGCACTCATGTATGGAGTGCTTGCAAAAATCTCTACTGGAAGACGTTCGTAATACAGAGCTCAAAAAACAGGGTAAAGGGTATCTATTAAAAATGATTAAGGTTTGAGGCTTTCTAGTTTCTTGCAATTTAAAGCGATCTGTAAGTAAGAAGAAAATAATTGAAAGCTCCAGCTGCTTGGGGGAATTTTGCCGCCACACCGTGTTTAGAGAAACCTCTCCAAAACGCTTGTAATGAGATTTTTATAAGAAAACTAATACACAACGCTATAGGTATATGCCTAAATTGCGAAACTCGGGGCAGCTGTTCAGTATCACCAGTTCAGCATCGCTTTTGCATCCAACGTTCTCGTTGCTATGTGGCCCACCATACACATGCCTGCATCCGGCCGGTTCTTCTTATTACTGTCGAGGATACTCGTATGGCCTACGGAATCCCAGCAACCAAGGCTGCCACACCGCGAGACCACCTTCAGTCCTGATGCGAGGCAGAAAACTGAAGCTGTGAACAACATTGGTACCTCAGCTTAAACAAAGTGATACCCTCTGTAGCGTATAACTTGCCATTAGCACCTTATACCCGCGCGGGGCTGTGCGTGCAGGGACTCGCTCCGTAACTAAGCCGCCGATTCCACACCTAGCGCCAGAAGCGCCATCTCTCGGGCCCGCCATAAATCTGTCTAGCACGGAGAGCACCCACCCGAGGCACCGCGACTGTGTAGCACTCAAATGTGTATCACCTGTAAACTTCTTGCAAGGATATACAGCAGCTCTAAAAATTAACGCATATTTCTTTCGACAGCACAAGCAAGATAGGCTTCTTTTTTTTTTACTGAAAGGAAGCGCCAAAAGCTTATGTTTGTTTTTCTTCCTTCAAATCTTACCTGTGATGACATAGTACAGCTTGTACGAATTAGTAATGCACTTCAAAAAAAAGTTACCGATTTTTTTACGTTGAATTCATTAAGCGGTCTCCGGATAGCGTTCCCCACGCGAAATGTCAGAAGGCTCACACGCACCCCGTCAGGACCAGGCTGAGCAGCAGTGGCACGATGATCGTCAGAGACTCGACAGGGATGGCTTCCTTCGCAGAGTGAACCACCCGGAGGGCTTGGGTGACGCTCTCGAAGCTGCGAAAATCGACTCGCCCGGTGGCTTCGTGGACGTAGTCCAAGGTGGGTGGTAAAGGTGCCGCTACTTGTGCTGCAAAGTAATAGCGCAGTTGCGCTATTCAGAATCTGGCAACAGGTGAGAGTAATTAGGCTTCACTGCTGCTCGCTTTTCTAAACGCCTACAAAGCTCAGTACACTGCTGAAATACTGCTGATGTAGACGGGGAAGTAGAAAAGAAATTGTACCGCGAACCGCGGTGGCTGTGCACTGTGGGGAAACGTTCGCACAACGGGCGTTTTTCTCCTTACCGGTTTTCTGCCTAGATATAATCACCTTGCAGAGGACGTTTCTTCAGAACAGTTTAATTTGTCGACCCCGTTTATTTTCTTGCGCCGGCTGCGTTCTTATGAAGGAAAAACGCTAAGACGCCCGTGTGCTGTGCGATGTCAGTGCACGTTAAAGATCCCTAGGTGGTCGAAGTTATTCCGGAGCACTCCACTACGGCACCTCTTTCTTCCTTTTTTCTTGCACTCCCTCCTTTATCCCTTCTCTTACGGCGCGGTTCAGGTGTCCAACGATATATGAGACAGATACTACGCCATTTCCTTTCCCCAAAAACCAATTATTATTATTATTACTTTATAGGACCACAGGGCAGATAAATACTTTTTTTTTTTCAAAATGCTGAATTATAAGTTAATTGTGCCAAATTTTCTTCTAACTCTAGATATATCAACGAACGCTGCAACATAAAAATTCAAAATCAAAATGTATGCCTCTCGCAATCAAGATTATAAGAACGTTTCGACCTCTACCACTCTGCTAGGAATGCGATGATTGTTGAGCAAGCCTTCTGCCACATTTTCTAAACTCTGCCGCCATTTAGCAAGATTGTCAAGAAAAGCATATACTACAAAACAATTTTCTGAAGATATAACAGTTGAATATTGGTTGAGTGGTCACAAAATTATTTTTAATATACTTAAAAATTTCATTTGTGCATATCGAGAAATAAAAAAAATTGAAAACACCCATCCTTTCTATACATAGTCTTTTTTTTTATGCGGCACAAGTGGGTCATAAGCGAGGAAAAACTTGAGGTCTGACGGTCTGCTTTCTCCCTTCCTTACTGAAATAGTGACTTCGTTTTGACTGATGACCTAGGCACGAAAACAAAAAAAAATGTGAAAGTCCGTCTCCATTTGGCGGCAGTTGGGCGCGCGCACTATACACACAAGAAACAACTTAACACTTTGAGATCCCCTAATTTTACCTACCTCGTACATCAAGGTTTACTTTCGTAGAAACGGTTCCTGTTTCTGCCGTTATTACACGATTCTGATATAGAACCCCTACTGGCGTTAGAGGTAAACTGTCCAGGAATCTTTCCTATCTATTGCCGCGACGTCTAGAAAGGCCTCATGCAAAGTGTTTGAATGAGTGAATCCTCACGAGGGTCATGATAGGCGGTTAGACGCCGAAGTCCAGGGACGTCTTCGGCTTGCCTATGCCAGATGCCCAGCAGGACGAAAGGCCATGGCTTGAGGTACAAACCAACGAAAATCGCAGCCAGCAGCGTCCCAACGCAAGTAAGCAGCAAAATCATGGCGACCCGTCTTGTGTTTTTCTTCTTCTTCAGCGCTTCTTTTACTTACGTTTTTAGTTTATTTTGCCAATCTAAATGTATTTTTACTAAGCCTCGCACGGCGGCCAAATGCGACTTCTGATATTTTGTTTTATAAGGCCATAATAATAATGGCTACCATCTATGGATACAGTTTACCGCCGTTTAATGCGTTCTATCGGGAGCAAGAGAGAGAGTGAGAAAGAAGAAAGCCAAGGAGCTTAATACTATATGGTCGCGGATATTCAATAATGTGGTAAATGTGTGAATGACTCTAAGTGGGAAGCTAATACAAGTATAATTATGTTACACTCCTTAGCATATCGCATATTGGGAGTGTAGTCTGTTTTGCCTTCCACGTACCAACTAAATACGGAAGTTCTAACATCACGACACAGTGAGAATTCAGGAAGAAAAGAAGTGTAGGGCAGTCTGTTGAAAATGTGGCGGTGTGCTCATGAGCGATTCCCTTTGGAGGAAGATCCACTTCATTAACATTGTAAGTGTGCACTATCGACTTATCCAAAGCAAGTTGATTGATTTATTTTGCCCTCAGGGCGGAAGACTTCAGAGGGAAGGGGAGAATACAAAAGGTTATTATGAAATCACAAGTACAGAACAAGATCAGAGGGCAAGATATCAAATAAAGAATGCAGGTACTGCGCAGAGAGTGTAGTTGGAGCAAAGTGTCATCTTCAGAAGCTTCAGCAATTGTAAATAAACCAGCGTGTAAAAATCACACCGCTTTCAATATTTACTTGCAAATCATGCAGCGTTGCTCGTTTTGCCTCGCCACCGTTCTAAACACCTCAATAGAGAAAGAAGTCGCATTCTTACGCTTCGAAGCTTAGCTCTTCATTTTACTCTTGAGATAAACCTGGATGAGTTTTTTCCTCTTTGGATCTGTGCCAAACCCTGGCTAATCCCCCACCATGGGTATGCGCCATCGTATTTGAGACAACAACAACAACGACAAAAACAGCACTTTCAGGAGTACAGGCGAGTCCTACGGAATGGCTGTACGTACTTTGTTCGGCGACTGTGTAAGAATTCGTTCGGACTTGGTTGACATATGACGAACCTCCAGTCGCACTGTCCGTATGGTGACCATTCAGTTCGGGCCGAACAAAACAGAAATAGAAAATGGTAAAACAGCGGGGAAAATGCGGTATTTACAATGAAAACGATGGCTCGGTTTGAAGATTCTCGAATGCCTCAGTGATGCTTCCACCACTCTCTATTCTGCACGGGTTTCCTAGCAAGAACTTCGTCCGAAACAGCAGTAGTCGGTGCGCGCCATTCGCCTCTCCGTTGGCGACGCTCTCGATGCTGGGGCGCCTCCGTCGTCAGTTGTACCTCGGCGGTGGCGTTGAGGCGCTCTCCATTACTTTGCTTCTTTCTGGCTGCTTCAGGTTCGATTATCTTTAGTTATGTAAGCGGTGTAGTTCTCTTTCGGCGAAAAAGCAGTGTGTGTGTATGCGTGCGTGCGTGCGTGCGTGCGTGCGTGTGTATGTCTGCGTCACCGTCGAGGTGTGCAGCTGGTAGCAAGGCTGAGAACTTCGTCAGCATCAAGGCGCAAACGGCGAGGAGGCGCTGGACTATGCCACGTGTGGAGTTCGCTGACCTTTCCGCGAACTCGTTGATCTTGTATTCGCAAGGAAAGCTGCTCCCACGGGGTCGGAAGTCCCCAACAAAGGGGCCCGTCTCATCCCTGCCGCCCCTTTGTGCAGCGGACGTCCTCGTTTACGCCGCGCCGTCACGGGGATGACCCGCCGGGAAAAACGCGAACCAAGTACAGCTAACGACATGTGGTTGTTAGGGGGTTGACGAGGTTTCGGGGGCGCACGAGATATTAGCCGAGTGACCGGAAGCCCACTATTCCTGTAACGACTGTCTACTTCCCTTAACGACTGTCTTCTCTTTGTTGCTGTCAACAACCTGAGTCATCGCCTCGTGGGCACATGTTTCTAGCGTCTGTGGTGCCGTGGGTGGCGTGGGAACGGAAGTCGCATTTGTGTTTTGTGTAGTTATTCGAAACCTCCTTCCCAAATGTTTTAATCAGACCTTTTTCCCCAATCTCTGATCAGTGGGCGGACCTTATTTTCCTTTCCCTAACCACTGATTGGCGAGATGGGTCGTTGGTTATCTTATTGGTTGCTGTCCCCGCTAAGGGCGGAGACAGAGGGTTTAAAACCAAGCGCTCTGGGTTGAGCGGGGGCTGAATTCGTCTGATCCACGATTTAGTCATGTAAATAGTTTTCTCCTTGCTTTGTTTCTTCTCGTTTTTTTACCTATGTTGTAAATAAATAGTTAACCTTCTCCTTTCCTTGAGTAATGCGAATGTTTGCGAGTAGAACCACCGGGTCATCAAGAAACTCCGATTTCATCTTCAAGTAGTTTCCTCACATGGCCACCGGAAGGGGAAACTCAACTCCACGGCACTCGCAGATCACTGCACGGGGCATACGGCCGAAGTTCCGGCATTCGATTCCATTATAATCCAGCTCGAATGGCCGTGGGCCGAGGAGGTACATGGTAGTGACGACTGGTAGCCGGTGTTGGAAGGCTCGACGCATGGTCACTATACGTGATGCTTGGTTCCGCGTTGCGACCGCGAGAATGGCTCCAAATGCGCTCAAGAACACTGAACGCATTCACACACGATTTCTTTCAAATGTCAACAAGTCGCCGTCTGTGTGAGCACCTATCAATGAATGAAAAGAAATTCACGCGCCTTATATAACCGCCTTGAGGGTTGGTGTTCTAGCGAAGGGCATGCGCAATAGAATAAAAAAGCAGAAGCACGCTGTCGCATGAATTATTGGGGCAATGACGATAAGCGAAGTATTCGGAAAGTATATCATCACCCCGTAGTTTTCCGCGTTTCTAAAAGGCAAACTTTACGTCTTATCGTCACGGGCGCTGTGACATAAGCAAGCGTGAAGGGGAGGATAAGGGGAGAATGATTATGTCTTCGTGCAAATCTCCATAAACTTTGTTTTCTATTTATTATACGTTATTCCGCCCCCTCTTGCTGATGAATGCATACAAACTGACTACGCAGGGCTATGTCAACAAACTAGCCCAATCTCTAAAGGTTCTGATATCAGTCTAAACCTAAACGTTTAGAAACAAACCGCCATGATAGCCGCAATCAAGTTTTTTTATTTTCATTAGCGAATCTTGCTTACTTTTCTGACGACAAACCAAAGCAGTATCTGTAGTGATGACAAGCGTTTCCGCGGTCTCCTCTACCGAACAATCTTCATGATATACCGATGCCCAGGGAAACAAAATCTGTTCTCGTGTGCTTAGACAAAAGTGTATTGACCATTTTTTGAACTTTCCTCGTCGTAAGAATGATGCCCAGTACGGTTTCTCTTGAAAATCATGAAAGCGTGGTTGGAGGTGGAAGTCCACCTCTAGCGGCATCGTACTTGCATTAGTTTTCGTTGTCTTTCGCTACATGCGCAAATGACACATATGATTTATTTTTCACCAAATGATTCCAGCAGCCTCACATCTAAAATAAAAAAAGAGCATTTCATGTATCGGTGTATTGTTTATGGGGGTTTAAGGTCCCAAAGCGACTCAGGCTACAGAGGACGCTGTAGTGAAGGGCTCCAGAAATTTCTACCACCTGGGGTTCTTTAATGTGCACTGACACCACACAGTACACGGACCTCTGGAATTTCGCCTCCATTGAAATTCGACCGCCGCGGACAGGCACCGCGGTGGCGCCCATTTCATGTATCGGTAATACCGCTGCTCTTTCGTGTATCAAAGAACTGCTAAAGGAAGTAATCGCCAAGTCCTGCCTTGTGTGTGTGTGCTGTCTTCGTCTTCTAGCGCCTGTACGCTTTTTGCCTAAACCATGTCATGCTACAACCAACTAGCTCAAATCAAAGTCTCGCTCTAATCGCCAAACATTATAGTCAAGCCCTGACGTCACCATTCTTGAAGGCACATAGACTGGCCCAGTGGAGTGGTCCGCCCCACAAATTTGCTGTCCTGAAAAGTTCAGTTCTCAAACCATGCGCCACATTAAAGGTGTATTGCAGAGTGAATGCGCCGACGTTGCCGGTTGCTTCAGTCTTTCCATAATAATAATAATAATAATAATAATAATAATTGGTTTTTGGTGGAAAGGAAATGGCGCAGTATCTGTCTCATATATCGTTGGATATATATGATATCCTGAACCGCGCCGTAAGGGAAGGGATAAAGGAGGGAGTGAAAGAAGAGAGGAACAAATAGGTCCGTAGTGGAGGGCTCCGGAATAATTTCGACCACCTGGGGATCTTTAACGTGCACTGACATCGCACAGCACACGGGCGCCTTAGCGTTTTTCCTCCATAAAAACGCAGCCGCCGCGGTCGGGTTCGAACCCGGGAACTCCGGATCAGTAGTCGAGCGCCCTAACCACTGAGCCACCGCGGCGGGGCCGAACTCGTTTTTAGCACAAGTTATAACGATGTATGAATGCCATCTATGGACCGGGTGCCTGCCACTCGAAGACATGCGCGCTCTCATGTCCGCACCGGTGCTGCTTCCAAAGTGCATGGAACAAGCCACAGGCCTCGTTGGCGTGCGGTACCAAATAGCAGCAACGCTTCGAAGAAAAGTAGCTCCGCTAGAAGGCTGAATATTAAAGCAGCTTCCTCAGCTAGAGGGACAGTTCATCTGCGTCGCTTTTCTCTGTCATGCATTCACGAATACATCCAGCATCTTGAGACACGTGCAACGAAGACGCAAATATAGTATGTGTAATAATGGGATGGTTTGCAAATGAGCTTCTGTACGCTTTGGAAGAAGTGGGTGGCCGGAGATGATGAACTGGAACCGCTGCACAGTGTACATGACAGTCCTAACATGTGCACGTTGAGCACTGCTTTCCTCCCGAGGATTGGGGAAGGAGGGCTTGAACTGCAGAAGCAATCGTGCAGAATATGCCTCACTGGAGCACTCAAAGCAGTCTATCAACCGAGACTTCACGCAGTCGCACACATTCCAAGCGGAGGTACTGCAGGTTCAGGACCTGTTGGAAGCGCATCATAAGCTCCCGCCCGGAAGGATATTAGGCGCCGCTACTTTAGCTCGTTGACCAGTCCACACGTCCCTAGGTTACGACCCACAGGAGGGCAAAAGGTGAACGTCCAGAGCATCATGAATTGGACGTCATTCCGGCACTCTAGCAGGTCTGTACCACTGCAGTCATTGCCGAAGGAAACAGTTGATTCAATCTATTTCGTGCGATTCGTTAAGTTCTGCAACTGTGCAAACCAAAATGAGCGTCATGTTGGAAATGCAACTGGCTGTATTGAGACTATCTTTCGAGCCGTTAGTGGATGCCTGGGTCTGCATATTTGGTGCAGTTACTGCTAACAACATCCGGTCTGAAAGCACACTTCAAGGCATCATAAGAGTCGTTTACGCGTCCGCTTTTACGCCATAGTAAAGGGTCACGCCTGCCTCACAGAGGTGTTGGAGCAATGTCACCGAGGTTAACGGAGCCGCCAGGACCAAGAAGTAAGTTGACCGAGCAGGTATATGGAAATGACGAAGGGTGGCCGGAAGAAGAATGCTGGTCGCATGGTTACAGTACCTGTTGCCTGGTTTCACAATGTGACCAAGAATTGCTGAAAATACGCCCAAAGACTCTGCACGCTTTCACACTAGCCGTCTTTCAAATGTGAAAAAGCCACCGTCAGTGTGTCCGCCTATCAATTATTGACTACAAAATCTCGCCTTATTTATGTTTCTATAGGGTTGGTATTCTGTCAAAGAACATGCGTAGTTATATCATAAAGCAAAAGCAAGCTGTCGCGCAAAATCTTAATGCTCTCGCGTTAAAATTCAGAGAAAATTTAAAAGCGAAAATAATGGCGGCTCCATCAAAGAACAGCGCTAGCTCAATGCAGGCAGACCTTTCACGGCAAGTCTATTATATTTCCGACAACTCCACCCAGTGTCTCAACTTTAAAATACAGACATAAAAATATAGGTGCGGTGGTTCCGAAGAATGCTGTTTCACAGTTTAACATCGAGCAAGAGTTCATTAAATTTTATAACTAAATGACGTTAACAGATCATTAAAGTTTAACAGGACGGAAGTTTCAAATACGAACTTGGACAGATACACCCAAGTTACGCGGACATTTCAATAATATATGTGGCTTGATACCAAACATCAGCGTTTCAAGCTTAGGAAAGAAAGGGTTCCAAGATAATAAACTAGTTGACGGCACCAGTACCAAGAAAATCAATTCGTGACAGCCGTAGAGAAAAGAGGGTTCCTCCATAATTGATTAGATGGCGCCACGGGTACTGAGAAGTGAACACACAGGAACAGCCGGATGTATGAGGAAACAGGTGTCTGGTATGCTACTAGATGGCGCTACGGGTATCAAAAATGGAATATACTGCTAAATGTCTGCTTCACTTGCTTGAATTTTCAGCGGCAGATTCTTCAGGACGCCTGATGTCCCTGTCGCCAGCCTTTTGAGCATTACTGTGAAGAAAAATAGAACAAAGGAAAACAAGCTAGACATAATAAAGCAATTTCTGATCTCTGCTATGCTCGGAGGAAAAGCGAGAAAAGTAGATAAGAATAGCAGATAGGAAGGACGCAAAAATATTTAAAAAATGCGAGGAATACGGCGGGTATTTTACAACCTGCCGCGGATGGGCAAAATCACCATCACAAACCGTCACGTGGTCATCATTGAAGTGCCCTGTGCAAATGTGTTCTTGGATACAACACAACATTCGATTTTCGCAAAGAACCGGGAGTAATTTTTCTGCGTCTCACGTACGCAGAAATTGCGCTGTTATCAGTGGTGTTGCCAGTGCAGAAGCATCACAAGGTGAGCGGTTGACCACAATGACGACAAATTATTAACGGTTTGACAATACTGCACCCATAGAGAACTGACACGACATATTAAGGCTGCCTTCCGTTGAGGAGGCGTGTTCGATAAATCGTCCCTAAGATACTACAATTAAAATTATAATAATTAGATTTGCTCAACCTATATGTCCGATCTTCGCTTTCCTGACGGCTTTGTCCAACTACCTCTGTTAAAGATTGCACTTGACCAACCTCCTCAATGAGCCAACTTTTTCCTAAGCTTATTTTTCCTGCTGCTAGTTTACACCGCAGTTTCCTTTGACATATAGGTATATCAAAGTTCACATTCCCTGACCATCTGAAAAAAAATATTTTCCCGGCTTCTCGCTCGACGTAAATATACTGGTTAATTTGCACACGCACTGCTCCTTTCAGTTGATTCATGAAAATAATTCAACAGCATTCGAGGACGTCATTTAATTCCTCCATTGTTCAGAACTTCAGATGTTTGCATGGAAAAAGGAAACACGTGCAGTGCGACTAATCTCTCTGACTAAATGGTGCAACAGCAGTACTCCTATATTTTGGGACTGCTATTGCGGTTCAACCTGTTCTAGATCTCCAGCCTTCTCAAAAAATTAAAAAGTTCTCGTGATATTTTGCAAGAATGATATCAGAGGCTCTAATTGAGATAATTTTTTACTTCACGTGTATGATGTTTGCAAAGGTCTTAAAGCTATTCACTTTTACTTATGCGACTCTTCATGCTTAGGTTGAGTCTCGATTTGATCTTCTTAACGACTTCCAAATGACCGTTCGTTAAATTTTAGGAACGAGGCCATAGCGGGCGTAGGAATTAGTGCCGGCGTCGATGATTGTGTTGTTTTGATCTTTTTGTACAGAAAGCTTGCTCGGCTTCCAAGAGTACTGATGCAAAGGGAGAGCCGGACACCTTCTTTCGCATTTTTTTGCTTGAACTGGATCTAAAGAAGCCTTGCACAGAAGTTTTTTGTTCATGCCATTTGATGGTGTTTTCTGTTAAAATTATTTAGCGCTATGTGGTTAAACGTCATGAAGAACCTGGACCGCCGCGGTGGCTGAGTGGTTATGGCGCTCGGCTGCTGGTCCGAAAGACGCGGGTTCGATCCCGGCCGCGGCGGTCGAATTCCGATGGAGGCGAAATTCTAGAGGCCCGTGTGCTGTGCGACGTCAGTGCACGTTAAAGAACCCCAGGTGGTCGAAATTTCTGGAGCCCTTCACTACGGCGTCTCCCATAGCCTGAGTCGCTTTGGGACGTTAAACCCCCATAAACTAAACTAAACTATTATGAAGAACCAAAGACCAGACTTCGGATGCATTTTAAAGCAGGCTTCTTGCGGATCATGTTTCAATAGCAAGCATTTCACGGCCTGTCATGATGCCTAGTATGCAGCGAGCAATTTGATGGAGGAATAGTGCAAACAAAGGACGGGACATTTGAAGGCACACACGGCGAGCGCTTTCCAGTGTCTCGTGACTTGTTTGCACTATCCTTCCATCAAAATATACCAATACAAACATGGTCAACTTTTCGCTCTGCTACAGTGCGCACATTGCAAAACATTCAAAAATAAAGCACAACAATATTTATCAAGACTCAGAGGTAAGCACTCAATTTTTCAGCACAGCGAACAAGAATTAGTACTTTAGTTATTTTTCACACAGCATAAAATGATTCACTAGCAAAACCCAACAGCTGCTGCACATAACTTTGGCGTGCCTATGGAAACGGTGACGGTATACACAAACGCTTTGTCACACTTGGCAGATATGGGCGGCAAAGCCGGATGTGTTTTCTAACTAGGCGCTGCGACGTCACCCGGAGTCGTATGTCCAGGCAACACATGTTGTGCAGGTGACGCTGTAGAACCAAGCGCCCCCTCTTAAGTATTCGTTGTCAGTAATTAAGGAACGTGGCTCCTAATCGAGTTATGTAGAATTTCTGCCGTTTTTACTGTCAGCTTACCCTTGCAGTAATGTATAAACATGGGGTTTTGAATCGAAATGATGAAATTTGCGATTATTCGTTCTGGACATCCGAAAAGATCTGAATTGCGCTAAAGTAAGGTAGCATTGTGAACGTGTAAAAACAAAAGCATCATTTATGGTACTCACTCTTAGAAACGCTACCACATTGGAAGCGAAGAAAAGCCTTCAAATCCAAGGTGTCGAAGAATAATGTGCTTTGTTGTACAAAGAGAGATATATGAGCTGAGCTCATGTCGATCTTGACAACTCCCGAAGGAAGCGCTACAAAACAGTCAATATTGTCGCGTTCGACGGCGACAGGTTTCGTGGCACTCATCCCGGTTGACGAAGGCGTTGGAGCCCAATAAACATCGGTGTCGAAGCAGAAATTCCCACTCCACCCTGTGACACTGGAACGCGGTGCCTTTATCCGTCACCGACGGAGCGGCAAAAAACGGAAGGCGAAGCTGCGAAGGTTCGCACAACTGTGACACCGGCAGCAGGCATCCCCGCTCCCGACGTGTCCGCGAATCATTGCACTTCGCGCCGCACACGGCCGCAGTGTCAAAGACGGGTGCCGAGGCCAGCGGGCATCTGCCACCCGCAAAGGACCATGGGACACACTTGCGGCCGTCGTGGAACCACCAGTCACCGCGAGCGTCTTCTGCAGTGCAGGCTACGAACCGCGGCTTCTGAACGCAACGGTGCTCAGGAGCCCACCGGCCCTTGACACAGGCCGCCAAGCAGTCCTCGATGGAGGCGAATTGGTTCGGACTGCGGTTGCACACGTGAGCCCTCTGCACTGTCGCAGATAGGCACGATCCTTCGTCCGGGTCATAGAAGAACTGCGCCGCTCCGTTGACATTGCAGAAGGACTTGTGGACGGTTGGGCAGACTGTGCCATCCTTGTCGTTGCTGCTCTGCATGCGGAGAAGTAAGCTTTGATTATCCGCTCCTAGCGTGGCTCTCTACCATGGTAAGTTACTGGGCAGTGGATGGTACTGAGCACATAAGCAGCGCTAGTGCTGACTGGGGAAGTGCACAGTTTCCTTCCCAAATATATAGGCTACGGAGCTCATGGCCCGAGTGGACATCAAATATTTTTGCGAGGTTCATGTGTTACTTTTGTCATGTGCTTCCCAAAAGTGAAGAAGCACGCTTACGGATGGATGAACCTTGAGCCGATCCGTGTGTTTCTTGACTTAGTCTTGTTGCCCATCCGGCGGATTATGATTAAGAACATGCCGAACGAACTCGCTCCAAAGGATATATGTTCACGGATATGTTCCGTGTTAAGAATATGATGTGTGTAAACAGGCGAGAACTGTTAATTTTGGCAAGCTTTCCAGGAGTGACGGAGCGGAAAATCTGTTGAAAGTAATATTACGGTCGGCAGCGGTTACGATCGCATTAGTAATCCGGTTGCTTTTCTGAAAACTCTACGAGTGAACACTAGCGTAAGTGAACATTCTTCAGAGATGAAAGTAGAACTATGTTTTTCTACAATAACTGGCAATTTTTTTCAGATTACCTCTTCCTATCTCTCCGCACTACCGTCAGGATATGAGAGGAATATTGCTGCTGCAGCCTAATGTTCCAGCGCAAAAAACCTTATTTCTCCCTTCTTCGTCGCTGCATACGCTCCGCCATTAATACTGCGTTAAGTCTAAAAACACTTTTAATAGGCTGGGGTCATATCGCGTGAACACTGTGAGCCCGAAATGGGGAAGGACTTTTCCAAACTTGTTTCAACAGCCGATGGTTCATTGATATAGAGGATAAAGAACAGGCATAGATAGGTACTTGCGGAGCGAAAGACATATTCTCTCCAAAGCCGGTGGTGTGCGGAAATGCCGAAAAACTTTACTAGCCGTACTGAAACACTGGTCTGCCTCGAGACTGAAGTCAATATATTTTAGGCTTAGATTGCAAAAATGCGTTATGATTTTTATTTCAGCCTAGCGTGGACTTCAGATACGTTACAGTCTTTGATACGCATGTTATTGCTTTGAAACTTGCTCTAGGTCGAGTTAAAATCAGTGGTTTGAATCAGACTTGTTAGGCAAAATATACCGCCCTCTGTGGAAGACAAACGGGTACACATGGCACTGTCACGGCCTTACGGCGCGCAAGTCTAGAAGCCACGGAGGAAGACTTGACTTGCTCCGTGCTAGAAGTTGAGCTCGAGAAAATTGCTAAAAATGAAACAATATTATACCGCAGAACAATGCTAATCGTGTCCTATGCAGTAAAACACGTTTTTTAGGACCTTTGTATTACACTTTGGCACATATATGTCAAAACTCTGCTGAGACCAGAAGAAACTAGCCCCATGTCACTATGCAGACAGTACTGCCGAAAAAGATAAAATGAAGAATTCAGTTTAGGCTCTCCTAGACACTGCGTTACATGTCCATTAAAAACTGAAAAAAATCTACCGAAATCTAACGAACAGCGGACCTAACGTGGACAGAAGAATTAAGAGAATAGAAGGAATAAACTACCTTCTGCAGTGTGACAAAAAAAGTTACTGGTAAACGTTCCTGGCAGCCCAAAATGAGGCTTAAGCTACTTTTGTGAAATATTTTCTATCTTCAGGAGGAGTTTTCAGACTACCTTAGGCAAAAAATAAAATTGGCGGGATTCGTTTCAGTTTGTGTATCAACGGGCAAAAACACGGTTTAACTCAACTGCAATGTCAGGTGCGATGAAAACTCGCAATTTTCCCAACTCCGTCGCTTATTCCACTCCCCAAAAAGGTCTCTCACTACATTACGGTGCAATTAAACCTTTCTAGTTGTTTGTAACACACCTCGCCGTCCATGTTGATGGAGTTTGTATACATGCATGCTACCTCTAATTTTTGTGATACGTTTTGTGCTTATGTTTAAAGTTGACGAAGGAAATTATTTCTATTTGAACAAGCATTATGGTTCGAGCGGTTCTTTTTAGTACGCGTCGTTTATAATTAGTCTTACCTGTTTAATGCAACCTTCAAGCCATAGTTGTTTTTTTGTGGTTGTAAAGCTAATTTCTAAATGCTTTACTACGCGCCAGTCAGTTGCTAAGATACAAAAAATCAATTAACTCTTCCAGGAGGGGACGAGAAACAGCATTTAATAAAACATCGAGATGGGTCGTTGGGATTTTTTTCACCATGTAACTAGACATATTCATTATATTTGTGGCCACGGGTGTTTAGAAAATACTTGGTTTGGTGTAGTAGAACTAAAGCTAATAATGGCTTGCATTACACACAATATTAAAATGTACGGAAAATGAAATCTGCGCGACCCACAACCGTCTGGACGTTTCCTAATCATTCTCCGCACAGGGTAGCTGTACGTGACGGAACTAAGGACTCATAATTCTTGAGGGCGGGCAATCGATTTACGTGTTCAAAACAGGAAATGAAAGCCATGATAAACATAGTTGTGCGTTAGTTTTTGAAGGTGGTAATCTACCTTGACCTTCGATGCTTCATCATGAACTAATCACGCGCGCAACCTGTACATATTTATTATTGCGTAAATAGTTTTTGTGTATACTACCTCTCCACCCTATTTTCTCTGCCTGTCCCCTCACCTCTCTCATTTCATTTGTCCATTCTGCCAGCTATCCTTTATTTCCGCTGTCCAAGCTTAGGTGCTTCAGTATCGGTGGCAGATGGCGGGGTTAGCGAAAACCTTTTCCTTTATTTTTATTATTATTTTAATCAACCCCTACTACTACTTGACCATCGGGTGTATCCTACCAGTCAGCACCACTCGCGTGCGCTTATCTTCGTTTAGTTGCAATACGCACGGGGGAATCACTGACGTTAGTAGTAGGGACGGGTGGATCCTTCATGCCTTGCTTGTCTGAAGCCGTTTCGTTCGCGCCTGGTGACCGATCAGGCGCTGTGGTTTGCTCGGGCACCCGTGTCGGCGTCGGCTTCTCAGTGGTCATGTTCCCAAGACTGGTCTTGCTGGTAGTGCGGGTCGTATGGCCTCCGCTGCTCTCAGTTCTTGGTGAACGCGTTTCCGTTGGCGGTTGGGTGGTGGTATGCGTCTCGGGTGAACTGGGTGCATCTTTCATCTTCAAGGAGCCCTAGAAATAAATAACTTTAATATTAGCCATACGTTTTTAGGAAAAGTCTATTGATACCTAATGTAGTCGCAGTTGCTCCTGCTATGAGTAGATTGCTGTATTCAAGGCTTCATGACTGCAGTGCTCGTAAGGCCGACAACCAACACCGATCAAATCATCTCGCCTATACTACAAGTGTAAAAAGATTAATCTTCCTCTTAAATAGAAATATATCTAGAGAGCGCCATAAATCAGAGGAGTTAAAAAAAATAGTGCTCTCGATCAGCCCAAGTTACCTACAAACCCAGTGGGTGAGCATTCGCCAGTAGGTGAGTATTCGCCTAAAAACCCAAAGAGAACAAAATTAAGTCTAGCGTGACCTATACGGCGTGCTGCAAGCTCACTCCCTAACAAGGGTGACTAAAATCATTTAAGTTCTGTTTGCCGCAAGCCATCATGCAGCACACTATCTCCACGGCCACGGCGTTCCGAATAAATGAATACCTGTCCAAGACTTTTGAATAGTGCAGCCGAGTCACCTGGTGAGGCGCAGGTGCATCCGTAGGTGGCGGGCCCAGCGTCAGGTCGAAGATGCGCGGGTCGGGCTTGCGCAACTTGTTGACTTGGTTCCCACCAACCGAGAGTGTGTCTTCTGTCATATCTGCTGTGCGCGCGTACATGTGAATGCCGACCACGATCACCGCCAAGGTGAGCAGCATCGCCAGACTGGTGAGCATGCGCACAATAACACGGGGAACCTGCGCATTGCAAAAAAGGGCACAATGTCGTTAAGAAAGGGGGGGAGAGCTACTTAGTCCATTGTGTTCAGGCCTCCGGTTTCAGTGCGGGAGCATGAATAGTGGCCATTCCGGGCATTAAGACATAGTGTGTTCGTACGTTTGTCTGAAGCCTGCTTTGTGGCAGGCTGCCCAACCGATTGTAAGGAACCATCTCAGGTATATATATATATATATATATATATATATATATATATATATATGTATATATATATATATATATATATATATATATATATATATATATAGACACCAAGTGTCCTAGCTGAATGTAACCAACCACGGAATGTTCCAGCGGCGTGAAATCCAGTGTGGTTTGTTTACAGTCGCGTGACATAGCAGTACATTTTTCGTTATTTATAGATAATAATTATGTCTAATTAGCTAACTTTTCAACTTTTGACTTAAAATCAGCTGACGCAAACGTTCGTGCAAAGTTACCGTTTACGTAAAGTAGTTTTTTACCTGCCTTAAACCATAACTCGCACAATAGACAACACCACGCGACAACGGTGGAACTTGAACCTCGCAAGATATGTGTTAGAGAACGAAATCCTTTTTTTCTTCTGAAGAGAGCCCCCCGATGAGCCTTTGTGTGCACATTGGGGCGGAGATGTGAGCCAACAGCTGTTTACGCGATGGCTTCCTTTTAAAGCCAGTAAATGAAGCTACGTCAATCGTACCTTGGTGGAAACAACGCTGCTAGCTGTTTTTCGAGATGATCTGCAACTTTTCCATTGACACTTCTTTCCTCAATAACTATAAAATCGGCTATCTAGACCCATCTAATTGACTTTAAAGATCGAAAAAAGGATACTTCTGACTAGGCCATGCAACACTGAACAACCCTCAGTTGGTTTCACTGGGGGTTTCACTGGGCTAGAACACGCGTCTTTTATTTAAAGCTTGGTGTCATTTAGCTGCGACACCTGGCGTATATACTACGGACTTAATGGGATTAGCCAATGGAACTAATCAGTGAGGCCATGTGACGCCAAAATATTGTGACGTCATCCATACGTCTGATGACGTCATGCCTACAGCCAATCAGAGTACAGCAACAAAAAGTACACATCGTCTAGTGATAGCATCGGAGATCGAAGAGTGGCGATCGGATGTTAACGGAGAGGGAAAGATGGTGTTGAAAGGCTGAGCCACCGACATAGCGGCAAACGCTAATGCTTCCGCATTTCTACAATGCAGTCTCTGCAGTCTTTGGCGCTCGGCTGCTGACCCGAAAGGCGTGGGTTTCGATCCCGACCGCAGCGGTCGAATTTCGATGGAAGCGAAATTCTAGAGGCCCGTTTACTGTGCGATGTCAGTGCACGTTAAAGAACCCCAAGTGGTCGAAATTTCCGGAGCCCTTCACTACGGCGTCTCATAGCCCGAGTCGCTCTGGGAGGTTAGACCAATATAAATCTAAACCAAACCATCTCGCCATTTCTTCACACAGAGACAGGCTGGCGCCAACTAAGAACTGCAGCTCAGTAACTATCAACTATAATCAGTTAGTAGCTGACGCCAGTCTTGTCTCTTCACGTTCTCATTTGTGCAAGAGCTAACAGCACGACCAGTCTAAAGCCGCTGCAGAAGAAATCAGGAAAATTGAGTGTATAGATGGTTTATGGTGGTTTAACGTCCCAAAGCATCCAATGCTATGAGGAACGCCGTAGTGAAGGGCTCTGGAAATTTCGACCCCCTGGGGTTCTTTAACGTGCACTGGGATGTATTACGCACAACTGTCTC
The DNA here is from genome assembly GCF_052857255.1 of Amblyomma americanum. Classification (NCBI taxonomy): domain Eukaryota; kingdom Metazoa; phylum Arthropoda; class Arachnida; order Ixodida; family Ixodidae; genus Amblyomma; species Amblyomma americanum. The sequence goes on from NC_135497.1 coordinate 502,126,862, forward strand.
TATGGCTTTGTAGGCACTTCGCTCACTCTACGGAAGATGAAACCCATTAGATTCTTTCAATTAACACGAAGGGACGCGAAAATGGTTCATATCCTTTTGTACGTTTTGTTTTTAGCGCAGGATAAAAAAAACACGATAAACGTCGCCCAATCACTACAGTGCGCATGCATGCCGAAACTTGCGCCTCTGAAGCAGTCTTGGTATCACTTCATCAAGCCGCGCCTGGGGCAGAAGGAAAACAAACAAACAAAAAAGTCTGGCCGCAAGAAAAGCGACGACGCGCCGTCTGCCCATGGAAGTGGCGCCGCAGTTCTATCGCTGATAAGTGAGTCAGCGCCGACCGCCATTGAAAAGGCCTGCAGTCGACAGTAGTGGGCATGCGCAAGTGGCTGATTCGCGGTTAAAAATGCCACCGACGAAGACCGCCGGTCATTCTTCGTGTTTGCTAGGAGCGAGAGCTTATTTTCGCCGTAAAAGCGGAAGTGGTGCTGGACCTGCCTCTGTGCGCGTTTCCAATGGGTTGCTGTGATTTTGACCGTCTACCGGAGACGCATGGATGCCGTTGCACTCACGGACTACCGACGACTGCCGAGGAATACGCCTCTCCGAGCCAGGCCGTCGGCATCGAAGGTGAGTGCGAGGCAAGGCCTCGCGGCGAGGGCGACATGTTTCCGTGAAACCTTTTAGTCAAGATTTAAGCTTCACTCGCACTGTTCCCGCGAGCATTGAATAATAACCAGCAAACAACACGCAGCATGTAGAGGAGAGGTTTCATGGGCTGTCGCCATCGGGTTTCTGGTTCGTGACGCAAGCGAGGCGAGCTAGGATTCGCGGCGCGCATTCAGCTCTAGGTTTAGCTCACACTAGTCAGGTCAGCTTTAGGTATTGAGCCAGCGACGAAACTTCGTATGCAGGGTGTTTCACCTAAGACTTTGCGCAGTTTTTGAAAGTGGGCAGTTTGAGTTAGAAGAGCGCCTTTTCCGGCATACCTTTGCCGGCGGCGTGGTGCGTCGGAGTACAGCTAAGGCGTGGTAACTAGCACGCTGGTTAAGTAATACTGAATAGTTTAATAACCGCCTTTTTCTTTTGGGTTCCTTGATAGTTGAGGGACGTGTAGCCTACCGCAAGTTTTATCCATTTCAGTTTTTGGAATTTTGGGGGCGTGGTTGCCCTCGGCCCTGTGGCCCAACTAATATTGGCTACATCACACAAAAGTACGTGCGCGAGAGGCCTACGGGCTTACCAACCTCTGCACGTAACTCGTGGAAATAGCCAAAATTTGTTAGGCCACAGCGCCGAGGGTGGCTGCGTTTTCGAAATTCTGGAGTGTTCTGGATGTTGCTTACGGTGGGCTGCACGTCTCTAAGATATTGGGGGATTTAACAGTGATAGTTAGAAGGTTGACTATTCAGTGCTGCTTAACCGGCACTCTAGTTATCCCGCTTTGGCTGTATTATGATGCACTACGCCGCTGGTGCACTACGCACTATGCCGAAAGGGTCGCCCTTCTACCTCAAAAAGCCTATTTTTGGGAATTGCGTGCGGTCTTGGGTGAACACACCCGGTATGGAGAGCTTTGCTCGCTGCCTCAACGGGGTTTATATATGCGAGCTCGCTATCGTTTGTGTCACGAAACAAAAGCTCGTTCCGAACGCCGTTGCGACCAAGCCACTATGTCGTGCAGCCGAACTCCCGGGCGCGCATATTCTTTTGAGACATGTGGCTTGTGGCCGTACACGGTGCTCGGAAATTCTCGCCAGCCTCGTCGAGCAACTCCGAAGAACGGACGCTGCCTACGGTCTGCGGCACATCGTGTTTCCGCTGCAGCCAAGGTCTGTTCGGTTTTCTTCATTGTTTCAGCCCCGCGGCGCAACGGCTTCAGTCGCGCTCACTTAGCCCACCACGGTGAGTACATGGAAGTGCGATATGCTTGCGTGTATGTCATTCCTTGTTCTTTTTTTCTTTGCAGATGTGCTCATTCCAGCATTCCCGCACTTAATCCAACGGCACTGGTGCATTCGGCCCGCAATGTCATTTGGACTGATATGGCAGTTGCGGGTCGTGCAAGGTTCCTTTCGTGCACCCTCTGCCTCCTGTCACAAACGTTGTACTGTCGGCTGCTTTGACTGCACTGCATCGCAGCGTCCTTTCCCGCGTTTTCGGTAAGCAGGACCACGAATTATCGAAACGAAACTGGCATGGCTGCAGATGAAAGCAGTGCCCCCCAAGGCTGCTTAATACCATGGCGCCGCTGAAGACGGTCCAGGATGTAGTTCAGTTGAAGCTCTCGTGGAATAAGCCACGTTCGTTCCCGACAGTGCAGCTAGTGTACAGTGTGACCCTTTGATGACTTCGGAATGCTGACGACATCCATGGCTACATGAAGAGGGCTTGATCGCTCTGGTTGGTGCATGGTGATGGAAATGGTTGCACAGTGCTAGCAGACGGAATGGAAGAGAACACAGAATATGTCTGTTATTCTCTTGCGTCTCGTCTGTTCGCTCTGCTCGGTCGTTTCCATCTATGGTTGCATTTCGCAAAGGTTCCCTTTTTGTTCTTTGCAGACATGCCGGCTTAGGGTCTCACACAAGGACACCACGGAGCCGCCTCAGCAACTGCGAGCTCAGAACTCTGGTCTCGGTCCGGCATCCATGTACCGCGCAAGATACTCCCTTCTTGGCTCGCGTTGCTGCTGCCTCCCGCCACAAACGCTGTACTGTCGGCTGCTTTGACTGCACTGCATCGCAGCGTCGTTTTCTGCGTTTTCGGTAAGCGAGACCGCGACTTATCGAAACGTGAAAACTGGCATGGCTGCAGATGAAAGCAGTACCCCCTAAGGCTGCTCAATACCATGGCGCCGCTGAAGGTCTAAGATGTAGTTCAGTCGAAGCTCGCGTGGAATAAGCCACGTTCGTTCCCGGCAGTGCAGCCAGTGTACAGTGTGACCGTCGGACGACTTTGAAACACTCACGGCATCCATGGTTGCAAGAAGAGGCTTGATCGGTCTGGTTGGTGCATGTTGATGGAAACGTCCGAACAGCGCTCACAGACCGGATGGAAGAGAACACAGAGCGTGTTCTCTTCCATCCCGTCCGTTCACGTTGTTCAGGCGTTTCCTTCTATGGCTTCATTTGGCGAAGGTTTCTTTTATCTTTCCAGATATCGTGGCTCAGAGTCTTCCTTGGATGAGGAGAGCACGGAGCCGACTCTGGAAGTCCGAGCTCGGATCTGTGGCCCCGGTCCGGCGCCTATGCACGACGCAAGGCAGTCCCTTCCTGCCCCGCCCGTCTTTTTAGCTCTCTTGATACCAGGAGTAGGGTGGTAAGTGCAAATGAATCGAAGCCGGCGTGGCATGCCACACTTTTGCTCCCGACAGTACGGAAAGTGTGCAGCGTGTCCGTAGGAAGCCTGTGTAGCATACGCCCGACATCCATGTTTTCCACTTGTCGTTGCAGATACGCCAACTTAAGTTCTCTGAGCCGCGTCGGAAAGTACGAGCTCTGATGTCTGGCCCTGTTCGGTATCCATGCAACACGCAGGATGTTCAATTCCTGCCTCACGTATGCCTCCTTGCCACAGAAGAGCTGTATCTACTCAAGTCTGCTATGAATCTACTACAGTTAGTGCTTGGTCTGTTCGCCGCTCGTTCAATATAAATTGTTATTTTCGGGCTTGTCTCCGTCCTACTTATTCGTATTGCTACCAGTCACCCATGTTAGGCTTATTTCATCAAATTCAGCAGCATATGGTGTCCTTGTGTATGGCCACACACTACAGGGTTTATCTCCACTTCACCACATTCGCACAAGTCGTGCATGTATTGCACCTACACTGGAGTCAGTCGGATATCACACAGCAAGCATTCCTTTTGTGTTGGTAATACTCTTGATATCCGCAAATACTTTCCTTCAAGCAAACGTCTCGGCAACATCATTACGAGCTATAGGCGTTTCCATTCACTTCATAAGTTTCGCCTTTCATTGTTGATTGCACCAATCTGGTCGAATGTCCAGTTGTTTGGCGTTACTTTACAAACCACACAACAATTTGATGAAAATCGCTCATTCCCAATTACTACAAACTGTATTATTCGTGCCTGTGCAGTTCAAAAGCACACCTTCTCATCGGTGCAGTCATTCCCGATCACCTGTATATGCTAATTAACACCTTTTGCATACTTTCAAGGGGGCCCCTTCACCAGGAAAGGTGGACGTCAGTCCGGCTCTTTTGCGGTGTGCAAGGCTGCTTTCTTCTTTACAATAATTTCGATTCTTTTTGTGTACTTCGGTTTTTTTCCCTGCCTTCGTTTGCTTTGTTTTTGACTTGCCTCTTTGTATCTGAAGCTTTCCGTTTTTCTATTTGGGTATATAGAGATGCTCTGTGTGCGTCACTGTGTCTTGAGTCAGTACGGACGTTTGGTTGAAATAAAGGGAAAACATGAAAACTTGTGGAACGTGCTCAGAAGAGAAAGGCGAAGCATGGGTTCTAAAAAAAAAAGAAATCTGGCATGCCTCAACGATGTGGCCCATGAATGACCTCCTTGAAGACATGTGCAGAATAACATTCTAATCACCGGTTGTGCATCACGGCGGCACATGGGCTTCACCTCCTTCCCGGGGCCTACCAGCCGGGTGTGGACACCGACGGTCTCTACGCTGCTGCTTCCAGTCAATCCAACGCGAGTGCCTAGTCGGCGCCTCTTGGACATCGACGCGATGGCCTGCTGACCCGGATCGTCATCGCCGCTGCGACGACTCCTGTGTGCCAGCTCCGAGCTACTGCCGACGTGGTGCAAAGAGCTGCCGCCTTCACCTGTCCCTGTTCGCGGCCATCGACTGCGGGAGGCGGCGCATCGATGCCCTGAGAGTCCAAGTAAGCAAACTGCTCGCAAACCTTGGTTGTCTGTTAGGCCAAGTCAGTTAGCTATTGATAGGACTCTCCCCCTGTTTTGTTTGCATTGTATGTATGAGCGGTATTTACGAGTTCTGCGTCGTATAAAATGTGTCGTTTGCAACCGCCTTGCTTTACTGTTCTACATGTATTATTCATTTTTCTTTTCCAGATAGCTGCCGTGTCTTCGTCACCTCGAGGCTCTCCCCTCTTTGAACCCAGCACTTCAGTATCGGAGCCTCAACTCTCCCGTGGTTTGAGTACGCTTTCTCAATAAGCATTTCTTACTTTCGTTTTGACCTCCTTATAGTTACGTTTTATTGCAAAGCTCATTGCAAATTCTTTTACTTGCATTGGTTTCTTTTCATTTACTCAGCGATAGCTGTTTGCGTGTTGTGCTCTGATGCACGCACTCCCTTGCACCCATGTGCTCTACACACAACTTGCATAGCCGCCATACTTTCTAAAATCCAGAAATATTCCGAGGGTAAATATTTTCCTTTCAATGTTTTCGAGTATATGTTCTTTCACTTCAAGAAGGGCCATTTCGGAGGACTTATTTTTTCTAAAGCCGAATTGTTCACTTGCTATTATGTTATTTACACTCAGAAAGCTTACTAGTCTTTTATGTATAATATTTTCCGCTACCTTCGCAAAGATAGGGAGCACCGAGATTGGTCTGTAATTGTTCATATCGTTAGTGGAACCGCCCTTGTGTATAACAGCCAAACGAGCTAACTTCATTGCGTCTGGGAACGCTGCGGTGGAAAGAATAAGGTTCAGAATATGAGTGAGTGGACTATTAACTATTTCTGTCACGGCTTCTAGTGGACCGGGTTTAATATCGTCAGCTCCAGAGGCGCAATGGTTCTTTAAACCCAAAATGACGTCCAGTATTTCATATTCATCAGTTGGGGACAAAAATACAGTATTTTCACAATGTGCTTTGACGAATTCCTCGCATGGTATCGCAGCGCAGTCATTTGCGGAAGCACCCACGTTAATAAAATGTTCGTTGAACAGGTTTGCAACCTCTTCTTCACTCATAGATTCGCTGTGATAAGAAACCCGCTTTGGGGAGTTCGATTTACACGTGATGTCTCTGACCGCTTGCCATACCAGACGAGGATTTCCTGCAATATTGGAAAACTTGTTCACATAGTATGATCTCTTTGCTTTCTTAATATCAGCATTCAATTTATTTCTCGCTTTCTTAAATGCGCGGAGATCGCCTTCACTTCGTGTGTCTAAAAACTTTTGAAAAAGGATGTTGCGGTTTTTTATTCTGTTATACAGGTCGTGCGAGATCCAGGGCTTTCTTGCTCTCTTGTGTCTCTTAAGAGTTTTAAAACCGAAGGATTCATTGTACGCAGAAATAAAAAACATCAAGAATGCCTTATAAGCGTTATTAGAATCCTTTTCCTTTGTAACGCTATCCCAGTCCTGTTGCATAATGAGTTCTTTAAACTTTGACATGTTTCTTTCCGAGTAATCTCTAATCAATATTTCTTTCTCCAGAAAAGAGCGTTTTTGCTTCGAAGGTATCAGACAGTAAATGGGTAAATGATCAGTAAGATCGCATATAATTGTACCTGATTTAACTTCATCGGGGCAGAAGCTTGCAATGCACAGGTCAAGTATTGTTTCAGAATTTGACGTGACGCGAGTAGGATCATTAATCACATTTGAAAAACCATACGACTCAAAGAGCTCTTGGAAATGCAAAAAAAATAATATTATTTGGAGAAGCATTTATATTGAAATCCCCAACAAGGACACATTCGAGGTTGAGCTCGAGGCTACGTTCAAATATTTCTTCTGCAAACTGCATGAATTGCTTTAAACACCCAGATGGCGGTCGGTACACAAGAGCAAGTAGTATATTATAACAGTGAATAATGACGTACTCAAAATTTTCATTCACAATGTTATAGTTTGCTAGAATTTGATAAGGTAGTTGGCAACGCACATACAGAGCAACACCTCCTCCGCGCTTTGATGAACGGCACGGTGACACACAATCAAATCCCGGCAAGAGAAAACAGTCGTCAGATGTTAACCACGTCTAACTAAAGCAAATAAAGTCAAACTCGTGGTTTAAATCTGATAAAAGCAAAGTAACCTCATGAAATTTATTTCGCAAACTTTGGGCGTTTAAATGAAATAAAGAAAACTTCTGCTTATCCTGGAGTTGCTCACTATGGTGAGCAAAATTGGACATGAATGGCATCGCGTTTGCTTGAAAATACAATTGCCTGCGCTATCACCTCAGATTGGCGAGGTCATCCTTATCGCGGATGACAACTGCTCGTGCACCGGCTTGTTTCCGTACAAGCACCTTTCCATTCACGTGCCAAACGAACGCGTAGCCGGATTCCTTAGCCCATTCTTTTGCAACTGTCAGAAGAGTGCGAGTGTACCGAGTCATATTTTCACACATGTACTATCCGGTGTTGTCATCACGTAGCGCCTGCCTTTTTGCTAGCCAGGCATCACGAACCTCCTGCTTTGCGAAGCGAACAATTACGCACCGTGTTTTGCCCGGCTTCGCGGGAAGCCTGTGCAGGGCTGTTATGTCACTCGAGCACACCTCATCAAGTTCCAGTTTTGTGCCTATTTCATTCACTTTCTTTAGTAAGTCCTCGTTTTCCGTCTCTGGTAGACCATGGATTTCGATGTTCAGTCGACGACTGCGCCATTCTAGACTGTCAACGTCCTTATTGAGCTGTGCAATTTCACAGGCCCATTCAGCTTTCTCAAGCCGCTCTACACGCTTCGTGACATCCTTTGTCGACTTTTCTTGGGCTAGAAGACGTGTTTGAAACTCATCGAATTTATCTGAGAGCAGGCTGACGAATGACTCAAGCGACTCAAGCTTGCTGGACATGGCCAGAAGGGAGTCAATTTTACTTTCCATTGAAAACAGCCTAGTGATTAGTTCTCTATCGGACTGCTGCCCGTGCAGTGTATCCTCAGCTTTACGGCTGCCCTTACATGTTTCGCACCTCCAGGCCTTCCAAGCCTTTGCTCATTTCGAAATGAACGTTTCTTCCGAAACGCCTGAACATGATTCGACATGGTACGTAAATTCACACTCTGAGCAGCACAGTGATTGACAGCTGTCATCAACACGTTGTCGACATGCGCAACAGCGTAACATGATAATTGCGTGACACTCAACGGTAGCCTTGGCAGCAGCGGCAGGAACAAGAAGAACTATCGAAAAAACGACCAACCTGCAAATACGTGGAGCAGTAATTCAGGAGACGTGTGCGCTGGTTGCTGCCGCTGCTGCCAATGCCAAGGAAACGCCCCTTGCTGAAAATTCGCCGGACGGTGTCGGCGATACCGCTGACGATTGTTCGTGCTTTTCACCGTGAGGCTCGGCGTTATGCAGGATTCTCTAATGCTGTCCGAGATCGATGTTATTCGTCGTGCACCTCTGGCTCGGCAGCTTGCCCCGTACAGATGTCGGGCACCGTGCTCAGTGGACGGGCTCGTCACCTTGTCGCGTACAGATGACAGGCGTCGGGTAGTCTGCAAATACGTGGAGCAGTAATTCAGGAGACGTGTGCGCTGGTTGCGGCCGCTGCTGCCAATGCCAAGGAAACGCCCCTTGCTGAAAATTCGCCGGACGGTGTCGGTGATACCGCTGACGATTGTTCGTGCTTTTCACCGTGAGGCTCGGCGTTATGCAGGATTCTCTAACGCTGTCCGAGATCGATGTTATTCGTCGTGCACCTCTGGCTCGGCAGCTTGCCCCGTACAGATGTCGGGCACCGTGCTCAGTGGACGGGCTCGTCACCTTGTCGCGTACAGATGACAGGCGTCGGGTAGCCTGCAAATACGTGGAGCAGTAATTCAGGAGACGTGTGCGCTGGTTGCTGCCGCTGCTGCCAAGTGTCGCTTTCTTACGGGTGCGGGTTGTTTCAACCTCTCGCAAACCCAGTCTCGAAGAAAGGCCTATCCTCAAGGCGCACTTTCTCACAAACTGTCATCAGTAGACGGACGGACAAAAACTCGCGTACAAAGGTCGTCTCTCGCGTCTCCCTCCCCTGTTCATGCGGGCTGAGGTTGACTCGTGGCAACGACGTGTCATTATTCATGTTTGCAGCTAGCGGGAAAATGTCTTGTTGACTGCGCCTGAAGCTGTCAACTAGCGCCAGAGACACCCTACACTTTGAGCAGCGTCGCCACAGACATGTGAAAAAAGCCATGCGATGCTAAGCGGACTATGATGGCTCTCACCAACCACATGCGCCCGCCTCGCGGCAAGAAGGTGCACAATGGGATGCATCCTGACGTCTATGTTCCTGGAGGGTGGTTGACCTTTCCCGTATTCTCGGAATTCTCCGCTGTCTGGCTCCCCTTATCCCGTGACTCGCCCCCTTCTCTGCTGTCGGAGGGAGGGCAGAAAAAAAAACACAATGGGCATTCCTTTATCGCGAACCCTGAGGCCGCAAACAATTCATAGCACCGCCAACTTCCCTGCAACCTTCAGCTGTGGTGGGCGTACAAGTAGTAGTAGTAGAAAGTGGATTATTCAAATAAGAAAAAGGAAGGAAAAGGTATTTGCTAGTCCCGGCATCTGCCATCGGTATTGAAGCACCTGAGCTGGCGCAGCGGAAATAAAGGATAGCTGGCAGAATGGAGAAATGAAATGAAAGAGGTGAGAGTACAGATACAGAGGATAGGAGGGAGAGGTAATACAATCAAAAACTATTTACACAATAATAAATATGTACAGGTTGCGCGCGTGATTAGTTGATGATGCAGCAATAAAAACATGCGCACAGCACAATGTTCACTACAGCTGGAGGGGGCGTCCAGCTGTTAATTGTCCAAGGCGTACAAGCTCGCTAACACTGTTCCTGCTGTTCAAAGGAATAAGGAGAAGTTCATCATCCGAGAACTCGGCTGGCGTTCGATTGTGCATGCTGTTGGGCTCAGGAAAGCTTCTCGTTGTTTAGCTTACTATCAAATGCAGCTCACCAGTACCCCTCAAGAAAAAAAAAATCTGCATCTCAACGATACCATCCTATGGGGCAGAAACATGCAAGGTAACGAAGTCTATGGGGACACTAATGTTACCGAGTGGAATGCGATTGCAATGATTTCACAATCGTCGTGGTTTCTGTATCAATTTCTGTTTCTCTGCGGCAGTTTCTTTTGAAATTGTCGCTCCATCACCATATTCGGACGTGTAGCGCAGAGGTTTGCACTTATCGCACCTTTTTCTCATTCCGATTCCGATTCTTTATCTCTGTTGCTCTCCACCCGGTGGGCGTGTTCTGATGACATCAAAAGGCCACGTGACTTCTCTCGACCAATCATTCATAAAACTGCCACCTGCCACAATTAACAGGTTGTGATGACGTCACAATTTCACTTGACCACTCCGGACCAATAAAAGAATTTCGTGGCACCTGACATATGCGGTGTTACTCGGTGACTACTCTATCGCTATCTCATTAGAAGGATTGAACTTGAATCAAGGGCAGGACAGCGGAGAAATTAAATAAAAAAAGTACTGTTAAGAGATAGGAATAGAGCAGAGCGGGGAAGGGAGAAAGCACGTGTTAATCAATGCCGACAGAGAACGTGCATGTCAGTTGAGATAGAAAACACAGACTTGTATGAGCCGCAACAAGTCTGGACCCAATCTTATGGCAAAATTATTGAGCATGAATAACTAGGTGAGCGAGCCGATTTTTGACTACGCGAACAAAGTGAGGCCAGATCGCAAAACCATGCCAATGTGACGCACACATGTGTTGACTCATGCGCTTGGGAAAACAGCGGCCTGAAACTGCACAGCTTTACTTTCGGTTCGAGATAACGCGGGTGTCTCAATTTTTATTTCCTGCAACTGTGTGCACTGTGGTGCTGCTTTGGCGTAAGCGGACTAGGTACTCCTCTCTCTACGTTCAGTTTCTGGCAAGGCTGAAGAAATCTAAACAATATAGTTATGAGCCGTGTCACTGGCTATAAACGGTGTTTTTTCTTCGCGTGTATGTGTACACGGACTATCTCCTAAAGGACATAGCACCACCCCAGTTAAACTTCCCTGCTCTCCTTCGGATGGGGACGTCTTTTAGCAGTACGAAGAGTACTTCAGGTCTTCGTCCGGCGACACGTTGCCGGTTGGGGCAGCAGTTCCAACTTCTCAAAGCAAAACTTATTTATTAAAGACGGCACTGACATAAAAAGGCAGGTGAGTAAAAGGCAGTTTAAAAAAAGGCTGTTTAAAAAAGGCTGTTAAAAACGGCCGAGCTTGAGACTCGGCGCGCTCGTCCCAAGTCGTCGTTTCCCGCAGGTTTTAAGCCCTTCGATAATTGGGCGGAGCTTGAGTAATCTAGCTCTCGCCCAATTTGGACAAATAGCAAAGCAAATGCATCGTATGTACTAGTGGGCGGAGCCCAGGGCCCGCCCCGGGCATGATCGCTCCTGGTAACAGGTGCGGGAGGGGGGGGGGGGGGGGAGGGGGGGCATTGGCCCCGTGGGCTGTCGCGAGCCCAGTGGAATGCGCAGCTCTCACCCTAAGCGGGCGTCACGCCTCGACGTACATTCCTCGACTCCCCGTGGGCTGTCGCGAGCCCAGTGGAATGCGCAGCTCTCACCCTAAGCGGGCGTCACGCCTCGACGTACATTCCTCGATTCCCCCCCCCCTTCCCCGGGCATGATCGCTCCTGGTAACAGGTGCGGGGGGGGGGGGGGGGGGGGGGCATCGGCCCCGTGGGCTTCCACTTAACAACCCCGATGTTCGCTCGCGCTGCAGAGCATCATGGTCGTCACGTGATTTCGGTGATACAGAAAGCGGGCGAAGCACGCGTAGCGCCTCTCCCCCTGGCGGTCACTTCCGAACTTCTGTCCGGGCACGTCGCCAGAGGCGCGCATTGAGTGAGCAACGTCTCGACTGGTACGCGTACTTTTCGCACCGCTGGCGCTCTTTCTCTCATTGTGAGCACGTGCCGTCCTGCTCGCAAATGCACAAAAGAGGGGTTGCCGCTCGTTGTGAGTCATGGCTGGAATTCCGCGACTTTCAAAGAGTGGAGAAACTTATTGTTCGGTCGAGGGCTGCCATAAAAAACGAAACAGGAATATTAGCCAGAATATTTCTCTAACACAAATGGCCAAGAGCTGTCAGTGGAATGCTAGATATTTCCTAGACGTGTTTTACATTATTGGGGGAAAAATTAATATTGGTAAATTGTAAGGTACTATAATGGAAATATTGAAAGTAATGGTCCATCCGTTCAATGTGCAGCAAATTCTTTGAAAGGTTTTCATTCACTCACATCGATCAGTTGACGATACCAAAAAAGTAAATAGAAAAAAATACAAGCCTGTAGATGAGAAATTATTGTAGTCAAATCTTCCAGTTCGCGAAAAACTGCGTTCATACACTCGTTCCTGTTAGGAATGCTTTTGTTGGAAATGTTGAGACGAGCTAACGAAACTCCTTTTCATCTTTTTTTTTGTCAGTAAAGCCCTCCACCAGTCAGGTAAAACAAAAAATTAATTTGGAGACTAACATCAATAGTTGCGTTATGCAGACGCGTGTGAGACAAGATCAATAATCGCCTCATTGTTCCGACGTGTGACATGTAAAAAATTTCTAAGAATAAAAGTAGTCGAAATGTTTCTTGCACACGAGTGAGTATTTGCATGTGAGCGATGGTGCTGCACATACATTGTTTTTGGGATGCGCGTGCGCTGTGATAGGCAATAAAATAAATATATCAACCATTTATCTCAATCATAGTGATTAACCAAACTAGAACAGCTGGTAGGCGCATTTCGCGCGCGTTTTTCTTTTCCTCTTCCGCATCGCGCATCGCCTTATGGGCACTTCATTTTATGTTCAAGTAAAAATTATCTTCATTATTATGCAGCGAAGAACGTAGCGAAATTCCAAATATTTGGCCAGCAGAGTTGCATGCACCGAACTGCTCAGCCACCCAGCAAAATTAAGTATTTTGTGCCAGTCCCGATTCACAAAATAGCACGTCCAGTTGGCTTGTGTTGAACGGGAAAGTAAGAGCCGGCCTACCTGCAGAAACAAAAGGCAACGTAAACAAAACGGCACAAACAAGCAAGTTGCGCGCGCATGCCGACAGCATCCAACGAATATTACTATTGGCCTAACAAATTTGTTCTGCACCAAATAATTAAATTCTCTGACATTTGCCCTTTAGGTGTAAGACGAATATCGTGGATATTTTGCGTGTGCGGCCGGCAACGAGTGACCGGATGCTTACCCTGTGGCAAAGGGTAGGGATGTGGGGTACGGTAGGCACGAGTCACGCACGATCGCTCATCCATCCATAACATATGTCTAGGGACATAAGCGGGTGTAGTAATCCGGCGTGAAGTATGTAGGAGTAGCCGGGTACAGTAAGTGGTCAACGGGTGCGGGTGTCGGGATTAAGGGTGTTTAGTTGGACCGGGGTTTTATGGTGCATAAGAGGATTTTGCGCCTCAGGTTTAGTATGGCGGCTATGCAAGTTGTGTGTAGAGCACATGGGTGCAAGGGAGTGCGTGCATCACAGGACAACACGCAAACAGCTATCGCTGAGTAAATGAAAAGAAACCAATGCAAGTAAAAGAATTTGCAATGAGCTTTGCAATAAAACGTAACTATAAGGAGGTCAAAACGAAAGTAAGAAATGCTTATTGAGAAAGCGTACTCAAACAACGGGAGAGTTGAGGCTCCGATACTGAAGTGCTGGGTTCAAAGAGGGGAGAGCCTCGAGGTGACGAAGACACGGCAGCTATCTGGAAAAGAAAAATGAATAATACATGTAGAACAGTAAAGCAAGGCGGTTGCAAACGACACATTTTATACGACGCAGAACTCGTAAATACCGCTCATACATACAATGCAAACAAAACAGAGGGAGAGTCCTATCAATAGCTAACTGACTTGGCCTAACAGACAACCAAGGTTTGCGAGCAGTTTGCTTACTTGGACTCTCAGGGCATCGATACGCCGCCTGCCGCAGTCGATGGCCGCGAACAGGGACAGGTGAAGGCGGCAGCTCTTTGCACCACGTCGGCAGTAGCTCGGAGCTGGCACACAGGAGTCGTCGCAGCGGCGATGACGATCCGGGTCAGCAGGCCATCGCGTCGATGTCCAAGAGGCGCCGACTAGGCATTCGCGTTGGATTGACTGGAAGCAGCAGCGTAGAGACCGTCGGTGTCCACACCCGGCTGGTAGGCCCCGGGAAGGAGGTGAAGCCCGTGTGCCGCCGTGATGCACAACCGGTGATTAGAATGTTATTCTGCACATGTCTTCAAGGAGGTCATTCATGGGCCACATCGTTGAGGCATGCCAGATTTCTTTTTTTTTTTAGAACCCATGCTTCGCCTTTCTCTTCTGAGCACGTTCCACAAGTTTTCATGTTTTCCCTTTATTTCAACCAAACGTCCGTACTGACTCAAGACACAGTGAAGCACACAGAGCATCTCTATATACCCAAATAGAAAAACGGAAAGCCTCAGATACAAAGAGGCAAGTCAAAAACAAAGCAAACGAAGGCAGGGAAAAAAACCGAAGTACACAAAAAGAATCGAAATTATTGTAAAGAAGAAAGCAGCCTTGCACACCGCAAAAGAGCCGGACTGACGTCCACCTTGCCTGGTGAAGGGGCCCCCTTGAAAGTATGCAAAAGGTGTTAATTAGCATATACAGGTGATCGGGAATGACTGCACCGATGAGAAGGTGTGCTTTTGAACTGCACAGGCACGAATAATACAGTTTGTAGTAATTGGGAATGAGCGATTTTCATCAAATTGTTGTGTGGTTTGTAAAGTAACGCCAAACAACTGGACATTCGACCAGATTGGTGCAATCAACGATGAAAGGCGAAACTTATGAAGTGAATGGAAACGCCTATAGCTCGTAATGATGTTGCCGAGACGTTTGCTTGAAGGAAAGTATTTGCGGATATCAAGAGTATTACCAACACAAAAGGAATGCTTGCTGTGTGATATCCGACTGACTCCAGTGTAGGTGCAATACATGCACGACTTGTGCGAATGTGGCGAAGTGGAGATAAACCCTGTAGTGTGTGGCCATACACAAGGACACCATATGCTGCTGAATTTGATGAAATAAGCCTAACATGGGTGACTGGTAGCAATACGAATAAGTAGGACGGAGACAAGCCCGAAAATAACAATTTATATTGAACGAGCGGCGAACAGACCAAGCACTAACTGTAGTAGATTCATAGCAGACTTGAGTAGATACAGCTCTTCTGTGGAAAGGAGGCATACGTGAGGCAGGAATTGAACATCCTGCGTGTTGCATGGATACCGAACAGGGCCAGACATCAGAGCTCGTACTTTCCGACGCGGCTCAGAGAACTTAAGTTGGCGTATCTGCAACGACAAGTGGAAAACATGGATGTCGGGCGTATGCTACACAGGCTTCCTACGGACACGCTGCATACTTTCCGTACTGTCGGGAGCAAAAGTGTGGCATGCCACGCCGGCTTCGATTCATTTGCACTTACCACCCTACTCCTGGTATCAAGAGAGCTAAAAAGACGGGCGGGGCAGGAAGGGACTGCCTTGCGTCGTGCATAGGCGCCGGAACGGGGCCACAGATCCGAGCTCGGACTTCCAGAGTCGGCTCCGTGCTCTCCTCATCCAAGGAAGACTCTGAGCCACGATATCTGGAAAGATAAAAGAAACCTTCGCCAAATGAAGCCATAGAAGGAAACGCCTGAACAACGTGAACAGACGGGATGGAAGAGAACACGCTCTGTGTTCTCTTCCATCCGGTCTGTGAGCGCTGTTCGGACGTTTCCATCAACATGCACCAACCAGACCGATCAAGCCTCTTCTTGCAACCATGGATGCCGTGAGTGTTTCAAAGTCGTCCGAGGGTCACACTGTACACTGGCTGCACTGCCGGGAACGAAAGTGGCTTATTCCACGCGAGCTTCGACTGAACTACATCTTAGACCTTCAGCGGCGCCATGGTATTGAGCAGCCTTAGGGGGTACTGCTTTCATCTGCAGCCATGCCAGTTTTCACGTTTCGATAAGTCGCGGTCTCGCTTACCGAAACCGCAGAAAACGACGCTGCGATGCAGTGCAGTCAAAACAGCCGACAGTACAGCGTTTGTGGCGGGAGGCAGCAGCAACGCGAGCCAAGAAGGGAGTATCATGCGCGGTACATGGATGCCGGACCGAGACCAGAGTTCTGAGCTCGCAGTTGCTGAGGCGGCTCCGTGGTGTCCTTGTGTAAGTGAGACCCTAAGCCGGCATGTCTGCAAAGAACAAAAAGGGAACCTTTGCGAAATGCAACCATAGATGGAAACGACCGAGCAGAGCGAACAGACGAGACGCAAGACAATAACAGACATATTCTGTGTTCTCTTCCATCCCGTCTGCTAGCACTGTGCAACCATTTCCATCACCATGCACCAACCAGAGCGATCAAGCCCTCTTCATGTAGCCATGGATGTCGTCAGCATTCCGAAGTCATCAAAGGGTCGCACTGTACACTAGCTGCACTGTCGGGAACGAACGTGGCTTATTCCACGAGAGCTTCAACTGAACTACATCCTGGACCGTCTTCAGCGGCGCCATGGTATTAAGCAGCCTTGGGGGGCACTGCTTTCATCTGCAGCCATGCCAGTTTCGTTTCGATAAGTCGTGGTCCTGCTTACCGAAAACGCGGGAAAGGACGCTGCGATGCAGTGCAGTCAAAGCAGCCGACAGTACAACGTTTGTGACAGGAGGCAGAGGGTGCACGAAAGGAACCTTGCACGACCCGCAACTACCATATCAGTCCAGATGACATTGCGGACCGAATGCACCAGTGCCGTTGGATTAAGTGCGGGAATGCTGGAATGAGCACATCTGCAAAAAAAAAAACAAGGAATGACATACACGCAAGCATATCGCACTTCCATGTACTCACCGTGGTGGGCTAAGTGAGCGCGACTGAAGCCGTTGCGCCGCGGGGCTGAAACAATTAGGAAAACCGAACAGACCTTGGCTGCAGCGGAAACACGATGTGCCGCAGACCGTAGGCAGCGTCCGTTCTTCGGAGTTGCTCGACGAGGCTGGCGACAATTTCCGAGCACCGTGTACGGCCACAAGCCACATGTCTCAAAAGAATATGCGCGCCCGGGAGTTCGGCTGCACGACATAGTGGCTTGGTCGCAACGGCGTTCGGAACGAGCTTTTGTTTCGTGACGCAAACGATAGCGAGCTCGCATATATAAACCCCGTTGAGGCAGCGAGCAAAGCTCTCCATACCGGGTGTGTTCACCCAAGACCACACGCAATTCCCAAAAATAGGCTTTATGAGGTAGAAGGGCGACCCTTTCGGCATAGTGCGTAGTGCACCAGCGGCGTAGTGCATCATAATACAGCCAAAGCGGGATAACTAGAGTGCCGGTTAAGCAGCACTGAATAGTCAACCTTCTAACTATCACTGTTAAATCCCCCAATATCTTAGAGACGTGCAGCCCACCGTAAGCAACATCCAGAACACTCCAGAATTTCGAAAACGCAGCCACCCTCGGCGCTGTGGCCTAACAAATTTTGGCTATTTCCACGAGTTACGTGCAGAGGTTGCTAAGCCCGTAGGCCTCTCGCGCACGTACTTTTGTGTGATGTAGCCAATATTAGTTGGGCCACAGGGCCGAGGGCAACCACGCCCCCAAAATTCCAAAAACTGAAATGGATAAAACTTGCGGTAGGCTACACGTCCCTCAACTATCAAGGAACCCAAAAGAAAAAGGCGGTTATTAAACTATTCAGTATTACTTAACCAGCGTGCTAGTTACCGCGCCTTAGCTGTACTCCGACGCACCACGCCGCCGGCAAAGGTATGCCGGAAAAGGCGCTCTTCTAACTCAAACTGCCCACTTTCAAAAACTGCGCAAAGTCTTAGGTGAAACACCCTGCATACGAAGTTTCGTCGCTGGCTCAATACCTAAAGCTGACCTGACTAGTGTGAGCTAAACCTAGAGCTGAATGCGCGCCGCGAATCCTAGCTCGCCTCGCTTGCGTCACGAACCAGAAACCCGATGGCGACAGCCCATGAAACCTCTCCTCTACATGCTGCGTGTTGTTTGCTGGTTATTATTCAATGCTCGCGGGAACAGTGCGAGTGAAGCTTAAATTTTGACTAAAAGGTTTCACGGAAACATGTCGCCCTCGCCGCGAGGCCTTGCCTCGCACTCACCTTCGATGCCGACGGCC
Source organism: Amblyomma americanum (assembly GCF_052857255.1). Classification (NCBI taxonomy): domain Eukaryota; kingdom Metazoa; phylum Arthropoda; class Arachnida; order Ixodida; family Ixodidae; genus Amblyomma; species Amblyomma americanum. The sequence goes on from NC_135497.1 coordinate 502,144,981, forward strand.
TGGCTCGGAGAGGCGTATTCCTCGGCAGTCGTCGGTAGTCCGTGAGTGCAACGGCATCCATGCGTCTCCGGTAGACGGTCAAAATCACAGCAACCCATTGGAAACGCGCACAGAGGCAGGTCCAGCACCACTTCCGCTTTTACGGCGAAAATAAGCTCTCGCTCCTAGCAAACACGAAGAATGACCGGCGGTCTTCGTCGGTGGCATTTTTAACCGCGAATCAGCCACTTGCGCATGCCCACTACTGTCGACTGCAGGCCTTTTCAATGGCGGTCGGCGCTGACTCACTTATCAGCGATAGAACTGTGGCGCCACTTCCATGGGCAGACGGCGCGTCGTCGCTTTTCTTGCGGCCAGACTTTTTTGTTTGTTTGTTTTCCTTCTGCCCCAGGCGCGGCTCGATGAAGGGATACCAAGACTGCTTCAGAGGCGCAAGTTTCGGCATGCATGCGCACTGTAGAGATTGGGCGACGTTTATCGTGTTTTTTTTATCCTGCGCTTAAAACAAAACGTACTAAAAGGATATGAACCATTTTCGCGTCCCTTCGTGTTAATTGAAAGAATCTAATGGGTTTCAACTTCCGTAGAGTGAGCGAAGTGCCTACAAAGCCATAGAGACAGTTGTGCGTAATACATCCCAGTGCACGTTAAAGAACCCCAGGGGGTCGGAATTTCCAGAGCCCTTCACTACGGCGTTCCTCATAGCATTGGATGCTTTGGGACGTTAAACCACCATAAACCATCTATACACTCAATTTTCCTGATTTCTTCTGCAGCGGCTTTAGACTGGTCGTGCTGTTAGCTCTTGCACAAATGAGAACGTGAAGAGACAAGACTGGCGACAGCTACTAACTGATTATAGTTGATAGTTACTGAGTTGCAGTTCATAGTTGGCGCCAGCCTGTCTCTGTGTGAAGAAATGGCGAGATGGTTTGGTTTAGGTTTATATTGGTCTAACCTCCCCGAGCGACTCGGGCTATGAGACGCCGTAGTGAAGGGCTCCGGAAATTTCGACCACTTGGGGTTCTTTAGCGTGCACTGACATCGCACAGTAAACGGGCCTCTAGAATTTCGCTTCCATCGAAATTCGACCGCTGCGGTCGGGATCGAAACCCACGCCTTTCGGGTCAGCAGCCGAGCGCCAAAGACTGCAGAGACTGCATTGTAGAAATGCGGAAGCATTAGCGTTTGCCGCTATGTTGGTGGCTCAGCCTTTCAACACCTACTTTCCCTCTCCGTTAACATCCGATCGCCACTCTTCGATCTCCGATGCTATCACTAGACGATGTGTACTTTTTGTTGCTGTACTCTGATTGGCTGTAGGCATGACGTCATCAGACGTATGGATGACGTCACAATATTTTGGCGTCACATGGCCTCACTGATTAGTTCCATTGGCTAATCCCATTAAGTCCGTAGTATATACGCCAGGTGTCGCAGCCAAATGACACCAAGCTTTAAATAAAAGGCGAGTGTTCTAGCCCAGTGAAACCACCAGTGAAACCAACTGAGGGTTGTTCAGTGTCGCATGGCCTAGTCAGAAGTATCCTTTTTTCGATCTTTAAAGTCAATTAGATGGGTCTAGATAGCCGATTTTATAGTTATTGAGGAAAGAAGTGTCAATGGAAAAGTTGCAGATCATCTCGAAAAACAGCTAGCAGCGTTGTTTCCACCAAGGTACGATTGACGTAGCTTCATTTACTGGCTTTAAAAGGAAGCCATCGCATAAACAGCTGTTGGCTCACATCTCCGCCCCAATGTGCACACAAAGGCTCATCGGGGGGCTCTCTTCAGAAGAAAAAAGGATTTCGTTCTCTAACACATATCTTGCGAGGTTCAAGTTCCACCGTTGTCGCGTGGTGTTGTCTATTGTGCGAGTTATGGTTTAGGGCAGGTAAAAAACTACTTTACGTAAACGGTAACTTTGCACGAACGTTTGCGTCAGCTGATTTTAAGTCAAAAGTTGAAAAGTTAGCTAATTAGACATAATTATTATCTATGAATAACGAAAAATGTACTGCTATGTCACGCGACTGTAAACAAACCACACTGGATTTCACGCCGCTGGAACATTCCGTGGTTGGTTACATTCAGCTTGGTTAGATTCAGCTAGGACACTTGGTGTTTATATATATATATATATATATATATATATATATATATATATATATATATATATATATATATATATATATATATATATATATACACCTGGGATGGTTCCTTACAATCGGTTGGGCAGCCTGCCACAAAGCAGGCTTCAGACAAACGTACGAACACACTATGTCTTAATGCCCGGAATGGCCACTATTCATGCTCCCGCACTGAAACCGGAGGCCTGAACACAATGGACTAAGTAGCTCTCCCCCCCTTTCTTAACGACATTGTGCCCTTTTTTGCAATGCGCAGGTTCCCCGTGTTATTGTGCGCATGCTCACCAGTCTGGCGATGCTGCTCACCTCGGCGGTGATCGTGGTCGGCATTCACATGTACGCGCGCACAGCAGATATGACAGAAGACACACTCTCGGTTGGTGGGAACCAAGTCAACAAGTTGCGCAAGCCTGACCCGCGCATCTTCGACCTGACGCTGGGCCCGCCACCTACGGATGCACCTGCGCCTCACCAGGTGACTCGGCTGCACTATTCAAAAGTCTTGGACAGGTATTCATTTATTCGGAACGCCGTGGTCGTGGAGATAGTGTGCTGCATGATGGCTTGCGGCAAACAGAACTTAAATGATTTTAGTCACCCTTGTTAGGGAGTGAGCTTGCAGCATGCCGTATAGGTCACGCTTGACTTATCTTTGTTCTCTTTGGGTTTTTAGGCGAATACTCACCTACTGGCGAATGCTCACCCACTGGGTTTGTAGGTAACTTGGGCTGATCGAGAGCACTATTTTTTTTAACTCCTCTGATTTATGGCGCTCTCTAGATATATTTCTATTTAAGAGGAAGATTAATCTTTTTACACTTGTAGTATAGGCGAGATGATTTAATCGGTGTTGGTTGTCGGCCTTACGAGCACTGCAGTCATGAAGCCTTGAATACAGCAATCTACTCATAGCAGGAGCAACTGCGACTACATTAGGTATCAATAGACTTTTCCTAAAAACGTATGGCTAATAATAAAGTTATTTATTTCTAGGGCTCCTTGAAGATGAAAGATGCACCCAGTTCACCCGAGACGCATACCACCACCCAACCGCCAACGGAAACGCGTTCACCAACAACTGAGAGCAGCGGAGGCCATACGACCCGCACTACCAGCAAGACCAGTCTTGGGAACATGACCACTGAGAAGCCGACGCCGACACGGGTGCCCGAGCAAACCACAGCGCCTGATCGGTCACCAGGCGCGAACGAAACGGCTTCAGACAAGCAAGGCATGAAGGATCCACCCGTCCCTACTACTAACGTCAGTGATTCCCCCGTGCGTATTGCAACTAAACGAAGATAAGCGCACGCGAGTGGTGCTGACTGGTAGGATACACCCGATGGTCAAGTAGTAGTAGGGGTTGATTAAAATAATAATAAAAATAAAGGAAAAGGTTTTCGCTAACCCCGCCATCTGCCACCGATACTGAAGCACCTAAGCTTGGACAGCGGAAATAAAGGATAGCTGGCAGAATGGACAAATGAAATGAGAGAGGTGAGGGGACAGGCAGAGAAAATAGGGTGGAGAGGTAGTATACACAAAAACTATTTACGCAATAATAAATTTGTACAGGTTGCGCGCGTGATTAGTTCATGATGAAGCATCGAAGGTCAGTAGATTACCACCTTCAAAAACTAACGCACAACTATGTTTATCATGGCTTTCATTTCCTGTTTTGAACACGTAAATCGATTGCCCGCCCTCAAGAATTATGAGTCCTTAGTTCCGTCACGTACAGCTACCCTCTGCGGAGAATGATTAGGAAACGTCCAGACGGTTGTGGGTCGCGCAGATTTCATTTTCCGTACGTTTTAATATTGTGTGTAATGCAAGCCATTATTAGCTTTAGTTTTACTACACCAAACACAGGAAACACAGGAAAGGCCACATATTGTTGCCCAAGCTCAGCAAAAATGAGCTTCCTTGATTTAGCTTTCACATCACCGTCTCTTTTTACCGATTTTAAATGGGATGTTTTAAATGATCCTCTGGGAAGTGATCACCTACCCACTGTCATCAGGCTCTCGTCTTCCACTCCAGTCATCCCCACAAGACCACGGCGCTGGAAATTTCACCTCGCCGACTGGTCACTTTTTACAGAAAGTGCCACTCTAGACAAAGAATTTTCTGAAGACCTCAGCATAGATGAAATTAATGAAAGATTTACTACATGCATAATATCTGCTGCAACACTCGCTATACCACAAACAACAGGACTCGTACAGAAGAAACACAAAGTATGGTGGACAGAAGAATGTACATTTGCAAAAAAACAGCAAAATAAAGCATGGGGCACCTTGCGCCGGTACCCCACTGCAGAGAACTTGCTCATTTTTAAGAGGGCCAAGGCGAGAGCGCGGTACGTGCGCAGGAATGCTGAGAAAACCTCCTGGCAGCAATATGTGTCCTCTATAAATAGTTCAATACCATCAAAGAAAATGTGGGACAAAGTTCGTAAATTCACTGGTGACCATACTTCCTTCACACTTCCGCTTTTGACAACACCCGGTACTCAAACAACATTAGAAGAACAGGCCAACATATTGGGTGAGCATTTTTCCACAGTTTCAAGCTCATCCAACTATACACAAACATTTCAAAAGCACAAAACAATAGTAGAAAAACAAAAACTTCCCTTTAGAACATGCATACACGAAGACTACAATCAGGTTATTACAATGCAGGAAATAAACACAGTACTAACATCCGGTAAAATGACAGCACCAGGCCCAGACAATATACATTATGCCATGCTTGCTCACCTCTCTGAGACTGCCATAGAGGCTCTCCTAAAATTTTTCAATAAAATATGGATGAGTGGAGAAATCCCCGAAGCATGGAAAGAAGCAATCATAGTACCCTTCCTAAAACCTGGCAAGCCACCAACTACTCCCACCAGTTACAGGCCAATAGCACTCACTAGCTGTATAGCAAAATCATTCGAAAGCATTCTAAACATCAGACTAACCTTCATACTTCAGTCCCGGCAACTTTTAGATATACAGCAGTGCGGTTTTAAAAAGACATGTTCCACAACCGATCACATCGTTCGCTTTGAGAACACAGTTCGGGAAGCGTTCATCCACAACCAGCACTGTATCGGGGTCTTCTTCGACATGGAGAAGGCTTACGATACCACGTGGAGGTTCGGTATCCTCCGTGACCTAGCGGACCTAGGTATCCGCGGCAGGATGCTGAGCTGTTTGAATGACTTCCTAACCAACCGCACGTTCCGAGTCCGCCTAGGTGCAACCTTCTCCAACACTTTTACACAAGAAACTGGCGTACCCCAGGGGTGCATCCTCAGCACGACCTTATTCATCATCAAAATGAACTCAATAGGAAAAGTAATCCCAAAATCCATAATGTACTCTGTTTACGTAGACGACCTCCAAATAGCATGCACGTCATCCAGCATACCCACCTGTGAGCGACAGATACAAATAACAATAAATAAACTGGCTACCTGGGCAGATAGAAACGGATTTAGATTTTCCCCTCAGAAAACAGTAGCAGTTCTGTTCTCTTTGAGACGAGGCCTACAGGCCAACCCCACAATATATCTAAACCAAACCCAATTACCTGTCAAACAAGAGCATAAATTTCTAGGGATAACTTTCGATAAAAAGCTCACTTTCTTGCCACATATAAACACCTTAAAGAAAAAAGCTTCCCAAGTCCTCAATGTGCTAAAACTACTGTCAAGAAAACGCTGGGGATCTGATAGGGCATGCCTATTACATATATATCGTTCTCTGGTTCGCTCTAAGTTAGACTATGGGTGCATAGTATATGGCTCAGCAAGACCGTCCTACATAAAACGACTAGATCCTATCCACAATCTTGGTTTAAGGTTGTCTTCTGGTGCTTACAGAACTTCACCAATAGCAAGTCTGTATGTGGAAACGAATGAACCTTCCTTAGAAGATCGAAGAACTGCACTAACTTGTACATACATCCTCAAAATCCTTTCTCACCCCAAACATCTCTGTTACTCAATCGTCACGAAATGCCCATCCAGAATACTCTTCAACAACAAGCCTCACGCAATTAAGCCGTTGCTCTTGCGCTTCGAAGAAAAATGCCAAGCACTAAACATAATAAATGAAATTAAAAATATTGCCCCAAGATGCGAAGCGCTACCACCGTGGTACACTCTTCCCACAGTGTATGACGTCACACTAACACGCCTCAGGAAAACTTGTACACCACACGACCAGATAATACAAGAATATCTAGCACTACAGGAAAAATACAGAAATTACACTCCATTTTATACTGACGGGTCAAAAACTCATGCTCATGTAGGAAGCGCAGTAATACAAGGAAAAAATGAAAATGCAGTACGACTTCCCTCATGTGCTACAGTTTTCACCGCGGAGTGTTATGCTATTAGTGTTGCGGTGCAGAAAATAACAAATGAAAACATCAAAAACAGCATCATCTATACAGATTCACTGAGCGTCCTTACAGCATTAAACTCTAAAAATGCCACGGAGCCACTGATTGGAAGCATCATACATAATATAGTAAAGGTCACAACACAAAAACATGTTATAAAATTGTGCTGGGTTCCCAGTCACGTTGGCATTCAGGACAATGAGAGAGCCGACATGTGTGCTGCACAAACCAGAACCATGGAAATAAAACATGTGAATTTGCCTCCTAGGGATTACATGAAGTTAGTGCATAGCAGACTAAGAGACAAGTGGCAAGCTTCTTGGGAAAATGAAGGACACAACAAGCTGCATACCATAAAGCCCATTATAAAAGAATGGAAATCATGCCACCATAAAGAGCGTTTTATCGAAGTAATTTTATGTCGTTTACGCATAGGTCACACACACATCACCCATAACTTCTTATTAACAAAAAAAGACAAACCTGTGCGTGAATGTGTGGTGAAGAGCTCACAGTAAATCACATTTTAATTTCTTGTTCGCATCTCGAAGAACTTAGACAAAAAGTTTTTACGGCATTTTACAATGAACACATCCCATTTCATCCCGCATTGCTTTTAGGCGAGCAAACACTCGTCGAATTTTCACTTGTTTGTAAGTTTCTAAAGAAAGCCAGTGTTTTAAATCTATTATAATGTAACCTCTGTACACTTGACATAGCATCATCTAACCTTGTGTTTGGCGCATGATAGCCGTAGTTGCTTATGCGCCATAAAACCCCATAACCAAAAACAACACCAAACCAAGTATTTTCTAAACACCCGTGGCCACAAATATAATGAATATGTCTAGTTAGATGGTGAAAAAAATCCCAACGACCCATCTCGATGTTTTATTAAATGCTGTTTCTCGTCCCCTCCTGGAAGAGTTAATTGATTTTTTGTATCTTAGCAACTGACTGGCGCCTAGTAAATCAATTAGAAATTAGCTTTACAACCACAAAAAAACAACTATGGCTTGAAGGTTGCATTAAACATGTAAGACTAATTATAAACGACGCGTACTAAAAAGAACCGCTCGAACCATAATGCTTGTTCAAAAAGAAATAATTTCCTTCGTCAACTTTAAACATAAGCACAAAACGTATCACAAAAATCAGAGGTAGCATGCATGTATACAAACTCCATCAACATGGACGGCGAGGTGTGTTACAAACAACTAGAAAGGTTTAATTGCACCGTAATGTAGTGAGAGACCTTTTTGGGGAGTGGAATAAGCGACGGAGTTGGGAAAATTGCGAGTTTTCATCGCACGTGACATTGCAGTTGAGTTAAAACGTGTTTTTGCCCGTTGATACACAAACTGAAACGAATCCCGCCAATTTTATTTTTTGCCTAAGGTAGCCTGAAAACTCCTCCTGAAGATAGAAAATATTTCACAAAAGTAGCTTAAGCCTCATTTTGGGCTGCCAGGAACGTTTACCAGTAACTTTTTTTGTCACACTGCAGAAGGTAGTTTATTCCTTCTATTCTCTTAATTCTTCTGTCCACGTTAGGTCCGCTGTTCGTTAGATTTCGGTAGATTTTTTTCAGTTTTTAATGGACATGTAACGCAGTGTCTAGGAGAGCCTCAAACTGAATTCTTCATTTTATCTTTTTCGGCAGTACTGTCTGCATAGTGACATGTGGCTAGTTTCTTCTAGTCTCAGCAGAGTTTTGACATATATGTGCCAAAGTGTAATACAAAGGTCCTAAAAAACGTCTTTTACTGCATAGGACACGATTAGCATTGTTCTGCGGTATAATATTGTTTCATTTTTAGCAATTTTCTCGATCTCAACTTCTGGCACGGAGCAAGTCAAGTCTTCCTCCGTGGCTTCTAGACTTGCGCGCCGTAAGGCCGTGACAGTGCCATGTGTACCCGTTTGTCTTCCACAGAGGGCGGTATATTTTGCCTAACAAGCCTGATTCAAACCACTGATTTTAACTCGACCTAGAGCAAGTTTCAAAGCAATAACATGCGTATCAAAGACTGTAACGTATCTGAAGTCCACGCTAGGCTGAAATAAAAATCATAACGCATTTTTGCAATCTAAGCCTAAAATATATTGACTTCAGTCTCGAGGCAGACCAGTGTTTCAGTTCGGCTAGTAAAGTTTTTCGGCATTTCCGCACACCACCGGCTTTGAAGAGAATATGTCTTTCGCTCCGCAAGTACCTATCTATGCCTGTTCTTTATCCTCTATATCAATGAACCATCGGCTGTTGAAACAAGTTTGGAAAAGTCCTTCCCCATTTCGGGCTCACAGTGTTCACGCGATATGACCCCAGCCTATTAAAAGTGTTTTTAGACTTAACGCAGTATTAATGGCGGAGCGTATGCAGCGACGAAGAAGGGAGAAATAAGGTTTTTTGCGCTGGAACATTAGGCTGCAGCAGCAATATTCCTCTCATATCCTGACGGTAGTGCGGAGAGATAGGAAGAGGTAATCTGAAAAAAATTGCCAGTTATTGTAGAAAAACATAGTTCTACTTTCATCTCTGAAGAATGTTCACTTACGCTAGTGTTCACTCGTAGAGTTTTCAGCAAAGCAACCGGATTACTAATGCGATCGTAACCGCTGCCGACCGTAATATTACTTTCAACAGCTTTTCCGCTCCGTCACTCCTGGAAAGCTTGCCAAAATTAACAGTTCTCGCCTGTTTACACACATCATATTCTTAACACGGAACATATCCGTGAACATATATCCTTTGGAGCGAGTTCGTTCGGCATGTTCTTAATCATAATCCGCCGGATGGTCAACAAGACTAAGTCAAGAAACACACGGATCGGCTCAAGGTTCATCCATCCGTATGCGTGCTTCTTCACTTTTGGGAAGCACATGACAAAAGTAACACATGAACCTCGCAAAAATATTTGATGTCCACTCGGGCCATGAGCTCCGTAGCCTATATATTTTTGAAGGAAACTGTGCATCTTCCCCAGTCAGCACTAGCGCTGCTTATGTGCTCAGTACCATCCACTGCCCAGTAACTTACCATGGTAGAGAGCCACGCTAGGAGCGGATAATCAAAGCTTACTTCTCCGCATGCAGAGCAGCAACGACAAGGATGGCACAGTCTGCCCAACCGTCCACAAGTCCTTCTGCAATGTCAACGGAGCGGCGCAGTTCTTCTATGACCCGGACGAAGGATCGTGCCTATCTGCGACAGTGCAGAGGGCTCACGTGTGCAACCGCAGTCCGAACCAATTCGCCTCCATCGAGGACTGCTTGGCGGCCTGTGTCAAGGGCCGGTGGGCTCCTGAGCACCGTTGCGTTCAGAAGCCGCGGTTCGTAGCCTGCACTGCTGAAGACGCTCGCGGTGACTGGTGGTTCCACGACGGCCGCAAGTGTGTCCCATGGTCCTTTGCGGGTGGCAGATGCCTGCTGGCCTCGGCACCCGTCTTTGACACTGCGGCCGTGTGCGGCGCGCAGTGCAACGATTCGCGGACACGTCGGGAGCGGGGATGCCAGCTGCCGGTGTCACAGTTGTGCGAACCTTCGCAGCTTCGCCTTCCGTTTTTTGCCGCTCCGTCGGTGACGGATAAAGGCACCGCGTTCCAGTGTCACAGGGTGGAGTGGGAATTTCTGCTTCGACACCGATGTTTATTGGGCTCCAACGCCTTCGTCAACCGGGATGAGTGCCACGAAACCTGTCGCCGTCGAACGCGACAATATTGACTGTTTTGTAGCGCTTCCTTCGGGAGTTGTCAAGATCGACATGAGCTCAGCTCATATATCTCTCTTTGTACAACAAAGCACATTATTCTTCGACACCTTGGATTTGAAGGCTTTTCTTCGCTTCCAATGTGGTAGCGTTTCTAAGAGTGAGTACCATAAATGATGCTTTTGTTTTTACACGTTCACAATGCTACCTTACTTTAGCGCAATTCAGATCTTTTCGGATGTCCAGAACGAATAATCGCAAATTTCATCATTTCGATTCAAAACCCCATGTTTATACATTACTGCAAGGGTAAGCTGACAGTAAAAACGGCAGAAATTCTACATAACTCGATTAGGAGCCACGTTCCTTAATTACTGACAACGAATACTTAAGAGGGGGCGCTTGGTTCTACAGCGTCACCTGCACAACATGTGTTGCCTGGACATACGACTCCGGGTGACGTCGCAGCGCCTAGTTAGAAAACACATCCGGCTTTTCCGCCCATATCTGCCAAGGGTGACAAAGCGTTTGTGTATACCGTCACGGTTTCCATAGGCACGCCAAAGTTATGTGCAGCAGCTGTTGGGTTTTGCTAGTGAATCATTTTATGCTGTGTGAAAAATAACTAAAGTACTAATTCTTGTTCGCTGTGCTGAAAAATTGAGTGCTTACCTCTGAGTCTTGATAAATATTGTTGTGCTTTATTTTTGAATGTTTTGCAATGTGCGCACTGTAGCAGAGCGAAAAGTTGACCATGTTTGTATTGGTATATTTTGATGGAAGGATAGTGCAAACAAGTCACGAGACACTGGAAAGCGCTCGCCGTGTGTGCCTTCAAATGTCCCGTCCTTTGTTTGCACTATTCCTCCATCAAATTGCTCGCTGCATACTAGGCATCACGACAGGCCGTGAAATGCTTGCTATTGAAACATGATCCGCAAGAAGCCTGCTTTAAAATGCATCCGAAGTCTGGTCTTGGGTTCTTCATAATAGTTTAGTTTAGTTTATGGGGGTTTAACGTCCCAAAGCGACTCAGGCTATGGGAGACGCCGTAGTGAAGGGCTCAAGAAATTTCGACCACCTGGGGTTCTTTAACGTGCACTGACGTCGCACAGCACACGGGCCTCTAGAATTTCGCCTCCATCGGAATTCGACCGCCGCGGCCGGGATCGAACCCGCGTCTTTCGGACCAGCAGCCGAGCGCCATAACCACTCAGCCACCGCGGCGGTCCAGGTTCTTCATAACGTTGAACCGCATAGCGCTAAATAATTTTAACAGAAAACACCATCAAATGGCATGAACAAAAAACTTCTATGCAAGGCTTCTTTAGATCCAGTTCAAGCAAAAAATGCGAAAGAAGGTGCCCGGCTCTCCCTTTGCATCAGTACTCTTGGAAGCCGAGCAAGCTGTCTGTACAAAAAGATCAAAACAACAAAATCATCGACGCCGGCACTAATTCCTACGCCCGCTATGGCCTCGTTCCTAAAATTTAACGAACGGTCATTTGGCAGTCGTTAAGAAGATCAAATCGAGACTCAACCTAAGCATGAAGAGTCGCATAAGTAAAAGTGAATAGCTTTAAGACCTTTGCAAACATCATACACGTGAAGTAAAAAATTATCTCAATTAGAACCTCTGATATCATTCTTGCAAAATATCAGGAGAATTTTTTAATTTTTTGAGAAGGCTGGAGATCTAGAACAGGTTGAACCGCAATAGCAGTCCCAAAATATAGGAGTACTGCTGTTGCACCATTTAGTCAGAGAGATTAGTCGCACTGCACGTGTTTCCTTTTTCCATGCAAACATCTGAAGTTCTGAACAATGGAGGAATTAAATGACGTCCTCGAATGCTGTTGAATTATTTTCATGAATCAACTGAAAGGAGCAGTGCGTGTGCAAATTAACCAGTATATTTACGTCGAGCGAGAAGCCGGGAAAATATTTTTTTTCAGATGGTCAGGGAATGTGAACTTTGATATACCTATATGTCAAAGGAAACTGCGGTGTAAACTAGCAGCAGGAAAAATAAGCTTAGGAAAAAGTTGGCTCATTGAGGAGGTTGGTCAAGTGCAATCTTTAACAGAGGTAGTTGGACAAAGCCGTCAGGAAAGCGAAGATCGGACATATAGGTTGAGCAAATCTAATTATTATAATTTTAATTGTAGTATCTTAGGGACGATTTATCGAACACGCCTCCTCAACGGAAGGCAGCCTTAATATGTCGTGTCAGTTCTCTCTGGGTGCAGTATTGTCAAACCGTTAATAATTTGTCGTCATTGTGGTCAACCGCTCACCTTGTGATGCTTCTGCACTGGCAACACCACTGATAACAGCGCAATTTCTGCGTACGTAAGACGCAGAAAAATTACTCCCGGTTCTTTGCGAAAATCGAATGTTGTGTTGTATCCAAGAACACATTTGCACCGGGCACTTCAATGATGACCACGTGACGGTTTGTGATGGTGATTTTGCCCATCCGCGGCAGGTTGTAAAATACCCGCCGTATTCCTCGCATTTTTTAAATATTTTTGCGTCCTTCCTATCTGCTATTCTTATCTACTTTTCTCGCTTTTCCTCCGAGCATAGCAGAGATCCGAAATTGCTTTATTATGTCTAGCTTGTTTTCCTTTGTTCTATTTTTCTTCACAGTAATGCTCAAAAGGCTGGCGACAGGGACATCAGGCGTCCTGAAGAATCTGCCCCTGAAAATTCAAGCAAGTGAAGCAGACATTTAGCAGTATATTCCATTTTTGATACCCGTAGCGCCATCTAGTAGCATACCAGACACCTGTTTCCTCATACATCCGGCTGTTCCTGTGTGTTCACTTCTCAGTACCCGTGGCGCCATCTAATCAATTATGGTGGAACCCTCTTTTCTCTACGGCTGTCACGAATTGATTTTCTTGGTACTGGTGCCGTCATCTAGTTTATTATCTTGGAACCCTTTCTTTCCTAAGCTTGAAACGCTGATGTTTGGTATCAAGCCACATATATTATTGAAATGTCCGCGTAACTTGGGTGTATCTGTCCAAGTTCGTATTTGAAACTTCCGTCCTGTTAAACTTTAATGATCTGATAACGTCATTTAGTTATAAAATTTAATGAACTCTTGCTCGATGTTAAACTGTGAAACAGCATTCTTCGGAACCACCGCACCTATATTTTTATGTCTGTATTTTAAAGTTGAGACACTGGGTGGAGTTGTCGGAAATATAATAGACTGTTGCCGTGAAAGGTCTGCCTGCAATGAGCTAGCGCTGTTCTTTGATGGAGCCGCCATTATTCTCGCTTTTAAATTTTCTCTGAATTTTAACGCGAGAGCATTAAGATTTTGCGCGACAGCTTGCTTTTGCTTTATGATATAACTGCGCATGTTCTTTGACAGAATACCAACCCTATAGAAACATAAATAAGGCGAGATTTTGTAGTCAATAATTGATAGGCGGACACACTGACGGTGGCTTTTTCACATTTGAAAGACGGCTAGTGTGAAAGCGTGCAGAGTCTTTGGGCGTATTTTCAGCAATTCTTGGTCACATTGTGAAACCAGGCAACAGGTACTGTAACCATGCGACCAGCATTCTTCTTCCGGCCACCCTTCGTCATTTCCATATACCTGCTCGGTCAACTTACTTCTTGGTCCTGGCGGCTTCGTTAACCTCTGTGACATTGCTCCAACACCTCTGTGAGGCAGGCGTGACCCTTTACTATGGCGTAAAAGCGGACGCGTAAACGACTATCATGATGCCTTGAAGTGTGCTTTCAGACCGGATGTTGTTAGCAGTAACTGCACCAAATATGCAGACCCAGGCATCCACTAACGGCTCGAAAGATAGTCTCAATACAGCCAGTTGCATTTCCAACATGACGCTCATTTTGGTTTGCACAGTTGCCGAACTTAACGAATCGCACGAAATAGATTGAATCAACTGTTTCCTTCGGCAATGACTGCAGTGGTACGGACCTGCTAGAGTGCCGGAATGACGTCCAGTTCATGATGCTCTGGACATTCACCTTTTGCCCTCCTATGGGTCGTAACCTAGGGACGTGTGGACTGGTCAACGAGCTAAAGTAGCGGCGCCTAATATCCTTCCGGGCGGGAGCTTATGATGCGCTTCCAACAGGTCCTGAACCTGCAGTACCTCCGCTTGGAATGTGTGCGACTGCGTGAAGTCTCGGTTGATAGACTGCTTTGAGTGCTCCAGTGAGGCATATTCTGCACGATTGCTTCTGCAGTTCAAGCCCTCCTTCCCCAATCCTCGGGAGGAAAGCAGTGCTCAACGTGCACATGTTAGGACTGTCATGTACACTGTGCAGCGGTTCCAGTTCATCATCTCCGGCCACCCACTTCTTCCAAAGCGTACAGGAGCTCATTTGCAAACCATCCCATTATTACACATACTATATTTGCGTCTTCGTTGCACGTGTCTCAAGATGCTGGATGTATTCGTGAATGCATGACAGAGAAAAGCGACGCAGATGAACTGTCCCTCTAGCTGAGGAAGCTGCTTTAATATTCAGCCTTCTAGCGGAGCTACTTTTCTTCGAAGCGTTGCTGCTATTTGGTACCGCACGCCAACGAGGCCTGTGGCTTGTTCCATGCACTTTGGAAGCAGCACCGGTGCGGACATGAGAGCGCGCATGTCTTCGAGTGGCAGGCACCCGGTCCATAGATGGCATTCATACATCGTTATAACTTGTGCTAAAAACGAGTTCGGCCCCGCCGCGGTGGCTCAGTGGTTAGGGCGCTCGACTACTGATCCGGAGTTCCCGGGTTCGAACCCGACCGCGGCGGCTGCGTTTTTATGGAGGAAAAACGCTAAGGCGCCCGTGTGCTGTGCGATGTCAGTGCACGTAAAGATCCCCAGGTGGTCGAAATTATTCCGGAGCCCTCCACTACGGACCTATTTGTTCCTCTCTTCTTTCACTCCCTCCTTTATCCCTTCCCTTACGGCGCGGTTCAGGTGTCCAACGATATATGAGACAGATACTGCGCCATTTCCTTTCCACCAAAAACCAATTATTATTATTATTATTATTGAAAGACTGAAGCAACCAGCAACGTCGGCGCATTCACTCTGCAATACATCTTTAATGTGGCGCATGGTTTGAGACCTGATCTTTTCAGGACAGCAAATTTGTGGGGCGGACCACTCCACTGGGCCAGTCTATGTGCCTTCAAGAACGGTGACGTCAGGGCTTGACTATAATGTTTGGCGATTAGAGCGAGACTTTGATTTGAGCTAGTTGGTTGTAGCATGACATGGTTTAGGCAAAAAGCGTACAGGCGCTAGAAGACGGATACAGCACACACACACAAGGCAGGACTTGGCGATTACTTCCTTTAGCAGTTCTTTGATACACGAAAGAGCAGCGGTATTACCGATACATGAAATGGGCGCCACCGCGGTGCCTGTCCGCGGCGGTCGAATCTCAATGGAGGCGAAATTCCAGAGGTCCGTGTACTGTGTGGTGTCAGTGCACATTAAAGAACCCCAGGTGGTAGAAATTTCTGGAGCCCTTCACTACAGCGTCCTCTGTAGCCTGAGTCGCTTTGGGACCTTAAACCCTCATGAACAATACACCGATACATGAAATGCTCTTTTTTATTTCAGATGTGAGGCTGCTGGAATCATTTGGTGAAAAATAAATCATATGTGTCCTTTGCGCATGTAGCGAAAGACAACGAAAACTAATGCAAGTACGATGCCGCTAGAGGTGGACATCCACCTCCAACCAAGCTTTCATGATTTTCAAGAGAAACCGTACTGGGCATCATTCTTACGACGAGGAAAGTTCAAAAAATGGTCAATACACTTTTGTCTAAGCACACGAGAACAGATTTTGTTTCCCTGGGCATCGGTATATCATGAAGATTGTTCGGTAGAGGAGACCGCGGAAACGCTTGTCATCACTACAGATACTGCTTTGGTTTGTCGTCAGAAAAGTAAGCAAGATTCGCTAATGAAAATAAAAAAACTTGATTGCGGCTATCATGGCGGTTTGTTTCTAAACGTTTAGGTTTAGACTGATATCAGAACCTGTAGAGATTGGGCTAGTTTGTTGACATAGCCCTGCGTAGTCAGTTTGTATGCATTCATCAGCAAGAGGGGGCGGAATAACGTATAATAAATAGAAAACAAAGTTTATGGAGATTTGCACGAAGACATAATCATTCTCCCCTTATCCTCCCCTTCACGCTTGCTTATGTCACAGCGCCCGTGACGATAAGACGTAAAGTTTGCCTTTTAGAAACGCGGAAAACTACGGGGTGATGATATACTTTCCGAATACTTCGCTTATCGTCATTGCCCCAATAATTCATGCGACAGCGTGCTTCTGCTTTTTTATTCTATTGCGCATGCCCTTCGCTAGAACACCAACCCTCAAGGCGGTTATATAAGGCGCGTGAATTTCTTTTCATTCATTGATAGGTGCTCACACAGACGGCGACTTGTTGACATTTGAAAGAAATCGTGTGTGAATGCGTTCAGTGTTCTTGAGCGCATTTGGAGCCATTCTCGCGGTCGCAACGCGGAACCAAGCATCACGTATAGTGACCATGCGTCGAGCCTTCCGACACCGGCTACCAGTCGTCACTACCATGTACCTCCTCGGCCCACAGCCATTCGAGCTGGATTATAATGGAATCGAATGCCGGAACTTCGGCCGTATGCCCCGTGCAGTGATCTGCGAGAGCCGTGGAGTTGAGTTTCCCCTTCCGGCGGCGATGTGAGGAAACTACTTGAAGATGAAATCGGAGTTTCTTGATGACCCGGTGGTTCTACTCGCAAACATTCACATTACTCAAGGAAAGGAGAAGGTTAACTATTTATTTACAACATAGGTAAAAAAACGAGAAGAAACAAAGCAAGGAGAAAACTATTTACATGAATAAATCGTGGATCAGACGAATTCAGCCCCCGCTCAACCCAGAGCACTTGGTTTTAAACCCTCTGTCTCCGCCCTTAGCGGGGACAGCAACCAATAAGATAACCAACGACCCATCTCGCCAATCAGTGGTTAGGGAAAGGAAAATAAGGTCCACCCACTGATCAGAGATTGGGGAAAAAGGTCTGATTAAAACATTTGGGAAGGAGGTTTCGAATAACTACACAAACAACACAAATGCGACTTCCGTTCCCACGCCACCCACGGCGCCACAGACGCTAGAAACATGTGCCGACGAGGCGATGACTCAGGTTGTTGACAGCAACAAAGAGAAGACAGTCGTTAAGGGAAGTAGACAGTCGTTACAGGAATAGTGGGCTTCCGGTCACTCGGCTAATATCTCGTGCGCCCCCGAAACCTCATCATTCCCCTAACAACCACATGTCGTTAGCTGTACTTGGTTCGCGTTTTTCCCGGCGGGTCATCCCCGTGACGGCGCGGCGTAAACGAGGACGTCCGCTGCACAAAGGGGCGGCAGGGATGGGACGGGCCCCTTTGTTGGGGACTTCCGACCCCGTGGGAGCAGCTTTCCTTGCGAATACAAGATCAACGAGTTCGCGGAAAGGTCAGCGAACTCGACACCTCCCAACCAAGTATGTCACGCGGACACTTGCTGTCAGTGTGACATTAAAGTCCATCCACAAGGTTCCAAGCAGCATTGGGCACACACACATACACAGCCTCAATTCGTTCCGTGCACACAAGGTTCGGACACCAATCTGCACATTCCAGAATCCACCATGTCAGATCCGTGCGCCAAATTGGCAGAATGATTTCTAGCCACCTACATCTCGAAAAAGAAGATGTTTCCTTTTAGCTTTGTCCACAAGATTGGACCAAAATTCCAATTTATCCGGCACGGCGCCGGTTGTGAAGGCTACCGCCGCTATCGGGTATACATCGTCACAGTTGGGATAGGCCTGTCACCGGCTACTTCACATGCAGTTTTACATCGCTCTTCAGGTAGCGCTAGCTGCCTGTACGGCTGGCAGCCGGCATTCTCTTCAAAGAAAACCATGCCCTTAAGCAATCTTTTCTCCCATTTACCTTGACCAGCTTGCTCCCCCTCTTCTGGTAATGAGGTCTTATGCTTCATGTTTAGACTTACAGGGATGAATGCAGTATCCGAATCTCCGAGTTCCCTACCTGCTGTGAAACTCTTTGCAGTTGTCGTTGGTAACTCCCAATCTGCTGCAGACATATTTGCAGCTTCCGGATCTGCTTGAAGCTCTACTGAAACCTCAGGTTTGTCGCTAACAGATTCGCGTGGTGTTATGAAGTGCTCTTTCAAATCAGCTTTCTCATTTTCTTCCTGCAGCTTCACCTTTTCTGGCTGCTCCAGCAGCGCGGGCGTCTCAAGTGTTATCAACTTCCCTACACCTGGAGCTACATCTGCTGTCACTGCGCACAGTGTCAGCTCCAGCTATCTAACCAACTCATCTTTGGCAGCTAGCTTACCATCACCTGCAAGGAGTGTGCCCGCTATCATATCCTGATTTACCTCTTCCTCGCGCGTTCCCGCCGCTTCAGAGTTAGCTCCGACCTGCTCTTGCACAATGTTCAACTCTTGTTCACGAGAAGTCCACTCCTGCGCCTCCTGGGTCAGCTCTATATATGCTCGCTCTGACAGCGCGTGCTTCACAGAAGTTTCTAACGCCTCTCTGCCTTCAGCGATCTGTTCTGGCACGGCACACAGCGTTAGATCAGCTTGTGCTCTTTGGAGAACCACACATTCCCGTTTTGTTATTTCGTTCCCTGAATCCACACAGGCTTCAGAATGTTGACCTTCGGATTGCAAGTTGCGGCATGCGAGATCGTCAACCCTATCTGGTTGACTGAGCTTATCAACAGCCATCTCCGACTGGGAGCTTGGTTTATCAGGCGCCAGTATCTCTACCTGAGCTGCTAGTTTGCACACATCTGTCCTCACCGCGGGAACATCTTGTTTTTGCTTTGAATTCGGGCAGTCAATCATCGAGTGTCCAAATTTAATGCAGGTATAACATTGAACTGCTGCGAATAAGACCTCGCTATCAACTTTCGCCCCCTGCCTTAATTTCAATTGCATCTGTGCAAGGTTTTTCTTTTCTAGTTGAATTTGGAATTTCAAATTTTCAATTTCACTCAGCTGTTCAGCCTCCTCCTGCTCAACACGTCGCATCCTGCCCTCCTGATCATACCGTACGGCAGCCATCTCCGTTTTCCGTGCTATTGTTTCTAGCACTAAACACTACACCGACATGGTGAATTCGGAGAAAGCAGAAAGGTATCCCACCTTACTGGTTGATCTCTGCCCCGGTGATCTCGTCGTCCTCAGTGATGACGACAGGCTCCTCGATGCGGACGACTTGAGCTCTGGATCTCTCAGCAGCTCGCTGACTCCTGCCTCGTTTGACTGGCTTGACTTGGTCGCCTGGTTACTTTTCAGCACCTCGCTGACTCGAACCCGTTCGATGTGGACGCCTGGTTCTTTTCAGCAGCTCGCTGACTCGAACCCTCGATGGCTTGTTGTTTCCCGGCTCCTTCAGCTCCTAGCTGACTTGAGCCTCCGTCGTCCTCTCGAACTCGACCCGTGATCCTGAAGCTTTCGACGTCAGTCTTGCGACGCAGCTTCACGTTTTCTCCTTTAGGACAAACAGCTTGTCCACCGACTTGTTCTTCTCACCTTCCGTCCAATGCCTTGAGTAGAAAGAAGTTGCGATCCTGTGTCGACTGCGCCAGTTGAGATCCTGTGTCGACTGTGCCAGTTGAGATCCTGTGTCGACTGCGCCAGTTGAGTTTCCTATGTGCTGCGCCAGTTGAGTTTCCTGTGCCGACTGTGCCAGTTGAATTTCCGCTTTCAGGTGGTGATGTGAGGAAACTACTTGAAGATGAAATTGGAGTTTCTTGATGACCCGGTGGTTCTACTCGCAAACATTCACATTACTCAAGGAAAGGAGAAGGTTAACTATTTATTTACAACATAGGTAAAAAAAACGAGAAGAAACAAAGCAAGGAGAAAACTATTTACATGACTAAATCGTGGATCAGACGAATTCAGCCCCCGCTCAACCCAGAGCGCTTGGTTTTAAACCCTCTGTCTCCGCCCTTAGCGGGGACAGCAACCAATAAGATAACCAACGACCCATCTCGCGAATCAGTGGTTAGGGAAAGGAAAATAAGGTCCGCCCACTGATCAGAGATTGGGGAAAAAGGTCTGATTAAAACATTTGGGAAGGAGGTTTCGAATAACTACACAAACAACACAAATGCGACTTCCGTTCCCACGCCACCCACGGCACCACAGACGCTAGAAACATGTGCCGACGAGGCGATGACTCAGGTTGTTGACAGCAACAAAGAGAAGACAGTCGTTAAGGGAAGTAGACAGTCGTTACAGGAATAGTGGGCTTCCGGTCACTCGGCTAATATCTCGTGCGCCCCCGAAACCTCGTCAACCCCCTAACAACCACATGTCGTTAGCTGTACTTGGTTCGCGTTTTTCCCGGCGGGTCATCCCCGTGACGGCGCGGCGTAAACGAGGACGTCCGCTGCACAAAGGGGCGGCAGGGATGAGACGGGCCCCTTTGTTGGGGACTTCCGACCCCGTGGGAGCAGCTTTCCTTGCGAATACAAGATCAACGAGTTCGCGGAAAGGTCAGCGAACTCCACACGTGGCATAGTCCAGCGCCTCCTCGCCGTTTGCGCCTTGATGCTGACGAAGTTCTCAGCCTTGCTACCAGCTGCACACCTCGACGGTGACGGTGACGCAGACATACACACGCACGCACGCACGCACGCACGCATACACACACACTGCTTTTTCGCCGAAAGAGAACTACACCGCTTACATAACTAAAGATAATCGAACCTGAAGCAGCCAGAAAGAAGCAAAGTAATGGAGAGCGCCTCAACGCCACCGCCGAGGTACAACTGACGACGGAGGCGCCCCAGCATCGAGAGCGTCGCCAACGGAGAGGCGAATGGCGCGCACCGACTACTGCTGTTTCGGACGAAGTTCTTGCTAGGAAACCCGTGCAGAATAGAGAGTGGTGGAAGCATCACTGAGGCATTCGAGAATCTTCAAACCGAGCCATCGTTTTCATTGTAAATACCGCATTTTCCCCGCTGTTTTACCATTTTCTATTTCTGTTTTGTTCGGCCCGAACTGAATGGTCACCATACGGACAGTGCGACTGGAGGTTCGTCATATGTCAACCAAGTCCGAACGAATTCTTACACAGTCGCCGAACAAAGTACGTACAGCCATTCCGTAGGACTCGCCTGTACTCCTGAAAGTGCTGTTTTTGTCGTTGTTGTTGTTGTCTCAAATACGATGGCGCATACCCATGGTGGGGGATTAGCCAGGGTTTGGCACAGATCCAAAGAGGAAAAAACTCATCCAGGTTTATCTCAAGAGTAAAATGAAGAGCTAAGCTTCGGAGGCGTAAGAATGCGACTTCTTTCTCTATTGAGGTGTTTAGAACGGTGGCGAGGCAAAACAAGCAACGCTGCATGATTTGCAAGTAAATATTGTAAGCGGTGTGCTTTTTACACGCTGGTTTTTTTACAATTGCTGAAGCTTCTGAAGATGACACTTTGCTCCAACTACACTCTCTGCGCAGTACCTGCATTCTTTATTTGATATCTTGTCCTCTGATCTTGTTCTGTACTTGTGATTTTATAATAACCTTTTGTATTCTCCCCTTCCCTCTGAACTATTCCGCCCTGAGGGCAAAATAAATCAATCAACTTGCTTTGGATAAGTCGATAGTGCACACTTACAATGTTAATGAAGTGGATCTTCCTCCAAAGGGAATCGCTCATGAGCACACCGCCACATTTTCAACAGACTGCCCTACACTTCTTTTCTTCCTGAATTCTCACTGTGTCGTGATGTTAGAACTTCCGTATTTAGTTGGTACGTGGAAGGCAAAACAGACTACACTCCCAATATGCGATATGCTAAGGAGTGTAACATAATTATACTTGTATTAGCTTCCCACTTAGAGTCATTCACACATTTACCACATTATTGAATATCCGCGACCATATAGTATTAAGCTCCTTGGCTTTCTTCTTTCTCACTCTCTCTCTTGCTCCCGATAGAACGCATTAAACGGCGGTAAACTGTATCCATAGATGGTAGCCATTATTATTATGGCCTTATAAAACAAAATATCAGAAGTCGCATTTGGCCGCCGTGCGAGGCTTAGTAAAAATACATTTAGATTGGCAAAATAAACTAAAAACGTAAGTAAAAGAAGCGCTGAAGAAGAAGAAAAACACAAGACGGGTCGCCATGATTTTGCTGCTTACTTGCGTTGGGACGCTGCTGGCTGCGATTTTCGTTGTTATGTACCACAAGCCATGGCCTTTCGTCCTGCTGGGCATCTGGCATAGGCAAGCCGAAGACGTCCCTGGACTTTGGCGTCTAACCGCCTATCATGACCCTCGTGAGGATTCACTCATTCGAACACTTTGCATGAGGCCTTTCTAGACGTCGCGGCAATAGATAGGAAAGATTCCTGGACAGTTTACCTCTAACGCCAGTAGGGGTTCTATATCAGAATCGTGTAATAACGGCAGAAACAGGAACCGTTTCTACGAAGTAAACCTTGATGTACGAGGTAGGTAAAAATAGGGGATCTCAAAGTGTTAAGTTGTTTCTTGTGTGTATAGTGCGCGCGCCCAGCTGCCGCCAAATGGAGACGGACTTTCACATTTTTTTTTGTTTTCGTACCTAGGTCATCAGTCAAAACGAAGTCACTATTTCAGTAAGGAAGGGAGAAAGCAGACCGTCAGACCTCAAGTTTTACCTCGCTTATGACCCACTTGTGCCGCATAAAAAAAAAGACTATGTATAGAAAGGATGGGTGTTTTCAATTTTTTTTATTTCTCGATATGCACAAATGAAATTTTTAAGTATATTAAAAATAATTTTGTGACCACTCAACCAATATTCAACAGTTATATCTTCAGAAAATTGTTTTGTAGTATATGCTTTTCTTGACAATCTTGCTAAATGGCGGCAGAGTTTAGAAAATGTAGCAGAAGGCTTGCTCAACAATCATCGCATTCCTAGCAGAGTGGTAGAGGTCGAAACGTTCTTATAATCTTGATTGCGAGAGGCATACATTTTGATTTTGAATTTTTATGTTGCAGCGTTCGTTGATATATCTAGAGTTAGAAGAAAATTTGGCACAATTAACTTATAATTCAGCATTTCGAAAAAAAAAGTATTTATCTGCCCTGTGGTCCTATAAAGTAATAATAATAATAATTGGTTTTTGGGGAAAGGAAATGGCGTAGTATCTGTCTCATATATCGTTGCACACCTGAACCGCGCCGTAAGGGAAGGGATAAAGGAGGGAGTGAAAGAAAAAAGGAAGAAAGAGGTGCCGTAGTGGAGTGCTCCGGAATAACTTCGACCACCTAGGGATCTTTAACGTGCACTGACATCGCACAGCACACGGGCGTCTTAGCGTTTTTCCTTCATAAGAACGCAGCCGGCGCAAGAAAATAAACGGGGTCGACATAAATTAAACTGTTCTGAAGAAACGTCCTCTGCAAGGTGATTACATCTAGGCAGAAAACCGGTAAGGAGAAAAACGCCCGTTGTGCGAACGTTTCCCCACAGTGCACAGCCACCGCGGTTCGCGGTACAATTTCTTTTCTACTTCCCCGTCTACATCAGCAGTATTTCAGCAGTGTACTGAGCTTTGTAGGCGTTTAGAAAAGCGAGCAGCAGTGAAGCCTAATTACTCTCACCTGTTGCCAGATTCTGAATAGCGCAACTGCGCTATTACTTTGCAGCACAAGTAGCGGCACCTTTACCACCCACCTTGGACTACGTCCACGAAGCCACCGGGCGAGTCGATTTTCGCAGCTTCGAGAGCGTCACCCAAGCCCTCCGGGTGGTTCACTCTGCGAAGGAAGCCATCCCTGTCGAGTCTCTGACGATCATCGTGCCACTGCTGCTCAGCCTGGTCCTGACGGGGTGCGTGTGAGCCTTCTGACATTTCGCGTGGGGAACGCTATCCGGAGACCGCTTAATGAATTCAACGTAAAAAAATCGGTAACTTTTTTTTGAAGTGCATTACTAATTCGTACAAGCTGTACTATGTCATCACAGGTAAGATTTGAAGGAAGAAAAACAAACATAAGCTTTTGGCGCTTCCTTTCAGTAAAAAAAAAAGAAGCCTATCTTGCTTGTGCTGTCGAAAGAAATATGCGTTAATTTTTAGAGCTGCTGTATATCCTTGCAAGAAGTTTACAGGTGATACACATTTGAGTGCTACACAGTCGCGGTGCCTCGGGTGGGTGCTCTCCGTGCTAGACAGATTTATGGCGGGCCCGAGAGATGGCGCTTCTGGCGCTAGGCGTGGAATCGGCGGCTTAGTTACGGAGCGAGTCCCTGCACGCACAGCCCCGCGCGGGTATAAGGTGCTGGTGGCAAGTTATACGCTAGAGAGGGTATCACTTTGTTTAAGCTGAGGTACCAATGTTGTTCACAGCTTCAGTTTTCTGCCTCGCATCAGGACTGAAGGTGGTCTCGCGGTGTGGCAGCCTTGGTTGCTGGGATTCCGTAGGCCATACGAGTATCCTCGACAGTAATAAGAAGAACCGGCCGGATGCAGGCATGTGTATGGTGGGCCACATAGCAACGAGAACGTTGGATGCAAAAGCGATGCTGAACTGGTGATGCTGAACAGCTGCCCCGAGTTTCGCAATTTAGGCATATACCTATAGCGTTCTGTATTAGTTTTCTTATAAAAATCTCATTACAAGCGTTTTGGAGAGGTTTCTCTAAACACGGTGTGGCGGCAAAATTCCCCCAAGCAGCTGGAGCTTTCAATTATTTTCTTCTTACTTACAGATCGCTTTAAATTGCAAGAAACTAGAAAGCCTCAAACCTTAATCATTTCTAATAGATACCCTTTACCCTGTTTTTTGAGCTCTGTTTTACGAACGTCTTCCAGTAGAGATTTTTGCAAGCACTCCATACATGATTCTCTATGTCCAGCTTGAATGGTCAACATTAAGAAGTTTGGGGGTCCCATGGAAAGAAGATGAACGCAAGAATGCTTCGCTTTAAAACTAAGATTACTTGCACATGTGATTCACTTCAGTGGAATTTGGTTTTCGACTTCTCCTTGCCTATATAAGAGGCATAGCAAGGATTCTTAATTGCCGTCCAGTTATATTTGAAAATTCCCTTATATAGAAACAAATCAAATGTAAGGCATAAGACATCAGAAAGTTTAGCATACCACTAAATCTTCACCATTTAAGGTGCAAGGTTTTAGTAAATTACAAGATGTAGATAAAACCTTTAGAGTGTCCGTAATTCCCACATCGCGTCTCAAAAAAGTGTGGTCGACATCGCAGGTGGTGGTGGTACAAAAGACGCCAGTCGTCATCAACCACGTCAGCGGATTCCCGCACATCCTGCAGAAGCAACTCGTCCCTGCACACACTTCAGGAATCTTATGAAGCAAAACACCGGCGCCCGGGTAAAGCTATACTTTAGGATTTCGCACAGCTAAGGCGTGCAGTCAGCACGAAGAAAAATAGTGCCACAAGTGAAGTACGGCTGGAAGGGGGGGTCACAATTCGCGAAAATTCAATACAACAGGGACACCCACAACGAGTTTAGCAGGAGAGTTCTAACTTCTTTGGCATGGGGTAGCGGCCCTATGGTTGGCAGCCATCTTTTAAGAGAAAAATTTTGCTTCACACGTTATTAGTGAAGTGTGATATAGAACTGTGATATAGCATTTCTGGGGATAGGATTTCAATGACGTCCTTATGCTGCTGTACGCTTATGCCTTTTCATATCAGACAAGCCAGTTTAGCGTGAATAAACCGTCAGCGATAGCCCAAAACTGGTTCAGCAAGTCGACACCGCTGCTTTTGAGAAGATGACATGTTGTGAACTTGTGTGCAGTCGCTCGCTGCCGGATAAACTATTGTCTACTTCCCTACCCTACCTCCCTACGCCCAGTTACACTTTCTCATGCTCTCCCACTGACCATTCTACGTGCCTGCTGCACATGTGCAGAAACAAAAAGAAATCAGCTAAGTAGCACCCAGTCATTAGCAGCAGAGCACGGAAGAGGGGCGGACTAATTTCGTTGACCTTTTCTTTGCGAGGCTGCGCTCTAGATAGAAGATTCTACCGGCTACGGTATGGCTATGGCATTAGTCAATACTGCCGATTTGTTGCTCTAATTTACGACGAATAAAAGAAGAGCGACGTCTTAGCTGGTGCCGTTCAGTGTAAGCCATATGGCTGGCACTGACATGCAGGACAAATTGCGTAAACACTTTATCAGTACGAAATGACCGGCGGCGCAAACAAGGACACTAACAAGAAAGAGACACCACATGCTCACACTACCAACTGTTTATCGCGCGGAAAGGTGGCTTGTTTAAACATTCAGCTCAAGCATGTAACATCGCGTTATCGCTCCAAACCCAGCACGTGGAAAAAAAACATCAACATCAGGAAAACGAACAAGAAAATTTAACCCCTGCAGAAAAAAAAGTAACAGATTCTGATAAAAGGAATTAAAACTTAAAGGAGGGGGCCATCTTTTAGAAAAAACAGCGTCACACAATCGTAGCTATAGCAGAGTCCTACATGAGAAGCAAAAGTGGTCAGACACTAAAAAACCAATAACAAATAACAATCTTAGCGAAAGCAGAGTAAACAAATGAAGCAAAAGCTGTCAGAAACCGAAAAACTGCAAACACTATAAAGATAAACTCAATAAGTTCAAGTTCAAGTTCGTCTTTATTTACATCAGGAAGATGTAGGTAGGCCCGGACAGAAAAGTGATAAAAATTCACTTGAAGGAGTCCGGGCCCCTTCTACAAGGCAAAATACAACGAAAGCAACAGAGCTTGGTTAACAATGACGAGGTAGAAAAAAAAAGTTAAGAGGCGCTGCGAGCATATATTGTTAAAAGACAAAGAAAAGAACTTATACGCCCAAAACATGAACACTAAAGCTTTTGTACGCTTTTTATAATATGACAAACTGATTGATAGAATCAAGTACACATATTTAAAAAAAAATGCTTGCGTATGTCAGCACATTTATCAAAAGGGACTGAAAGTCACCGCTCTAAAGCGACAAGAATGTCACGTGGGCTACTTTTTTCCACAGATATTCCTCTACTCAGCAGCTTATTTAATACATGTGGAACTGCAAAGCGTAACATAGAACGTCCGTATTCTGTACGACAGAAGGGAACGCACCAGAATGACTCATTTCGAAATGCATATGTTGGAATAGTGGCTTTCAGGCAGGATAGTTCTAGGAACGTATACTGGTGGTAGCGTATACACTTTTTATATCTCAGTGCTAAATGATATTCATATAGGTCATGAGCTGGTGTAATGTGAAAGCGCGTGAAAAATTCTGTGTGCGCACGGTAATCGACGTTTGCTATGTGCCGGACTGCTTTCTTTTGGAGCATGAATATTTTATTTATGTTGGCCTGCGTTGTATTGCCCCATACTAAGAAACAGTAATTTAAATGAAGGAGGAACAGCGTGTTGTAAATTAGTATTTTTATAGACGTCGGAAGAAAATACCGAAATTTTGCTTGCATTCCTACACATTTCGTGAGGCGACATAGAACTATACTAACGTGAGCGTCCCAGACCATGCTCTTACTGAAAAATACTCCAAGTGTTTTGGCCGTATCTACAATATCTATAATAGAATTCCCAATGGGAAACTGATGCTCTGCCATGATCGCCCTATTTCTCGCTTGGAAAACAACTGCTTTTGTCTTTTTCGCGTTTAGTACCAGGGAGTTTGCTTCGCTCCAGTGTTTGAGGGCATCCAACGCGCTGTTAATGGTTGGGACTAGAAATTCGAGACTATTACCTTTAAAGAACATGCTAGTGTCATCTGCGTAAATTACATATTGAGGCTTATTACTTATATTAACAATGTCATTATTGTAAAGAATAAAAAGTAAAGGTCCCAATATACTTCCCTGTGGGACGCCGGTAAAAATTTTCTGAAGAGAGGAGAGTTCATTTACTATGTGCACACAATGAAAACGATGTTGAAGATATGATTCGATGAGGAGGAGTGGTGTGCCACGTATGCCGTAGAGTTCAAGTTTCTTTAGTAGTTTGTGGTGAATAAGGTGGTCAAAAGCCTATGAAAAGTCAACAAAAATTCCTATGCATATCTCTTTATTTTCAAATGCTTCGAGAATTATTTCTTTTTGTGTTAGAAAAGTTGTTTCAATGGATCTGCCTTGATCAAATCCGTATTGAGGTGTAGACCGTAACAAAGATTCTAAAAAAAAAACTCCACAGACGGCCGCTAGAAAAGGAGGGCTGAAGAGTCGCACTGAACATGATGTCACAAAAAACTATCCAGAAATGAAACTTGATTTGTACGGAGGGATATCGAAGAGTCGCTAACACAAATGCTTCCCTTCTTTTTAATCATAAAAGCCTCAATAATTTCAGTTGCCACCTGATCGGGACTCCTGCCCAGAATCTGCAGGGGTTGCTCGTTTTCCTGATGTCAGTGCTTTTTTCCCACGTGCTGGGTTCGGAGCGATAATGCGATATCACATGCTTAAGCTGAATGTTTAAATATGCCACCTTTTCGCGCAATAAACAGTTGGTAGTGTGCGCATGTGGTGTCTCATTCTAGTTAGTGTCCTTGTTTGCGCCGCCGTTCATTTCGTCACGCACCAGCTCTCCCCACAGGCTGTTATTCGGAAGTTACTTTATTAATAGTTCGTACTTTCTTGCACAATTTTTCAGACACGATATAGAGCATGGCAAGCCAGCATACATGAAAACGCACTCTTGAAAGCTGTTTTTTTTACTTGGTTTATGGGGGTTGAACGTCCTAAAACGACTCAGGCTATGAGGAACGCCGTAGTGAAGGGCTCTGGAAATTTCGACCACCTGGGGATCTTTAACGTGCACTGACGTCGCACAGTACACGGGCCTCTAGAATTTCACCTCCATCGAAATTCAACCGCCGCTGCTGGAATCGAACCCTCCTCTTTCGGGTCAGCATCTGAGCGCCATAACCACTGAGCCAATGCGGCGTCTGCTAAGCTTCTTTGAGAGCAGGAGCAAAATCTTGCAGTTTTGGTGCACGATTCTCTTATGCTTCAAAAGGCGCGTAGCAAACACCCTAACTTGTATGTGTTTAGACGCTTATGCACTCTTAATTCAATAATGAAATAATGCAAAGAGGGCATTTGTTTTTGGATGTTTGTTGAAACGTGCAAGTATTACTGTCCTTTGCTCTGTGGTAGTGTGGGCCACTCAGGCACAAATCGGATAAGTGATTACACCTTATAGGTTAAAAAATCAGAGAGTGCGCTGTTTCATTGATTTATTTAATAAAGTTTAATAGCCTCTGTTATCACTGGCGATAAGGAAATTTACTTTGCCGTCTTCAAAGTCTTAATTATTATGTTCGCGGCACATTTCTGCCAGTGGTTTGAATTTTTTTTTCTGCTTCGGGGAACGGTGTTTTCTTACCTAATGGTCGAGCTCAGTGTTATACATTTTTTTTATCGCTATTGCAGTGAATAAACAGAACAACTTCAACAAAGACGCATGCTGTTCACTGCCGCTCTCATGTCCAGGCGGTCCTACACTGCGAAGTTACAGACTTGGTCGGCGACGCCATTCGGTGCCGATCCCGAGCGTGCAATTCCCGGCGCTCGCGAATTTTGGGCCAGCAGAGAGCACAGGTACGTTGTGTCATCGCTTTGGTCAAAGCACTGACATGTCAGCTCCTCTAAATGCCATTTCACATTTACTGGTCGCTGTAATACCGTGTTTCATCATGTATGCAACGCGCTATAGAGTTTACTGACGAGCACAGCATGCCCATTTCATACCACGTGGCAGTGCGTGCTACCACGTAGCACCATTTCCTGCAGAACAGAGCAATACAACTTGTTTTTCGTTGTGCTGTACAATGAGAAAGTTGGGAAAGCGAAAGAAACGACAATGCCCAGGTTCAACCTTTGTCAGATGCATAGAGCCTAAGGGTTGGCCTGTGGGTCTAATTTAGAGGCTCGCTATTCATTAACAGTGTTCTAGATTTACTAAAAATCAGAAAAGTTCTCTACAACGCCTACGAATTTCGGTGATGCTACAATAGCCTCTCTGCATGAGCTGGAAGCAATCCCCTTCAATTCATTGCTTTGTCAGCGGCTGCACATACGACATATGGCACGAAAGAGAAGGCTCTCACAGGCGCTAGTGATTCTGGTTAGCTGCTCCCCTATTAAAATCGCGCCTGATTTGCAAGCGCAAGAGCATTTGCACACACATTGGCAGGCTTATCGTGATTGCTGTAGAGGTAGGCAAGTGCCAGACATGTACCGTTCTCAAATTACAAGGTATGGTTTAGTACTTCGCTTCCCGTGATTTATGGGCATGCCTTCGGTTTCAACACAAACACCAGCAAATCGGGCAGTGGTGGTGGTAACTGTATCGGATCTGGTAACCAGAGTCCTCAAGACTGGTAACCATGCTGTGGAAGCCGGTCAGCCGGGTGGCTGATATAAGAGCGCAAGCGCCCAATAAACGCACTGTTACTCTGCACCTCGAGCTCAGCGGTCGTCTGCGTCGCATGCTATCTTGAACGACACATGGTGTCAGAAGTTCTTATCACGCCCATTCCCCGCTTCAACTGAGCCAGCGCAATGGAAGTACTACCGCCCCCTAATCGCCAACTGCTCTCCGAAGCGCCGGCGGAAAAGTGGAAGCAATTCAGGCAGAGGATGGATTTGTACTTCATGGCAACTTCGCATGTGAACGGTTTCGCGATTTTAATAATAATAATAATAATAATAATAATAATAATAATAATAATAATAATAATAATAATAATAATAATAATAATAATAATAATAATAATAATAATAATAATAATAATAAAAATAATAATAATGGTTTTATTTGCGCCTAATGAATACATGGCGCGGGAGACCCGCAGTAAAAGCTGTCACAAGCGACAGCTTGACAAAGCCGGAGGCCCCCCTATACACTTGACAGCATCATAGGCGCAATGAAACGGCATGTCTCATCCAAAAACAAAATAGAACAAAACACGAAAACATCTGCAATTACAATCACTCACAAGAACTACATAAAATTATACAGAAAATGTGGTAGAATGAAGTTAGAAAGCACTTACAAAAGCAATGAAACATTCATGTGCGATGGCAATGAGTTTAGCGAAAGTAACAGATAAATTAAGCACATTTTGCTTCAAATAAAATTCAGAACAAACTGAATACAGACAAGCGGTACAGTCAGGGTAAACAACAACGTGACAGAGTAAACAGGAAGGGCAAGCGAAGTGTCCTAGTACATGTTGAAATACCGGCGGAGTGTTTTGAACGTCACCTTTTCAAGTTGGATATGTTTATGATTTAAATCATTTAGTAACCGGGGTAGTTTATTCTGTATTGTTTGTAGGCCGTATGTTGTGCGAAACGTCCTTACTTTCCAGAGCTCCGTGTGACGTGTCTGGCGTGTAGTAGTGTTTGGTTGTAACCTGGCTAGACGATGTAGAAATGAACTGTTGCTAGCGTTTTCATTCTTAATTGCCTTGAAAAGGATATAATCAAACAGTTTGGTAACAGGAATTATGTTGTATTTGGGAAATAGATGATACGTATGTGAATAAAACGGCAGATTTTCTATTACTCTTACAAACCTTTTCTGCAACTTGTGAAGCTTCTGCAAATTTCCGTAAGTTGTCGTACACCAAACTAAGTGACAATAATTGAGTCGGGAGGAGAATAAGGTATTATAAAGTAACAGTAAGATTTTTGGAGGTAGTAAATTGCGATTGCGGTATACTAGCCCAATTACTTGTGCTAGCTTAATTAGCATGCTGTCCACGTGGACATCCCATGACATATTCTGCTGAAAGATAACACCTAATGTCTTAATGTCGACGTAATAGTGGAAACGGACCATCGACCACTGATAGCCATTGCCCAGAAGAACCTGTCAGACATGCCTCCTCGCCTGCAGCGTTTCTTTATGTGCCTCATGCCGTTCAACATTTCTCTGCTGTACGTCCTAGGGAGAGACCTTGCTCTGGCCGATGCTCTCTCAAGAATCCGATGCGACAGCGATGAGCCACCTGAAAGCGAACTAGAAAATGTGGCCACCCATGCAACGGCCGGCCTCTCCACTCTCGTCAGCGACACAACAGCCAAGCGGATGGCAAAAGAAACGAGTGAAGACGACGAGCTAAGGCGAGTCACTGAAGCCCTACAAGATGGACATAGCGTTATAGGTCAGCTAGCTCCTTTCGAAGCTCAGCTATCAAGTGTGGAAGCCGTACTGTTGCGTGGATATAGAGTTGTAATTCCGAAGTCCCTAGAAAAGAAATGTTGCAGCGCCTACACGGGGGCCACTTGGGCGTCGGAAAATGCAAAGCAATGGCCAGAGTATTGATGTATTGGCCTGGTATGGCAGCAGAAATAACTGAGAAAGTTTCCAGGTGCCAAACCTGCCACCGTTTCGCTTACAAGCAACCAAGTGAACCCCTAATGCAAAGGCATTGTCCCGCATTACCGTCGGCTAGGGTAGGCGCGGACTTGTTCGAGCATTACGGAACTACCTTGCAGTCTACGATGCCTATTCCAATTACCCTGAAGTAGAGCCGCTTTCTCACACTACTAGCCACTGTGTAATAGAGGAGCTGGCCATGATATTTGCACGTCACGGCATCCCGCTTGAAGTATGCACGGACGGCGGACCACAACTTTCATCGCAGGCATTTCATGCTTTCGCAGAACAGTTTGAATTTGCCCATGTTGTTTCTAGTCCCGGTTTTCCACGCTCAAACGGTTTGGCAGAGAAAGGGATGAACTTGGTGAAATGTTTCCTCAAGAAGGCGCTATATGTGAATGAATACTTTTGGATCGCCTTCTTAATTACAGGACAGCACCACTCGAGGCCGGACAAGCCCCGTGCGAGCTACTCATGGGCAGGAGGTTAAGAGCGAGGCTGCCTGACTTCGCAGACCGTAGGGCACCAGAGGTCAAAAAGCACACCCAAGCCCACCCTCAGAGACGTCCACTAGAAGCACTCGGCGAGCATGACACCGTTAGGCTGCTCGACAAGGGAGGGTGGACCACAAAGGCCCTCGCAGAAAACGCCGTCGCCCCTCGCTCATACATGGTCCGTAAAAAAGACGTGAATCAGCTTCGTCGCAACCGTCAACATCTGCTGCGAACAAACGAAGAGTTCGACCCCTCACTGGAAACCATTCCTGACTGTACGGAAGACAGTGCTAGCGACTGTGCTTCTCTTCCAGGCTTGCGGCACCACAGGAGTCCCTGGGCAACTCGAGCCCCACGTGTGACGATCAAGCCACGGCTGCCCACACGCCTCAAGAGCATCCTGAGCCAGGGCAACATAGTCCTCTGGAAACCATGAATTCCGAGCCGGATGACGCTGGGCTTCGCCGGAGCACCCGGTTAAGGAAAAAGACCACCCGCCTCGTGTATCAAAAGGACTTTCATCAAATTGCTTGAATCGATCTGCTGTTGTATTGTGCTAGTTTTTTTCTGTTTTTAGAGGGAGAGAGATGTATCGGATCTGGCAACCAGGGCCTTCAAGACTGGCAACCATGCTGTGCAAGCCGGCCAGCCGGGTGGCTGATATAAGAGCGCAAGCGCCCAATAAACGCACTGTTAATCTGCACCTCGAGCTCAGCGGTTGTCTGCGTCGCATGCTATCTTGAACGACACAGCAATGACTTTTATTTTCAAAAGGAATGGTGTGGCGTAGGGTACTGGAATGCTAAGACATTGCTATAGGCTGACAGACACATACACAGGAGATAGCCCTGGACCACAGATGTATGGAGTTCGCACTTTTCTTCCTTAGACAATAGCATCAAATGCGAAACACAGGGGTCTTTTTTATCTGAATGAAGAGGCTTTTACAAATATGATGATTCTGGGTCATTGAGGAAGCGCACGTACTAGGATTGTACAGGCAGCACTTGCTCAATGAGTGGTCGTTAAATTGGGACATATGATGCGCCTGGAGACCTAGAATCTTTAAAACCTCTGACACACTCTACGGCCGCTTCTAAGTCAACCGAGTTGTACTGGGTTCTTGCAGGGCGTGGTGCTTGGCCTCACAGCGCGAAGCGGACTACCAGGAGCCACGTCGTGTCGCAGGCGCGCACCAATCTTACCTATAAATTGCTACCCATTATAACACTTTATGGCTCTCTCCTTTAACTTCCGTTCCGGGGAAAGTGCTGCAGGCTAGGGTATTTTGCATCAAACTAACCTCTCTGTCTTAGGTGTCGTAAACCTTTTTCTGATCACAGTAAAATTGGGTGTGTGAAAAGCTGAACATTGAACTTCATGGCTACTTATGTTGAATAGCCGGCGACTCGAAGGAGTTGGATCAGGTTGAACGCTTCGATGTGTATGTAAACACCTGTG
Organism: Amblyomma americanum; assembly: GCF_052857255.1. Classification (NCBI taxonomy): domain Eukaryota; kingdom Metazoa; phylum Arthropoda; class Arachnida; order Ixodida; family Ixodidae; genus Amblyomma; species Amblyomma americanum. Next base: position 502,179,681 of record NC_135497.1, read on the forward strand.
TAAACTGTGAATTTATAGCTTCTTCTTAGCCTGGGCTACAGGCAGCACTGATGCATGTGCTTGAGCCAGTTTTCAGTTTTTTTTATGTCGCAACCTGCGGCCCTTATTGTGCCCCAGAGCGAATGTCGTATATAACATTTCTGAAACGAGTGAGCTTGATAACACAGCTTCCACCATACTTTTGTAGGCAATTTTTACCTTCCGTAAACGTCATTTTACCACTACTTTTCTTGCATCATCTCAACATGTATAGAATAGCAAATATGGGATTCCCTGACGTTTCTGGTACTCATCTGCAACCGTTCTAGCATATCTACGAAATTTTTTGTATGTCTATGTATAAATAGCAGCGGGTATTTTTCTTGAAAAGCTTATTAGTTGGCTTCAGGACACACTCAGTTTGGGCGGAAGAAAAAAGCATCTGCATAAACAACAAATGACGAATGGTGCCTTAAAAGATTAAGAGTTTGCGCTGAATACTTTCTTTGCTTTCGTCACTCTTTCGTATCTGTTATTTTCGCTGCAGGCACTGACGATTCGGCATCAGTACCGGTGCTCCGACAAAGAAGTCCCTTGACGGGTTTTCTGACAGCCAGCGAGGAACAGCTCTTTCCTTGTACCTCTTGGATATTATGAAAAGGCTCCTGCGCAACGAAGCCGGAACAAAAGAAAACTATGTACCATATCAGCTGTGTGCACAGTAGTTTAGAACTAACTGGTTAGCAGCACCTGATGATACGTTGTAGGCAGCAATGTTCAGTTCACAGCCTAGGTTATAAGTTGGCAAATGAAGTTATGTGCAGAACGTGGTTCTAGCTAGCAACCCATCAAAACATCACCTTTCGTAATAATGAAGGCGTCCTAAAGAAGAATCCTACGGAGCCCAAAACCATATAACGCTAGACGAGAGAGAGTTGCTATGCGAGCGCAAAAGCAGATACCGCGCGAACTGCCACTTGCTAAGGGCAATCACTGAGGTGACCAACGCCGACGCGGGGCGGCCCCATGGCAAGACCTTGAAACTTTCTCTTTTTGGATTGGCTTGGTGTCCCGCTAAGGCGCTAGACTTGAAAACAATAAATCAAGGTTTCTGCCGTAGCAAAGCTCGCGCCGCTTAGTCGCAACAGCGAAAAGACGGAAAGACACAGAGGGTTCAAAAAATGCCGACTATATGAACGGTTTACGATATGTAGGACCTCCTAATAAAACACTTTTGTGAACTACTTGAAGGTAGAATCAGGCAATGAAACTTTGGGACTGCATATTAAAACGAGTAACACGATCAAATATTTTGATGTTCACAAATCCAAATTTTTGGCCATTTTTCGCTATTTGAAAGCCGCATCTCCTGTTTAAAGAATTAAGCTACCAAGAGGTCTGGGAGAAGAAGTAGATCGAGAATCAATAAACTAACAACCGATTTTATTGGAATGCGGTCCGCTGCTTGGTTCATCCCTTGGAGGCAGTAACCGCTTAATGATTTCAGTCGTTTGCACAATGTTACATTCCCTGTTTCCCTACTTCGTCTCATTAGTCGGCCATTCTTCCTTTCCAAGTTGCTCTTGTTCAATGCAGTGCAAACTGGCTCAAAAGTCTTCAGGCCAAACAGCTTCCATGCGAGCATTATATTAAGGTCCAGAAAATTTTGATGAGGACGATGGTTTTTTTTTTAACTAATAGGTATTTAGATCCTACTGGACTGCATATGGGTACCACGAAACCGGTGAAAATGAAGCCATTAGCCTGAGGTCTTTTGACCGAACATCTACCCATTTCCTTACTTTTCCATATACCTCCCTAACATATGGCGTCTGCAACTCTCAGTGAGCGTCAGCAGCGACACAGATCAACCGTTGAACGTGGGTGGAAGATTGAAACGATGGCTTCGGGACGCCGTTTGGCCAGACCTCCTGGGCTATAACCCGACCATTTGCGGAGGGGTGCTCGAAGACTTCAGCGCCGCCGAATACCACGGCGGCACCTTGCGTACGGAGGAGCTGGCACCGCGTCCTCAGACGTCTTCCTACGGCGGCTGCACCAGAGATGACGTCAACAGAGCCGACGATGCGAATCGTGCGAGCACTGAGGCCTTTGAGACCCCCCTCCTGGACGATATATACTGCCGAAGAAGCGATGCCAGTGAGGACGGCACGGATGAGACCGATGTCGTAGAGGGCAACTGGGCTGACTTGGATGAATCGCGGCCTCAGCGCCTGGAGTGGCAGCCTTCCCATCACCACCAGCGCGACGAGAGAAGACGTTCCGGGTTAGCAGACTGGGGTAAACAACTTTTGTTCGTTAGCTGATTTAATTTTAGCTAGATGATCTTCTAGCATCAGGAAAACGTTACGCTGTTGTACTTAGGCAAATAATTTAGAAGTGTGCAGGTAATTAAACACAAAGGAAATCAAACGAATCTTCATGTTCTGCCGCACTCTATGCCTGGTGTTGTTGCTTCCCTGATCCCCTCAGTCCAACTTCCTTAGCTCACTGAAACAGTTCAACAACATACCTTGTAATACATGCAAACTTTGTACATCCTGAATGAAATGTTCTATAAGCGGATAATGCTATTTGATGCCAAAGAGGTAGTTAAATAAAATGCGACTTTTTACGTCGTCATCTTTGTGAGGGACTTTCTTGGTGCTGAAGAACGACACCTTTTTGGTGTGGCCTTTGGTTATGCGTATTAACAAAAGTTTCTTCACTGGAGACTAGTGTTAATCGTGCACGTTGTTAGCCAAAAATAGGTCACATATGATTTCGAATGTTCCCTGCTGAGATTCTACCATTTTCAGTCAGTTTAACGAGGCATCCTTATGGGCTTTAGGGTTACGGGGGAGGGCGGGGGGAGTAGTGTGCCAGGATTTGCCAGCTGAGACAATGCGATCGGGATGAGTTTAAGAGCGATCGCAGTTGTGACAGTTTGAGACAGTTTTAACGCTATAACGTTAAGGTTCCCGCTCTGCAGAAAATCTGGCGTCGCCCTCGGTACCCTCGTCGGTACCCTCGTGTGAGGAGAAAATCCCCGCATAAGCAACCTAGGGGGCACCCTAGATCACGTGACGTTATGCAGCCATCACAACCTGACCTTAAGATTGTGAGCAAACTCCCCACTGTGGCAGGTGGCAGTTATTGGAGATTGCTCGGGAAGGCCAACCCGGGCCGCACAACCCTACCGGTGGCAGCACCTGCCATCCCGGGGCACTAGCGCATTGCTTAACCGCTATACCACTGCGCCAGGAGGAGTACGAGGACTCCCAGCGATCTATGAATGTAAATTAGAGAACGACCAATTGCGCATATATGAGTATTAACCCATTAACGATATCGCGTCATGCCCAAACGGCAGTTTCAGAGCGCTAGCGCTGAACCTCTCACTCACTGATTTCTCCGACCTTTGCTCGAAGTTGAACAAACCTCAACGACTTGTGCTGGCGCACCTGTATCACATTTATCCTAAACAAGATAAAACGTCCAATTATTTTCCCAATTATAAGAAGACACATAGCCTATCGCGGACGTTGAGCGAGGGGCTCCGGAATAAGTTAAATCACATGGGTTTTCTTGACGCGCACTGACATCGCACATCACGCAGACACATTTTCCATTTCTCCTCCTGTCTACAGATGCGGCCGCTGCGGCCATAATTACACCAAGGCTCTCAGGCTCAGTAACCGTGGGCGATAATCATTGAGTTCGGCCAGTAAAGTTCGCCGCGGTTATTGAAGATGTTCGCCTGAGTTTGCCGATAACGGGTGCTAAAAGCATTTCGTCCTTAACTGAATCATCTTCAAATATTACGAAAGGCATTGGTTTCGAGACTCTAGAGTTGAGCATCTGTCGGATTAAAATGTGACTTCATGCGCGCTGGCCTACTGAAGGAAGTTTTTCGTCTATTTTGCTTTGCCCATTTAACAATTTAAAATATTAATTTGTATCATTACGCATCAGTTTTTGTTTTATTATCCAAGTGAATAGTAACGAGTAATAGCTCTGTAACTGAAATCTACTCCAACGTTGGCTGTCAACAATGTGTAACTGTTTTGTGAACTCAGGGTGTTCCCGATACACTCTCGCAGAGTTGTCGCATGTGAACAACAGCGGTCTCTCGGAGGACACTGCCTACTTGGCTTTGCCTGAGAACAAGTGCCCATCGGAAGAGGTTCTCGGTGCCTGTTCATTCGACCAGCACCAACAAAACGCTTGGTGCGCCGCGGCAGCTGCTGTCGCCCCGTGCTTCGTATCGCCGGTAGAGCCGCTTCGGGCACCCCGTCATTCGCAGGACGTGTTCGAGCAGCTGCTGATGGCCTGCAGGCAGCCGGAGGCTGTCGCCTTCTCCGAGATCCTGCAGGAACTGTGAGTTGGTTAAGAGGGCAAAGGGCTTGACACAAAGTCGACACAACCGGGAATGAGTAGCGATTGTACAAACCAGACACATCCGTATGGGTACAGATGCATAATAAACCGAAAGAAACAATATTTAAAGCTAAGTGATAACATCAGTTTCATTAAGCGCATGCGCAAGATGTACCAGGGCTGAAGGATCAAGTGTGAAAATCGCAGCGCGTGTTGCGGCCAGGAAAGACCCCAAAGACACAAGATTGTTTGAGGCTGCTCGTATAGAACCTAGCTTACTTTCCAGTAGTAATAACTACAGCGGAGGTGGTCCCTGCTTTTTTGTTTGCGATACATGCTTCTCAAACTGTCTGTCGAGTGATCATCCATACAGTGGCCGCAGCAAGAAGGGTTGCTGTTCTATCTTTAGGAGCATGAAATGCTTTTAGCTATGCCTTGCTGCCATCCTCCCTTCCACTTTCCGTTGAAAGTTTGTCCCTAATATGTCGTCATAATCTCTTGTGAAGAATGCATTGAAAACTATACGCTATAGTAAAACGGATTAGATTCAGTCAGGTCCCTCATGTTGGAAATGTCGAAAGTCTAAACTCAAAACAAAAACTAGTTCAGCAATGTAAAAAAATGTTCCTGATGATCGCATTCGTCTGCTCTTTCTAACGATACTTTCAAAAGCAACCAAGTTTTTGAGGTACTTTTTCTTTGTTAGGTTTGGCATTAGTTTTCGCGCTCTAGTGAAACGTCGTGTGCTGTAGCGAAACTTAGTGTGCTGTGGCACAACAAAGCAATGACTTATGCCCGCAACTGAACCGTTTGAGACTACGATAGAAACAGAAACGTATTTCGGACGTTAACTTGGCCGTAATCGCTTAAACCACTTTCTTTATTATGGGTGGTTCTTGCATGTAAACATGTGGCGGAGCAAAAGGTTTTCATTCTTTATATTTCAGACACCGCAAACATTTACATTAATGGGACACTAAAAAGGGATACTAATCCAGGCTGGATTGATAACTTTGGGGTTTGCTGATAAGTCATGTTACAACTCATAATCTTTGTAAACCAAAAAATTGAGTAAAATTGAGGTGCACGTGGGGCTGCTACTTAAATGTTTGAGCAGCGGCGACGAGTGACGTATTCGTGAACTTTTTGAGAACAACACTATTTCGCCGTCTCGATGGGGAATTACCGTCGAAATACGATAGAAGCAGCGCGGTGAGCTTAACCGGCCGTACGAAGAGTCTCGTAATCAAAACAACACAAAAAGATGACGGAGAGAAAGGTTAATCGCAAACACGAGCGCTGAGTCTTTCGCTTCATATTCTGTGCACTCGGACAGCGAGTAGCCGTTTACGCAGCAAGTTCAGAACCACTCCCTCTCAACGCATTCGCGCTGTGTGTGCTAGACACGCGGCCTGCGAAGCGGTTTGATTCCCCCTTCATCCGCCGAACTGGCTACTTTGCATAGGCTGCTGGCGTTATGAAATTCCAGAGTTTGTTTATTTTTTTACCTTTAGTACGTGCTCATGCTTTTACGGGCATGCCATATGCACATCAACCGCGTGTGAAGCGCTACACAAGTGTGTGGACTTCCACGTTTTCTGCGCAGTGGAAAAGCGGATATGCTTTTAGATGTGCTGAAAAATACGCGAGAAGCACCATATGCATGCACCATCACCTCTTATTTGGCTCATTAAAGAAAAAAGTTTTCCAGTGCTGGTTATCATGTAGTACGCAGTACTGTGAGACGCCGGCACGCAAGTCAGGATTTTCCGCGTGAGAAACGTTGAACCAGCTGACGCGTGTTCGTCATGATTGTGCGTTAATCCCCTTCCGACCGCTACAGCCAGCAGGCGGCAGACTGCGGTTGGGCGCTGCGTACCGTGGTTTGTTTTCGCTTACAACTGACAGGAACCAATTCACAGACGTAAAAGTCACAACTTCCACAGCAAGTGAATCACAAGCGTTCTCTGCAATCATACTGCATAGTTATTCAACAAGCATGCAACCATCGACAGTACTGTGCGCTGCTTGATGGGAAATACGCGTGCAATTTTTCACTCAGAAGTGATGTTGAATAAAATACGTTAGAGCACGGCTGCTGCTCGCATGTTATTGAGTATCCCTCGAAGATTTCGTGTGCACTTCACGACCGCGAACAATGCACCCAAGACCACATGCTCGCGTTATTCTCGCCGATGTACACATTCATCAGCACGATCAGCAGTTTGTTCTGCAGTCTCCGGCTGCTCTCGGTAACTTCATGTAATTTTCTTTCGCATTAACGGAGCCTATTTCTACCGTATGCGCACGTCGCATCGTGACGCAGACGCACGTGATGCAGCGAAGAGCCCCATCGAAATTGTTCGGGGAGGGGGGGGGGGGGCGAAGGTGGCCTGCAATCCCACTTTGCCGCAGATGAATTTTTGAGTTTTCGATTTCCGGCCGCGTTTCCGGTCTTTAGAGGACGGCATAAAAATAACTTCTTGGCAGTTTCTTTTTGGAGGTGCTTAAACGTGGAGGTATTTCGGAATTTTCATTTGCTGTTTTCTCAGCAACGCAGACACCTTTCGCGATAGAAAAGTCATCGGTAGCGTTCCCGGGGAATTATCTATCCTCTTGCATAGTTTGAATTTTTCAGTTAGCGTCCATCTCAGCTTGATATATCATAAGCTGAAAGCGTGGCATAGTTCATGCGCATACTGCTGCCGCCAAATGATAGGAGCCAGCGAAACTCGCGCTTGAAGAGTGGTGGCGGAAATTCAAGAAACCCTTGATTGGACTACGCTTTATTCTCAGTGAAGTTAGGGCACGACTAGCGTCATAGCCACCAATGTTCAACAACTATTTATCTGACCACCAGCTACAAATCAAACTGCTTACAGATGGCAAATTGGGCGAATTGGAAAAATTATTTTGGCAGCGCAGCGACAGCAAAACAAAAGCACAAATTGTGTTCATGATTACATCACTTTTCTCGTCTAACCGTTTTGGTGTCGTTATGAAATGAAGCTACTTTGAAGAATAAATAACCAGCTAAATCAGCCCCTCACCATTTGAGCGGCACGAGTAGAGAAACACTCCATGCCTGCTGATTGCGCGCCTAGGTTAACAATCCTGACAACCATCAATGTGGACCCAAATTTCCTCAGACGAGCTGAAGTAGGTTAACAACTGCTCCTGAGTAACTAGAAAGTTTGCGAGTGCTCCTACACGAGATAGCACTTCATGCTTTAGCTGGGTGATGAGGTGGAGCAAATTCTTTATACAGATAGGCCGGGTTTCAAGGAAGATAAAAGTTTCTCGTGATAATGTATGTCTGACGCTTCCCTGATGCCAGCATTCCTTGTGAACTTAAGGGATTCTACAGAAAAGCTTTGGCTTACTGCATATAGACTGAGCCAGAAATGAGCAGTATTAAGCGGGGTTCCTTGTGCGGGGAAGTTACTTGTTCGAGAGCCCAAGGTGTCGGCTCAGCTCTGAATAAGTCTTCATCGAATTGTAGAAAATCAAAAATCGGACGATCACTCGCGATCGTTAACTTATTGCATAATTATGCCGCTGCACACGATGCCAGTTTTGTATATTAACTCACAACCGGCAGCACCAGAATAGGAAAGAAAAGCAGTTGACATTAGCGAACCTCCACCCGAATTCTTAATAAACTCCATATTCTTCGCGCTTAGTAACTGCCCTTGATGACAGAAAACCTTGGCTTTCGCACACAAGGCCACCGAGACGGTTGATGTCACGGGTACGAGCAAGTGCCGGAGAAATCTAACGGCCGGGCTGCTTTAATCATTCGATCTCTAATTGGCTGAATCCAGCTCTGGCTTCCTCTATTGCCACCTGAATGATATCTTGAGTATATTGGCTTCGTACCTTTGGCAGGTCATGGCGCTAGCTTCCGCGAAAGTTTGCTCTGTATGAAGGACGAAGATATATGCCTTGGTGCCACTGTGCAGCGGTGTTGAGACCTGCGTGAAGCTCCACGAGAGCGAGCACACTGACATCTTCCGTGTGTCCGGTGTCCGCTGTGCACCGATGGTGCTCAAGGTCTTCGACTGTAGCTACATCGCGCGCCACGTGCGGTGCCTCTGCAACGAGATAAACACCAGCTGGTGAGTCTATAGGGCTGCCCGACCGAAATGTGCCCCTTTGTGTGCCAGCTAGGATTACAATACAAGCTTCAACAAGGGGTCAGAGGAAAACAGCCCGCTGACCTGTGCTGTGGCAAGACGAGGGGTCTTCGCCAACGGCAAGTCGTCCAGTCGAAACGTTGTTCAGTCTACTCTTTTGTCGCCGTGTGCTGACCTTTTTGTGTTCTCAAGAATCTACTCTTCCCTGCTATTTTCCCCGTGGGATAAACCTAACCGGCCGAATAAAGTAATTTCAGAAAGTGGTCGATGTCTTGCACGCATAATTTCTCTTATGTTGGTCACCGAAGTTGACCTCTTCGATTCAGACAAATAGAGGTGCAGCTTAGCGCCTTACGGCAGTGTCACTTTCCTTTAGAATGCCTCAAGCGGATTCAGAATTTTTCAAAATCAAAGGGGGATCCAGAATTTATTCAAAATATGCGGAGTTCAAATTTATATCACGCTCAATCCACATGAAAGAGCGTGCACTGAACGAGGACTACCGCGCTCTACGTCACCAACTTGTTAAGTTGTCCAGAAACTGCCGAGAGCTTGAGAGCTTTCATAAAAGGAGCACTAAATAAGACACCGTGAAGATTCTCTTAGCGGCTGTCACATCGGTTAAAGCTCTGTCAGAGGCTTAACATTTTAGCGCCGGTGATGCACTTGCCACTGCATTTAGTAGGAAAAGGCAGGAAAAAATAATGAAGCTCAAGGAGCAAAACATGTCGAATCCCACTGTCGGTGTGAAAAAAATTGAAGGTGCACTTATGTTTTCTCATCTTTCGAGTACCGTTGCCTTCTCTGTTACTTAATATTGTAATAATCATTGATATTACTTATTTAATTACGTAATTGCTCGATCAAATAAATAATACTGTACAATTAACAAATACTTGGTTAAAATTTTAAAAATAGGAATAACTCAATTAATCGATCAATGTAATACATATTTATTGCATACCTTCAATTATTAATTACTTCTAATATTAATCGATTACTTGATTATTATTTTATTGTTTTCTCAATTCTCTAGTGATTACTTCTAATCCACCAATATCATGAATTACTCGGATTATTTAACTAAATTATATGAATTCTTATTTAAATGGTTTTTAGTTAGTAATTCTACCACTTATACCTTCCATGAAATTCTTATTAATCCTTACAAATCATAATTGCACTCTTACCGGATGATCGACATTTCATGAAGACACGCTGTGTCCACAGCCCGTGGTGACAAATTCTGTACACGCCACTCATGAGGCAAGAAATACTTTCGCATCAATACTTCGTTAGTCGTGATAAAGCTGCGCATTCGAGGCAGTCATGCGAAGGAGGACGCAGCTATCAATGTATTTCACGTTCCGTTTAGGTGCGTATTTCGCGGTCTTCCTGAAATAATGACAACACTCCTGCATGTCAGTCTCAAAGTGCTAGCAGAGCCTTAAGGGCGGCGGCACTCACCGGACTGGTAAGGCCAGTGGTGTATTGGCCCTTTTCACAACATCGACGCCGAGATGTAGTCAATGATGGATATGCACGCGGAACCACATCGTTTGATCAGCTCCTTCAGTCCGTCGCCGGCGCATTCTCATGCTGTTGTCATGAGTTTTGCTGTAAAGTATAACGTTTAAGCGCTGTTGCATAGATGTCTCCACGACAACGAATAGATATGCCGCTAAGTGCCGTTGCGATTCATCTGGTGTCATTACACCGAGAGCGTGGGAAGGTGATGGTTCCACCATGACAGCACAGTTCTTGTTCGGTACTGAGCCCTTATCTCTAAGCTGTTTATGTGGCTGCTGTAGAATGGCTTGTGTAGTAAATATGAGTCACTATTTTTAACGAGCATCTCTGAGTATTCCTGACTAACGGGCGCATTTCAAGTGCGAGGAGTTTTGCACACGACTCATTCTGCAAAGGCAAGCGTTATTTAGGCACTCGTGTATCGTGATATTGTGCTCTGTTATCAAGGAAAGCGGGTGCGGGGAGCGGATCTCTTCGCGCGATGCGGTTTTAAATCCTCCTCCCGGCTGTGACGCTTTCTACTTATTTTTTGAGTAGGGTGTGGCATGAGTGAACACAAAGCGCCTCAATGAAATCCCTGTGCTTTAGCGTAAGAAATTTCCACGCAAAGTGTAGTACTGTTCTCACTATAGCGACTTACATTTCTGACTAGCAGCCAGTAAACGTCTGGTCCAAGCAGAGCATTGCGGCAGTTATAGCCAAAAATATTAAGCCATCGAGACATCTATATACTTGGCCAATGACGGTAGGCCTTGCGGATGCGTACTTCCGATCCGTTTTGCGCGCGAAAGTCGATTTTTCTTTTCAGCGGCCTTTCAGCGCAGCAAAAGCCGATGCATCCCTCACCATGGCAGCTATGCAAGAATTTAATGAAAGGCTCATTAATGAAGTTCAAAAGTAAAAGGTGCTGTGGGATATGTCCTACACGCACTATACGTCACAAGAGCGTCGGAATGTCGCCTGGCGCCTCATCGCAGCGTCCCTCGGGCGCGCTTTTCTGCGTCACGTGACTTTGTGTAGTCGACTAAAAATAAAATTACCAAAATATATTTTTTTAATGTTTTTATTGTGTTTTATCTTGTATGAAGCCTTAAGAGCGTTGTTCTACGCGTTAATTAACGCAATCGAGCTGCGCTGAAAACGCGCCGCTAGCCGACGCCGAGTCCCGTCGCTTCGTGCGGTTTGCGCCAGCGGCATCGATGGGCGACGGCGGCGTCATCCCGCGACGTATCGCGGACTATCGCCTCAGGCGGTTACCGCTTGAACCCTTACGTCGATAACAGCAGATAGCAACTGCTGCACTGTGTTAAGGCTCGCGTGTCATCGCCTTCCTGTGATGGCTGTCCACAAGGAAGCAATTTTCTTTGGCTAATCAGCTTACTATCGAGCTATACTTCTTTTCTTTTTGTCCTGTTTCGTGTTTGCAAAGTCGGCCCTCGCGCTGCATTCGGGTTATTACGATAGAAAGTGGAACTGTGGCAGTTTTGCCGACGGCGCAAACTCGCGGCCTATGCCACGTGGTCGAGCGCTACAGTCGACCGCCGGGACTGAAATTTCCTTTCGAGGAAGATACCGAAACGGTCTTGAAATATTGTTAACGAAAGCTATCTGTGGTTTCACGAGCCGTGCGCCAATTTTAGTTCCTTCATCTTTTTTAAAGGCAAGAGGGGTTCAAAAATATGTTTGCACGCAATGCAAATATTCAAGTGGCAGCTGAGAACTGCTGTCGGTAGGCTCTATGCATGTTTTACTACGCCTATTACTCGTAAGACGCATCTTTATCTGTAACCCGCCGCGGTGGCTCAGTGGTTATGGCTCTGGGCTGCCGACCCGTATGACGCGCAGTCGATGCTGGCCGCGGCGGGCACATTTCGATGGAGGCGAAAAGCTGGAGGCCCATGTACTGTGCAATGTCAGTGCATGTCAAAGAACACCGGGTGGTAGAAATTACCGGAGCCCTCCACTGCGGCGTCCTTCATAGCCTGCGTCACTTTGGATTGCTAAACCCGATAAAACCAACCAAACCAAACACCTTTATCTGTGAAAAGGTTAGCTCTTTTTTTGTTCTATTATTATGCTGAACGAGATCGACTAGAACCATTGCGTCCTCACGCTCGGATGGCGGCACTGCTCCAAGTATCGCTGATGCCCACATTCATGCCGTTCCCCTGCGCAGGAATTGCAGGCCCAAGATTTCGGACATCGGTACACCGTGCGGGGATACGACTCCTTCGTCGACTGCCGCCGGCTCACTTTCCTTGATCCACTGCCCAAAGCGCGGGTGTGTTGCTTGTGCCACGACGTGCTGCCGGTCCAGTATCTTGCTCCGTGCGGCAATGCCGTATGCGCCAGCTGCCTGGACGTTTCCATCAAAGAGGCCCCCGCCAAGTGGAGGGAAAGACGGGAAGGCACTTCGCCCGAAGGCCATGCCAAGTTCAGCATGCGTGGCGTCACGAGACTTGACTTCAACGCCAAGGACCTGGGAACTCTGCGCGTCTACTGCCCTAACATCTGGTACGGCTGCACGCAGAGCAGTGAGCTTCGGCACCTTGAGGAGCACTACTTGAAGAACTGTCCTCACCACCCGAAGATGTGCTTCCACTGCCGACGGGAGGACATCCCGCCTGGTGACTTCGTCCCGCACATCTACAGCTGCAAAAGACGCCAAGAGGAAGCAAGAAGCGTCGACCGCCAAAGCCCCCCTGTCCAGCAGTCGCTGTCCGAATCACCTGCGAGTCAGACTGAAGACGAGCACTTGTGCGCTACGCAGGCCCTTCTCGCCGAGGTCACTGAGCGTGGTGGAGAGGTGCATCCTGAGCCGGTGGAACACCTGAATCAACTGGCCGCAGACATCAAAAGAGCTCCCTGAGGTCTCCGGGACTCGTGAAGGCGCTACCGTAGGCACGCTGTCCGAGGGTCCTGCAAGTCCCAACGAAGTCTCTACCAGAGGCGAGCGCCCCTTGGAGGACCTGTTTGTGGGGAAGCAACAGCGTTGATCGGCCGGGGCTTCTTCGACCGTCGGCGTCTACTGCGCTCTCTGAAGTACGCCTGTCTTCGTTTGCTTCGACTACTCGCCCGAGACTTCCAACGCAGAAACGTCCGAGGCTCACGCGCCTTCAGTGTTGAATCACTGAGAGCACTTTTAGCGCCCTTTCGCCATTCTTTTCATTTTCAAAACTGCGCCATTGCATTCTGTTTTTATTGTAAGTATTACCCGAAAACTTCCAAATCTTTCGATACGTTACTGGTGCTTAAAAACGAACTATTCTCTTCGAGATGATACGTGATATAAGGAATTTGCATTCCAATGTCTATTGGTTATGCGATTAAACTACATCATTAATTGAAATTTAAAAAATCCTAATGGTTGCAGTTCTTTTCCCTGTGTAATAAGTTTACCTCCAATATCCGTACTATATATTCTTAACAAAAGCGTGTGATCATTACATCCGTAAATAGGCTGTTACGTGCACAAGCTCGTGACAAAAACTTCTGAAGCGAAGAAAGTGTACTGTAATTAAGGTTTATTTCCAGTAACGTCCCACGCATGCGCATAACACCTTCGCCACCGTTTTCGATTAAAACTACGTTAAAAAATGGCTCATGAGTTAGCTGCAACACACGTGTTCGGAAAATAGCCTTTCTTCTACCAAGCGCACGACGGACTGTCGAAAAAGAGACGCTCGGCATTGCGCCTACTACCGTCATTACCGCTTATTGTTTGTTGACAAGAGGAGAACTGCCCCGTGGGTCGCCACGGATCTGGTGTCCAGTTACGTCGTACGTTCGCTCCGTGAGGTTCGCCTCTGGGCCGAATTAGGTCTTGACTGGCCACGTAACTTGCAGAAAAGCCCATATGCTCCAAATACGAGTCCTCCTTGAAATGGCTGGACAACTGAACAATGACGCTATAATTAAAAACAGCAACGGGATGCCAAAGCAGAATGATTTCTGGTGTGAAAAATTGATCAGCGAACACCTCGATGTTCAGGGCACGAGACAGACGAAGAAAGAAGGGAAGATCACAGTATCAGACTATGTAGTAATATATAGTCAGTGATCGTTGTCTTTTTCCTTCGCCTTGCGTGTCGAGTTGAATTTCAAAGTTTTGTCGTTTAAACAGTCCCGTATAGGGAGTTTGCACGAAAGCCGGCGGCGCTATGCATTCTAGGTAGTCCGCCATTTTGTCGTCCTTGTTAGCAGCCGACGCACCCAGGCCAGGCAGCAGTGTTTTTGTCCGAGTGCCGTATCGTCTTCTGCAGTCATCAAAACTAACAAGGGGTTGCATATTCGCCGCCCCGGCGTGCTTTAAAGATGTCGGCAGTTTCGTCAGAGACCTACGTGTCGACTCTGTGCCCGAAAGACCGGGCGCGCTACGAGCAGAAAACAAAACAGTGCGGCGTGGACCCATTCACGCTACGCGCGGATGACTGCACTGTCGATTTCAACTTGTGGCCGCCCGTCGACATCGCCGATATTCACGAATTTCTAGTTCTGAGAACTAGTTTTGTTACTCGGCAGCAGCTTAAGGCCAGAAAAGCTTTGGAAGGGCACAACTTCCTCACAAGTGGATGGGTACGCGAGCCATGCATGAAAACGGTCGTAGCCGACACAGTGATACTCAAAACACAGGTAAGGACATAAAACCTGTTTTTTTCGTGAAGTACTAATTCCTTTCGTCACCGTTGTCATTTGCGCCCAGGTGAACCACCCGTGGACTGATCTGGTTTCTTTAAGGCATAACCCAGGTGCAGCGATGGGGTCCAGTCGGGGCTGGAATCGTCGAAAAGTTTAGACGGCCGACCTAGAAAATAAATGTACGCGTGTGACCAAGAGTGATCACTTTCGGCAGCAGTTCCTAACTTTCAAATACATTCGAGGCGCATATTTAGGAAAAACTACGAAGAGACGCGTCGTGAGGTGCCTGTTTTGCAAAGCGTAAAGCGCGAGTGGAGAAGTAAAAAACAAACGCGCAGTAAGCCAAGAAATCGTTGTACGCACCTGAAACGAAGTGGAGTGCACAGACTTTATACTTGTCTGGATTGGCGTCAGTCTCACTCCTGTTAATACGTGCCAGCCACTCGCGTCGGCGTCGATATGAAAGCTGCTTTGCTTTCTCGCACTCGTGCAGGCGTATTTTTGGAATCTTGAAGAACCGGCAGTCGGCCTGTCCTGTCTTCAGTTTCTGCGCTTTGCTTTGGGTTCTGCTGGTGCAGCCCACAACAGCACAGTACACCGTAACGCCAGCACTGTTGCACGCACGTACTACGCGAGCGTAAAAACCAACGTGCGCTTCCTGCGTCGGCTGCTACCAAGGACGACAAAATGGCGGACTACCCAGAATGCATAGCGCCGCCGGCTTTCGTGCAAACTCCCTATACTATCTTATTGTCTTAACGGTATATTTATAGATGCAGCTATAGCTCCTTGTGTGGGAGCTGTTCTTGAGCCCCTGAGTTAGCGAGCAGTTATTTATGACATTGTTATGATGATCGAGTTTAGCTCGAATAAATAGAGACAATGCAAATCTTATTAAGTTTTATTTCAGTAACTGGAAAACAGGACACAAGACTCGCAACAATGACAGAAGAGGCTGTTTAACTAACCCACCAGGTATAAAGTTTGCATGCGCAGATATAGTTGCCTGCTGAGCATAAATGGAATAAGTGCTGTTAATAGAGCAGTACTTTCGTATTCAATTCAGAGGTGCTTTTAGAAAACATGGCGGACAGACATTTTCGTCAATACAGTGAAAAGCTACGCGAACCAAATGAAACAAAATAAAGTGCTCAATGAATCAGAAAGAAAGATAAGCTACGGGAAAATGAAAAAAATACAGATAATAAGCGTGCTGTCACCGGAAACGTTCAATTAAGCGCTTTATCTTGGAGGACGATTTTAAGAGAACTGACCTCATTAAAAGCTGCTGTCTGCCTAACACACAAATAGAAATAGGCTGTTAGCAAGCGAAATTTTACGAAGGGGGCAGATAATGACAAGTGACATACAGAACTCTCTGGTCGATCTTCCATATTTTGCTCGGCGGCCGGGCTGCCGGCACATTCCCGTAATTCGTGGGCGAGAGTGCCCCTCTCCCCACACGTTATGCAATATTGTTCTTTCTCTTCTAAGTTGTTATGCATACCCAGAAGGGGCTTATATGATTTCCCCCTTGCAATCCTCTCCATGCAATTGCCTCCTCGTTTCCGAGGGAACAATCGGGCGGCGGATAGACCCTCCTGTTCAGCTTATACTGTTCCGTGACCTCGTGCTATGAAATAAAGCTATCTTTCATGTCTATGCGAGAGGGCTAGAGACCTATAGGGCAAGCTTGTGTGCAGCGTCATTTCCTGCAGTAGACTCGTGCGCTGGAATCCATATCATCTCCATGTTACGTACGTTCTATCGGCTTCGCTTCGAGGACGCGTTTGGCCTCTTCCGAGATTTTAATAAAAAGAAATGGCGCGTGTCATTGCACAATTCTCCCCCAAAACCAATTTATTTTTCATTTTGGCTTTCTGAAATTATCTGCAGTGTTAGCGCGCCGTTTCGAAGCGCATTTGGTTTCATGTCTCCGCACACAACGAGCAACAATAAAGTTGTAAAAATCAACGAAGTTGTATTAAACATATAATATCTTGTGTCAGCGCCTTTAATGTCGTTTCGGAAAAAGCAAGATATTTAACAAATAAAGAAAAATGCCTACTACCCTGTGTGTGTCAGTCAGGCTATCTTTGGAAACCGCCAGTAACTGGACCACAGATGTAACCAGGGGGATGCAGCTTTTCGCTTTCGACCAGGGTTAACCAGTGCGAAACCACCAGCAATTTTTAGCTGTTGAACAAAAATTCCTCCTGTTCCAAGAAGAGAAGTCGAGACCACCGCCTGTTAGCGGCAGTCTCGTTACCAATTGAGCTAACCAGAGCAGCGTCGACATGAACCCTGCAAGGCGGGTTGTGTCGAGATGGGTATATGTAAACGCCGCAGGGTGTCGTCGGGAGACCACTGGGCTCGACTAACTTTACCGCTCAACTTCCGTTTCAAGCGCTGAGCTGACTCAGAGGTCCCTGTGCAAATTACATTGAACTCCCTTTCACGTTCGCGGAAAGCATTCTCTGCAGGGGAGAACAGAAGCGGGAACCGGTTTCCTGTTCGCGCTGTGGTGCCTCGGGGGGCGCGCCGTAAGAGTGGACTCGCTCCTATCGAGTTCATGTAAACAGATACTCGTCCCAGATTGGACTATTTTGAACCAAATTGGGCTACTATTATTTTTTCCTGGGTTCTTTTTAGACAGTTTGGCGTTTTGCCTATTTTTGGGCTATACACTCCCTGAAAATCTAAATGGTAAAAGAAACGTCTTTTGAAAAAGTGCGCTTTGTTTGGTTAGCTATCGATGCATCTTTTTTGTTCTTCTTGCTCTCTTTTCTTCATTAAGCCCGTGTACATGGATTCAACAGTAGCGCGTCACATTTTTACAGTATCTCGCGGAGCCGATGCGCTACCGTTTACACGTACCGCATCAAGTCTGGCAGCACGGTGACCCTCGCTCATTGCGCGCCGCAAAGGGGTCCAGTCTTCCGTATCTGGAGCGAAGTCTGCTTTGTTATCCGGCTAAGGGGTATTGTATAGCCACGACAGGGAGGAGGAGGGACACCTCCAAACATGCTTACATTCACCGCTGAGGTCAACTTGCCATTCTCGATCTGCCCCCGTCTGGAGCTTTGACGCGACGCGTTTTCCTAGCGCATCATCACCGCTTACATGAATGCGATGTGCTGCTGTCGCATTCATGTAAACTCCGCTCGGCTAGTGTCACAGTGGGCGGTTGAAACTGGTGGGTAGTTAGTCCAAGCAAACGATTTATTTCAGGCAAATACTTTCAAAGAGAACGTTCCCCGTTGTTTCCATGGTAGAGAGAGGGCAGATAAATAGGTTTGTTTACCACACGAAGTGAACAAGATAAGAGGGAGCCAGCGGTTTGGCAAAAGGACTTGTCTTCATCTGGGCAAAGCGTTCATCAGTTTCACTCCCAGGAGGAAGCCCGGATTAGGGGGAGGAGAGTGGATGGGGAAGGCTTAGGAGCGGAAACTTGAAAATCTTGTTTGGGCAGGATGGGTGCTAAAAATGTTTCACTTGCTGACCTACAGAACAGTGATAAAGAAACACGCCATCTCAGCAGAAAAGAATGCAGGAGGTGGGGAGATTGAAGAGATAGCGATTGCGGGCTTGAAAGGCTGTGTGACTTAGACATTGTCTAGGGGATGTATCCTCTAAAGAAAATTCTAACAAGCCTGAAAAGCCCTTTCTCGAGTTCACAGCGCTCTCCTCGTCTGGACACAAATCGCACTACAGATACATTGATCACTGAGCTGCGAAGTTCGGCATTGATCATCGGGGGGAGGGGGCACTCGTTTTAGCTTTCTTTCAGTGAAGAAATGCGTCAGCGTTGAGAATGCGGAACGCCAAGAGGGAATTAAAAAGATTCACTGGCAACATTCGCAATGGGCAAAAAAAAATAACATCAGTCATTCTACCTTACCAGCGCTGTTAAAGCTATGCGCTTCCCCCAAATAGGACGCATTGCAACCTTTGCCAGCTAGACGTTACTTCAAGGGCCCTGTTCGAGAGCGGGCAACTCTTAGGCGAAGGGCCTGATCACAACGCACAAAGCTGTTTTCTTTCTATGCTCCCTTCATTCTTTCCCACTCGGTTGTTTTATTTCCACTGTTCAGCTCCGATTTGGTGACCCGGAGTGACCTGTTATCCCAAGCAAGAGCGACAGCGGTGGAAATTTGGATCCTGAAACAACGACTCCACCCACTATTTGTATTTTTTGTTCTTTATTGTTCCTTTCTGTGAATGAATATTTGCCGCTACTATCCGCGGCTCAGGTGCTTCCGGCCTCAATGGCAGATGCGGCTGGTAGCAACATCTTTTATTTCCATTTTTACTTTATTATGAAAACAAAAGCCACTAATAATAGCCAGGAAGGAGAGAATGAATTTTGCAGAGGAGGATGGGCTTAATGCAAAGCTACCCCCCCCCCCCCCCCGGCTGGTATGACACTACACTCGCAGACCGCTTTTTGTGACTATGCAGCCAAGACTAGTTAGGAAAGTGAAGGAGGCGCGCCTTTGTCAACCAACTGCGATCCCCTCCACAGGTCATTTGTTGTGGTCAGGGCTGCAGGGGGATGAAGGGGGAGATGGTGCAGGCTCACTAATACCCCTGTCACACGGGACGTTGAATGTTATTCGCAGCGAATGACATTACGTTTGAATGGCGTTTTTTTCGCTGCTACACGGGCACAGTCAATGACATTCACAGCTAACGACATTCGCCCATTGAATGAGTTTCCCGAACTCATGCAAGCGCGACCTGTGTAATCTCGACGACAGCGGCTTGGCGAAAAATTACAAAACTGATTAGTGAGAACAAAACGTATTCAAAGAAAACTTTATTTTAATTGCTGCAATGAACTTTTGAATCATTTTTTGATGTAAAATAAGGTATTTGAAGCGATTTGCGCAACTACACTCTTGTTCCCAGTCGCCGCCAGTTACTGTAGAGACGGCCGCGTTTGTTTACAAACCGTCCTCCATCTTGCCTGAGTAGCTTGGTCGTCACTCCATTTTCCTTCAGTGCACGCAATGGAAAACAACTCTGCAGCTTCGCCAGCCCAGCAGAAGGCGTGTGAACAAGCAATGTTCGCTTGCACTGTTGCACATCAGCGACTGTCAAGAATTCGGCACCAATTTCGCAGCCCTCCATAGTGCCGACAGCGGGAGGAAGTGCGGGCGGCATGTACGGGAGGGATCGTGAGCGGCTTTGAGCCTGTCTTGCTTTGGATATTTCAGTGGATTGCTTGTTGACTATTGCTCCCACAAGGCGTTGCAAAAAATTTTTAAAGCGTCTATTAATGTGTAACAGTGTGATACTAGCAATAAACATAAAAAATGTGTATGAAAAACATGATTTGTAACGTTCTGCTGTCATAGCAGTTAGCCGATGGACATCGCCATCATTTGCAAATGCCGTTTTGTGTACCCGTGTAGAACGGGAACGCCAGCAGGCAGTGACATTCGTTGTGAATGTCATTCGCTGCGAATGACATTCAACGTCCCGTGTGACAGGGGTATAAGGCTGAGATAAGTCACTCCCCATGACAATAGAACGAAGCCCAGTCCTTAGCTTCTTTCCTGCCTAGCCTTGGCTACCTAGCCACAAAAAGCCACCCCCCCCCCCTTTCTTCGTCCTCCGGGAACGCCTGGTCTGGTCTCTCGCCCCCTCAAGTTCCCTTCTCCCTAGAGTCGTACTCTACACAGGGACGCAAGTTCTCCCTGATTATTAGCTGCAATCTCTTTTACCTCCTCTCCCCCATAGTCCTGCTTAGGGCCCGTCCCAGTGGTCGTGACGATGACAGCACCAATTACAAGGCTCTGATTTCCCTTTCCTTCTTCATCAGCCGCTGTCTCCTCCCCCAGCCTAGAGCAATCAGTTCCGGACCGTCGCTAAGTATGCGCGAGTGTCGAGTTCACTCGAGTCCCTTATTCAAGCAGATATGGACAGGTTTGACGACACTTCCAGCAACTCGGAGGAGTCTGCGGACAAACTTTCCGAAGATGCAAGCAGCGTCGGTGTGCACAGTCACATCGACGAGGCGGCCTTTTTAGTTCAGCGTCCCGGACGCAAGCCCATCGTGTGGGGCTACGACTCCTTCATCGATTACCGCCCCATCGTGTTCGTGGATCCGCTGCCTGAGCATCGGGTGTGCTTCCTGTGCTTTGAGGTACCGCCGTTCCTATGGATGATCCCGTGCGGCCATGTGATGTGCAGAAACTGTGTGACGTTTGACACTCAGGTAGTCGACTCCGCCGCAACAGCAATGGCTATCTGCCTCAAAGACAATACAGAGTACACCACAGCCGATGTCCAGAGACTAGACTTCAACGCCAAGGAGCTGGGGACTCTACGCGTCTACTGCCCCAACCTCGAGAACGGCTGCACACAGAGCAGCGAGCTTCGGCACCTCGAGAGCCACTACCCGAGGCACTGTCTCCACGAACCCTCGTCGTGCACGCGCTGCCCATCGCGGGACGGCATCCTCATCTGCAACTTCGCCTGACACCGCTACAGAAGCATTGGAAGAAAGCTCGCTCTTTGGTTTTCCCAGTACCTGCAGGAGGCAGGAAGTGACGTCTCGGCGACGCCCTAGTTCCGCCGTCGCAGCACGGGGCAGCTTCGCATGGGACTCCAGGGGAAGTGTCGCGCCCGTCTGAAGCCCCACAAGCTGGCGTGATTGCGCGCAGTGCAAAGGTGGATCCTGAGCTCGTGGGATTCTACAACCGGGCCGAACTCCTCTTGAACACTGGGACTTCAAGTTCGCCACTTTGGTGTTCAACGCCCAGCGTCAGCTATGTGCTCCGGAAGATTGGAGGATAAGCCCGACTGGAAACGCCCTGTAGTCTTTCGCATATCTGCAGCTGCGCCAAAATAGCAACCACTGTGGTCGGAAGGAACAGATACGCTCGTCTTAGCGCTCATCATACTTGGCGTCGACAAGAGAGCTCATGACTGCTCTTGCCACTCCTTTGCATGCAGGTAGGGACCACTGTGTTATATCACTGCTCTGCATAAACTGTAGCTGGAGATTCGGAACAGCTTTTCGTAACATTTTTATTGTGGTTGATTAAAGAACAACGTTTGCCATTCTGATTTCATTACTCCTAGTATTCTAGTAGTTCCTTGCATGCATTTTTCAGTATTGCATTCCAGTATTATGTCATTCATATTATCCTGCATTTCATTCCAATTTACAATTATTGCTGCTTTTTACAATATTGCGGCTGAATAGACAATAAGGGACATTTGCATAGCTTAAGAGGATGTTCGGGCGGGTTCTTTCTGTCGATAATGTGCCCGAAAGCGCGCCACTCTCTTGATATGGTTAAATGCATTGTCCGGTGTACTAGTGTAGTTCGTATCGCATTCGCATATTAAACAAATCACCTGAATTTGTCACGCAAATTTGATTCGTTTTATTAGGCACACGTGCCGAATTAAGATTTATTTATTTTATGTATTGACTCCGGTAAATGCGGTATTATATATTCGGGAGCTAAAACTGCACTCAGCAATGGACCTTTTTCTGGTAGCCTCTTTCGCACGCGCCATGCGTGCCTAAGGAAAATGCTCGATCAGGTCGTTTCACCTCCTCTTCCAAAAATGAAATTCGCATGCCCGTATAGGCTACGAATGACGGGGCAGCGTTTATGTGCAGTAGCGCGTTTTCTAGGGCCATGCAGAGTAACACGTGCTACTAGCATACACCACACCAAAGCGTTAGGAAGGGGGCTGGTATCGGATGAAGTCTCTTCGCTTTGACTGGCCTTGCTGCACAAGTGCAAGGAGTGTAGCACTTTCGCATTAGTTTTGGAATTGCAGCGCGCGCCTGCGGCACTACCATCCCTAATTGCTTTGCGAAATTGCCAGCATAGTGCAGCATGAGTTCTTGGCTGCTTTGCATTCCGGCTTCTCTCAGAAATCTTAAAATCTTCCGGAGATTTCGCGAGGCATTTCGCCAAAAAGAAAACGCTTTTCAAGCCTGGACTCCATGTGCGCGAAAGAGCGAGCGACGCGACAAGGCGGCACGGCGACGCTGGCTCCGTCGCTTGTGGGCAACCTCCATGCAAGCGAAGGCGGCAGGCGACGCGAACCCGCGACGTGCGCAGCGTACTCCGTGCTTTACGCACTCAAGCTTAGACACACGCCCGTAACCTGTTCTCTCTCTTAACATTTTGTGAGTGTGCCTCATAGTCAAGGCCAAAGGAATATTTCCTCTACGGCAGCGGTGTAGCGGCAGTGGAGATAACCAACGGCGTGCTTGCGGAGACGAAGTCACATCACGGGTTCACGGGGGAGGTGTGCTTCCGTTCGGTGCCTGTGCACTCCGGCTTAACAAAAACACTCCCATAAACTGTCACCGCAATCTGATTGTAAGTGAGCAAACTATAATTTACCAGTGAGAATGAGCACCGCGGAGTGTTTCTGCACAGTTGGAGCGCAGCGGCATGATGGATCGAGCGCCGGTACCCGCGGCTCGACACGCATCTCTCCCTGCAGTACGACAGCTCGCGTAGCCCGCTCCAAATGCTGTTAGCCCTCTGCACCCAACAAGTAGATTGTTTTAATTATTTAAATCATGCGGGTCTGCCACTCAGCTACAAAACCAAATATTTTCTCGGCGGTGGCGATGACCAACACGACGGGCGGGTTTCGTGAGATGTACCCGTGAGAAACTTTGGACAAACCAGAAACGGCTTTGGGGGGGCTCTGATTGGCCAGTCGCCTGGGGGGCTTCCGGGTGACGAGCGAAATTTTCTGTGGGTGCAGATCCGAGCGACACAGCAAGCGACACATGCGTTTTACTTCGCGCGACGGCGTCGCTCGTCGCTTGCCGCCGTCGCCTTCCCGTGAGTTTTCGCGTACATGGAGTCCGGGCTTCAAGTGCAGCAATATGGCGGTGCCCACGCGTTGGTTGGAGAAGAAATGACCGCAGTCGTAGTGAAATTATGACAGTTATTTCTTAACTGTTCGTGGCGTCATAATTGCAAACAGACGGTCAAGTCGAGACCCATGACCAGCAATTCAACGGATATTAGTGTATCATCTGCGTGTAGAGATGTTGCGACTTTTTTTTTCAGTAAAACGACGAGTCCGTAGGATTGGCTGATGGCAACCCTTCATTGCGAGTTGCTGAATGAAAATGTTTCACGTGGTTCGGGATTCTGGCGTCCGTTGATGTCGATGGCTCGCAGCTGGCTGTAATTCGGCGACGACACCACTGCTGCCAGCCAACTAAGTCTGCACTCGACAATTCCTTTTGGAAACAGCCAATTGCAAACTTCACTTGAACCGCCTCAACAAGAGTCCCTCGATGTTCTCGGCCTAGCGCAGGCCTGAGTTGTTCTTTCTTAAGCGGCGGTGGTCAATGCGCCCCCAACGTTTCTCTGCTGCGGGTTGGGAATGACGCGCATGCGGCGCTTTTTTGCAAAATGCTTGTGTGTCGTGCACTTCAGTGCACGAACCACTCACGAAATGACTGGAATATCTTGCGAATTCCAAGAGAAGCCATAAGGCGACTCCTCTGGCTGGTAAGAAAAAAAAAAGAGCCAACCAACTGCAGTCATGTGAGTGCGGTGTGTTACCATTTCGGCATTTGTCAAGTTTGGCGTTCATTTGGGGGCTTTTGCCCGCGGCATTTACCATTCGTTCATTCTTGATCTCTTGCACATGTGTGCACGTACAACTGGTTGAATCTCTTGGTTACATACACCAATGCGTATGGATGTACACTCTGTGTAATCGGTGCCACCAATACTTGTACACGTTTGGTTTTGCTTACGGGTAAAACTGCGTCCACAATGCAATGGTATACGTAGAGAGAGCTTGGAGCCTTCTTTTTGTTTTCTGCTCAATGCAGTGTGATTCCAGGGAACCTCGATCGAGTTTGTCCTCATTGATAACATGACAAATGGCAGTGAGTGCCGAAGAATTGATGGTTATTTGATCGATTAATAGCACAAATTTCTAGGAGTCAATGACCGGGCTAAGTTGAATAGGACTCTTGTGTGCAGGCTCCGAGCGCTTAGTGCACATTCTGAGCAAAGAACAAAGCTTGTGAAAAAAATGAGTGCTCATCCAGAGCATGGTCCTTGGTTTTTGGAACTCAAATACTGTAAAAGCCCTGTCATTTACGATTTCTGAAATCATTGCTTAGGCTACCACCCGCGTTCTACCTGTAACTCGAGCCTAAAGACTGGTGAACTATATTATTGACTCTTTGTGCTTAATCAGCATATCACTTATGAAGCTAATTTTGCAAGAAGATGTCTTTGTATACACAGGCCCAGCTATTTAGCTCTACTCAAATAGGCAGTACAGCTTAAGGCCCAAGGGGCACAAACTTAGCACTGCTATGACACGCTGTTTGCGAAACCATGTGCTGGGACTACGCAGGTGCTTTATCCAGGAAAAAAAAACATACCGAACAATTCTGGGGAAAAGCATTTAACGTTTATGAGCGCAATTTTTTCATATATTGTAAGCTTTCACTACAACAATCAAGATATCTGCAGATATCCCGTCGGCAGGCTTGCACTCTTTTTAGTATTAGCGTTTTTGCTCTCCTCAAAAGCTTTCCCTACTGGTTTTCTATGGCAATCTTAACTGCTCGATGCGATGGATGAAAAGAATCTAAAAGAAAGATTTTGCTACATATCGAAAGAATGGACCATTATCTTCAATATTTGTACACCACTATCTTACAGTTTTTCAGTTTACAAAATCTTTGTCAACAAATGTTGAGCATGGTCATATATCGCAGAAAGACACTCCGCATATAAAATCGCTGCATGGTGTGAAGGAAAGAGGCCATATCTTCGCTTCTGCAGTGTTCATATGGCATTGCTTTGACTGCAACGGATTGAGCCCGGGAGCGACTCAGCCGCAACTGACATCCAGAAAAACTGAGGCATTGAGATGAGACCTTCGAAGATCTTCGAGACCAATGGCTTCGACGAAACTGATAGCATTGGTCACTTTCTTCCACTTCTCTTTGTTCGGTGGGACCAGCTCTTTCTTGGAACGGAGATCTCAGAAGGGCAGAAGAAAAAGAGGGAAAAGTTGTGCGCGATCAGTGTCATACTGAAGTTCACCGGCTAGCTATCTCATTAACTTTTTCTACTTAAAAAAGCAGTACACAATCTGGGATAAAGTGTACTTTCGTTGGAGTTAGAATCACCTCCGATATGTCCCTTTAACATTCGTAGATGGTCACTTCAGCACGGAATCTTCCAGCCGCAGAGCGAATGCGTGACATCAACCTCGCTGCTTTCTAGTCGACCCGTCAGCATACATCCTGTAAATGGGTTAGTCGATGATGCAGAACGCTGCTAGAAATAGGTACCACACGTGTGCGCTGCAAAACAATTTACACCAAAGGAAATATTCACAAGTGTCACAAGACTGCTGCGAAAAGTCACGAAGAGCGAAAAAGAACTGAGTTGAGGCTCAAAACTTTTTTTTATTGCAAGAATACGAAAGAGGAAAACCAAACAACAAACTACAGAGACGTCTATTGTCGGGATCTGTCAGCTGCCGATGTTAGGACTAGAAGGGTGTACTCTGCAGCGTGGGCAGTGAAATAAGGTGCAAGTTGCCACATCATGAAGTGCGCGAGACTGCAATCGGTAGCTCTTTGGTACAAATCAGCTCGCAAACGGAGCTGACAATCGCCCGCACCCGCACCAGACAATCGCCTTCAAAAACCCGCTGGAACCGTTCGTTTGTATTGCGATGCACGCGAATATATACTTCGGTCCAGCCGTGCATTTACTTCTCCCGCACTGAAGCAGGCATGCCTTCGTTGACGTGTCGTCAATGTTACCTAGCTCGCAATATGGTTATGCACACAAGAATGGGAAGCAGCGACTACAGCATGCTACAACAACGCTCACTCCCGCGAACGGGACTGGACGCAAACAAGAAAGTTGTTCTCGAGTTTCTCCTCTACGGTAAAGATGATAAGTAATACTCACCCAAGAACTTGATGATTGTTCGCCCATAGATCTCCAGGCCGCCGGAAAGCGTCGCTGACCTGCAGATGTTCTGGATACGGAGAAAGACTTGTAAAGCACGAGAGGTAATTAAAGCACATGTGTCAAGGCGAGAAATCTCTAGGAGATGCGAAGATCGTTGGATAGACGAAGGCTCAAGAACAAGCCTCACAAATGCATCGCACCTTGCCGTCGTACAAGATGACTGGAACAGCGAAGCGCATGCGGGCTCTTGCGACGCGTGCCTTCGCCATCTGTCCACGAAGCTTCTCGGTGTGCGCAGCTTGGGAGCATTGCTGAAAGGAAGAAAATTAAGGTCGGGGCTCAATATTTGGGGGGGGGGGGGGGGAGCTGAGCGGCCAATGTTGCTAGAAACGAATTGCGCCCTGGACGGCTGCATCCAGACTGGGTACGTGATGGGACTGATGCTCACCTTCCCAGAATATGGCGCGCACGTGTAACAAACCATCCGAACCAGATTTCCTCACCGAGCGGCTGAACAGGTGTAATGTGAAAATAGTATTGGCCAGGCCATGAAGGTTAGATGCCGAAGATCTGCTTAAGTTCGAATAATAAAGAAGTGCACGTCTATTGTAAGATACCAAATCACTTGAAAGAGGCCACATATGTTTCTTCGACATATATCAAGTTTTGTTCTCCAGTAAATATGAAAGCCTGTTATTCTGTTTCGTATGTTCGGTGCCCTGTGCGCGCTGCATTTGAGAGAAATAAGAAAGAGAAAGAAGTTATCGAAAAATGGCACCTCGAAACTCCTACCACCGACCATGAACTCCACATTGAAATGTGCTACATCTCAAGGGCATACACGCTGCCGCGTTGTTTCCAGTGTGGCATGCGGTCACAATGCATTATACGGCCATGTGCTGTGCGTGGTCAGCCCACAATAAAGAACACCAGGTGGTCGAAAGTTACCAGGAGCTGCCCTCTACGGTGTCTCTTCCACACTTATTTTACTCCCTTCATCTGTCCTGCCATCTGGCACCTGGCAGCTGCCTGTAGTTGTTGGTAGGTCTTCCGGGAAGACAGGCGTCACCATTGAGTAATGCCGTCACATCCTTCAGGGAATGGAAATTGTGACCATGTGAAGTCATAACGAGACCACGGGGCTTCATTGTCTCGAACAAGCAAATTGATGACAAACTACGCCAGATTTTTTTCGTGATGAGGTTTCTAACGTCGCATTCATATGAGATACACTGAATGCAATGGCCTCGTAATAGAGCTGCCGCTTCGAATTAGGGGGGCGCTGGTTCCAATCCCCTATAGTGCCTCAGGGTACCTACCAGTTTTCTGATATGTACAACATTGCCTCAGCCTGGTGCTCTTTTTCTGGGGTGAAGTGCCCGAGGAAAAGGTATCCTAAAAAGGTACCTAACAAAGAAAAAGTACCTCAAAAACTTGGTTGCTTTTGAAAGTATCGTTAGAAAGAGCAGACGAATGCGATCATCAGGAACATTTTTTTACATTGCTGAACTAGTTTTTGTTTTGAGTTTAGACTTTCGACATTTCCAACATGAGGGACCTGACTGAATCTAATCCGTTTTACTATAGCGTATAGTTTTCAATGCATTCTTCACAAGAGATTATGACGACATATTAGGGACAAACTTTCAACGGAAAGTGGAAGGGAGGATGGCAGCAAGGCATAGCTAAAAGCATTTCATGCTCTTAAAGATAGAACAGCAACCCTTCTTGCTGCGGCCACTGTATGGATGATCACTCGACAGACAGTTTGAGAAGCATGTATCGCAAACAAAAAAGCAGGGACCACCTCCGCTGTAGTTATTACTACTGGAAAGTAAGCTAGGTTCTATACGAGCAGCCTCAAACAATCTTGTGTCTTTGGGGTCTTTCCTGGCCGCAACACGCGCTGCGATTTTCACACTTGATCCTTCATCCCTGGTACATCTTGCGCATGCGCTTAATGAAACTGATGTTATCACTTAGCTTTAAATATTGTTTCTTTCGGTTTATTATGCATCTGTACCCATACGGATGTGTCTGGTTTGTACAATCGCTACTCATTCCCGGTTGTGTCGACTTTGTGTCTCTGTGTGTGCACTCTTAGCTGTCTCAAAAAAGGGCGACTGCCCGAACTTCTTCAAGCCCTTTGCCCTCTTAACCAACTCACAGTTCCTGCAGGATCTCGGAGAAGGCGACAGCCTCCGGCTGCCCGCAGGCCTTCAGCAGCTGCTCGAACACGTCCTGCGAATGACGGGGTGCCCGAAGCGGCTCTACCGGCGATATGAAGCACGGGGCGACAGCAGCTGCCGCGGCGCACCAAGCGTTTTGTTGGTGCTGGTCGAATGAACAGGCACCGAGAACCTCTTCCGATGGGCACTTGTTCTCAGGCAAAGCCAAGTAGGCAGTGTCCTCCGAGAGACCGCTGTTGTTCACATGCGACAACTCTGCGAGAGTGTATCGGGAACACCCTGAGTTCACAAAACAGTTACACATTGTTGACAGCCAACGTTGGAGTAGATTTCAGTTACAGAGCTATTACTCGTTACTATTCACTTGGATAATAAAACAAAAACTGATGCGTAATGATACAAATTAATATTTTAAATTGTTAAATGGGCAGAGCAAAATAGACGAAAAACTTCCTTCAGTGGGCCAGCGCGCATGAAGTCACATTTTAATCCGACAGATGCTCAACTCTAGAGTCTCGAAACCAATGCCTTTCGTAATATTTGAAGATGATTCAGTTAAGGACGAAATGCTTTTAGCACCCGTTATCGGCAAACTCAGGCGAACATCTTCAATAACCGCGGCGAAATTTACTGGCCGAACTCAATGATTATCGCCCACGGTTACTGAGCCTGAGAGCCTTGGTGTAATTATGGCCGCAGCGGCCGCATCTGTAGACAGGAGGAGAAATGGAAAATGTGTCTGCGTGATGTGCGATGTCAGTGCGCGTCAAGAAAACCCATGTGATTTAACTTATTCCGGAGGCCCTTGCTCAACGTCCGCGATAGGCTATGTGTCTTCTTATAATTGGGAAAATAATTGGACGTTTTATCTTGTTTAGGATAAATGTGATACAGGTGCGCCAGCACAAGTCGTTGAGGTTTGTTCAACTTCGAGCAAAGGTCGGAGAAATCAGTGAGTGAGAGGTTCAGCGCTAGCGCTCTGAAACTGCCGTTTGGGCATGACGCGATATCGTTAATGGGTTAATACTCATATATGCGCAATTGGTCGTTCTCTAATTTACATTCATAGATCGCTGGGAGTCCTCGTACTCCTCCTGGCGCAGTGGTATAGCGGTTAAGCAATGCGCTAGTGCCCCGGGATGGCAGGTGCTGCCACCGGTAGGGTTGTGCGGCCCGGGTTGGCCTTCCCGAGCAATCTCCAATAACTGCCACCTGCCACAGTGGGGAGTTTGCTCACAATCTTAAGGTCAGGTTGTGATGGCTGCATAACGTCACGTGATCTAGGGTGCCCCCTAGGTTGCTTATGCGTGGATTTTCTCCTCACACGAGGGTACCGACGAGGGTACCGAGGGCGACGCCAGATTTTCTGCAGAGCGGGAACCTTAACGTTATAGCGTTAAAACTGTCTCAAACTGTCACAACTGAGATCGCTCTTAAACTCATCCCGATCGCATTGTCTCAGCTGGCAAATCCTGGCACACTACTCCCCCCGCCCTCCCCCGTAACCCTAAAGCTCATAAGGATGCCTCGTTAAACTGACTGAAAATGGTAGAATCTCAGCAGGGAACATTCGAAATCATATGTGACCTATTTTTGGCTAACAACGTGCACGATTAACACTAGTCTCCAGTGAAGAAACTTTTGTTAATACGCGTAACCAAAGGCCACACCAAAAAGGTGTCGTTCTTCAGCACCAAGAAAGTCCCTCACAAAGATGACGACGTAAAAAGTCGCATTTTATTTAACTACCTCTTTGGCATCAAATAGCATTATCCGCTTATAGAACATTTCATTCAGGATGTACAAAGTTTGCATGTATTACAAGGTATGTTGTTGAACTGTTTCAGTGAGCTAAGGAAGTTGGACTGAGGGGATCAGGGAAGCAACAACACCAGGCATAGAGTGCGGCAGAACATGAAGATTCGTTTTATTACCTTTGTGTTTAATTACCTGCACACTTCTAAATTATTTGCCTAAGTACAACAGCGTAACGTTTTCCTGATGCTAGAAGATCATCTAGCTAAAATTAAATCAGCTAACGAACAAAAGTTGTTTACCCCAGTCTGCTAACCCGGAGCGTCTTCTCTCGTCGCGCTGGTGGTGATGGGAAGGTTGCCACTCCAGGCGCTGAGGCCGCGATTCATCCAAGTCAGCCCAGTTGCCCTCTACGACTTCGGTCTCATCCGTGCCGTCCTCACTGGCATCGCTTCTTCGGCAGTATATATCGTCCAGGAGGGGGGTCTCAAAGGCCTCAGTGCTCGCACAATTCGCATCGTCGGCTCTGTTGACGTCATCTCTGGTGCAGCCGCCGTAGGAAGACGTCTGAGGACGCGGTGCCAGCTCCTCCGTACGCAAGGTGCCGCCGTGGTATTCGGCGGCGCTGAAGTCTTCGAGCACCCCTCCGCAAATGGTCGGGTTATAGCCCAGGAGGTCTGGCCAAACGGCGTCCCGAAGCCATCGTTTCAATCTTCCACCCACGTTCAACGGTTGATCTGTGTCGCTGCTGACGCTCACTGAGAGTTGCAGACGCCATATGTTAGGGAGGTATATGGAAAAGTAAGGAAATGGGTAGATGTTCGGTCAAAAGACCTCAGGCTAATGGCTTCATTTTCACCGGTTTCGTGGTACCCATCTGCAGTCCAGTAGGATCTAAATACCTATTAGTTAAAAAAAAAAAAACCATCGTCCTCATCAAAAGTTTCTGGACCTTAATGTGATGCTCGCATGGAAGCTGTTTGGCCTGAAGACTTTTGAGCCAGTTTGCACTGCATTGAACAAGAGCAACTTGGAAAGGAAGAATGGCCGACTAATGAGACGAAGTAGGGAAACAGGGAATGTAACATTGTGCAAACGACTGAAATCATTAAGCGGTTACTTCCTCCAAGGGAAGAACCAAGCAGCGGACCGCATTCCAATAAAATCGGTTGTTAGTTTATTGTTTCTCGATCTACTTCTTCTCCCAGACCTCTTGGTAGCTTAATTCTTTAAACAGGAGATGCGGCTTTCAAATAGCGAAAAATGGCCAAAAATTTGGATTTGTGAACATCAAAGTATTTGATCGTGTTACTCGTTTTAATATGCAGTCCAAAAGTTTCATTGCCTGATTCTACCTTCAAGTAGTTCACAAAAGTGTTTTATTAGGAGGTCCTACATATCGTAAACCGTTCATATAGTCGGCATTTTTTGAACCCTCTGTGTCTTTCCGTCTTTTCGCTGTTGCGACTAAGCGGCGCGAGCTTTGCTACGGCAGAAACCTTGATTTATTGTTTTCAAGTCTAGCGCCTTAGCGGGACACCAAGCCAATCCAAAGAGAGGAAGTTTCAAGGTCTTGCCATGGGGCCGCCCCGCGTCGGCGTTGGTCACCTCAGTGATTGCCCTTAGCAAGTGGCAGTTCGCGCGGTATCTGCTTTTGCGCTCGCATAGCAACTCTCTCTCGTCTAGCGTTATATGGTTTTGGGCTCCGTAGGATTCTTCTTTTGGACGCCTTCATTATTACGAAAGGTTATGTTTTGATGGGTTGCTAGCTAGAACCACGTTCTGCACATAACTTCATTTGCCCACTTATAACCTAGGCTGTGAACTGAACATTGCTGCCTACAACGTATCATCAGGTGCTGCTAACCAGTTAGTTCTAAAGTACTGAGCACACAGCTGATATGGTGCATAGATTTCTTTTGCTCCGGCTTCGTTGCGCAGGAGCCTTTTCATAATATCCAAGACGTACAAGGAAAGAGCTGTTCCTCGCTGGCTGTCAGAAAACCCGTCAAGGGACTTCTTTGTCGGAGCACCCGTACTGATGCCGAATCGTCAGTGCCTGCAGCGAAAATAACAGATACGAAAGAGTGACGAAAGCAAAGAAAGTATTCAGCGCAAACTCTTAATCTTTTCAGGCACCATTCGTCATTTGTTGTTTATGCAGATGCTTTTTTCTTCCGCCCAAACTGAGTGTGTCCTGAAGCCAACTAATAAGCTTTTCAAGAAAAATACCCGCTGCTATTTATACATAGACATACAAAAAATTTCGTAGATATGCTAGAACGGTTGCAGATGAGTACCAGAAACGTCAGGGAATCCCATATTTGCTATTCTATACATGTTGAGATGATGCAAGAAAAGTAGTGGTAAAATGACGTTTACGGAAGGTAAAAATTGCCTACAAAAGTATGGTGGAAGCTGTGTTATCAAGCTCACTCGTTTCAGAAATGTTATATACGACATTCGCTCTGGGGCACAATAAGGGCCGCAGGTTGCGACATAAAAAAACTGAAAACTGGCTGAAGCACATGCATCAGTGCTGCCTGTAGCCCAGGCTAAGAAGAAGCTATAATTTCACAGTTTACACAGGTGTTTACATACACATCGAAGCGTTCAACCTGATCCAACTCCTTCGAGTCGCCGGCTATTCAACATAAGTAGCCATGAAGTTCAATGTTCAGCTTTTCACACACCCAATTTTACTGTGATCAGAAAAAGGTTTACGACACCCAAGACACAGAGGTTAGTTTGATGCAAAATACCCTAACCTGCAGCACTTTCCCCGGAACGGAAGTTAAAGGAGAGAGCCATAAAGTGTTATAATGGGTAGCAATTTATAGATAAGATTGGTGCGCGCCTGCGACACGACGTGGCTCCTGGTAGTCCGCTTCGCGCTGTGAAGCCAAGCACCACGCCCTGCAAGAACCCAGTACAACTCGGTT